>NC_138372.1:140340063-140473043 GCF_054177405.1 Leptonychotes weddellii
CAGCCTGCGGCGGCCTCGCAACGCGGCGGGGCCAGACTCTGATCACGTCCCGGCGCCGCGTCTCCCCCTGGTGCTCCTGCTCCGTGCGTCCCGGGGCCGCCGCGCGCCATGCACCCCCACGGCCCCGCCGCCGCCTCCCCGCAGCGGCTCCTCGGCCTCCTGCTGCTCTTGCTGCTGCAGCTGCGCGCGCCGTCGAGCGCCTCCGAGAGCCCCAAGGGGAAGCAAAAGGCTCTGTTGCGGCAGAGGGAGGTGGTGGACCTGGTGAGTCCGGCGGCGGGGACAGAGCCGCGGGCCGCACGGGGGCGACGGGAGTCCGGCTGGTGGGGTGGGGGGTGGTCTGTACAGCTGCGTCTGTGGGTCGTGCGTGCGCCCGGGTGTCCCGCTTTGTCTGAGTCCACGTGTAAGGTATGACCTGGGCAATGCGAGCAATGCGCCCGTCCCCCCCACCTCCAACATGGGGACATGGAACTCGCACGGGAGACCCAAATGCTGGAGCGGAGATGCGACGTGGGTCGGGTGGGATGTCCCAAAATACATTTCTGGACTCTGAGGGCCTCGTCCCCCCACCCCCAACACCCCGGGAGGACGGAGAGGGTTAGGGCGGCAAGGGGGGAGAATGAGAAGCTTGAGTAGGTTAGAAGGTGGGCCTGGGAGCTGTCTGGGAGACCCTGGACTCGCTGTTCCCCTGGGTGGGCCTGGGCCAGAGCCCTGCGACGTGTCCTGTGTTGGGGCTGGTGGCCACGTCTGCCTGCAGGAGAGAATAATAACCCTCACAAAGTATCCGTCCAACTCTTTGTAACTTGAACACTATGAGTCACGTTGGGTCATCTTCCTAGGGAGTGTGGGCTGCAATTTACTTTGTCGGACAACCACAGCTCAGGACAGGAATGGTTCAGAGGGATTAAGGCCAGAAGGGGAAAATGAAGGGACCCTGCACTAACCTTCCCAGGACCCAAGTCATTGTTCTGTTTATAGGCAGATGGGCAGTCAATCCTTCCAGATACCCTGGGTCCTCAGCCTGTGGCCTCCAAGCAGGAGCACCACAGTGGAGCTAAGGGAGAAGACAGTTTTCAGAAGAGAAAACAAACAGCCCAAGTGCTTTCTGAGGGTCTAATCTATGGGAAGGTCTGTTTGCTTAAAGCTCTTTCCCTCCAAAAGTCAACAAACCCAGTGGAGAGCAGAGCAGTCCTCTGCCCTGTGTCAAGAGCTGTCCTTTCACAACTACCATATTCCTTGGCACATAATAAACTTCAGTCCTTAGGCCAATCTTATTTGCAGACAAGTGTCGATTACAGGCATTGCAGGACCTAAGGGGGGGGGCATTGTTTTGATAAAAAACAAAACAAAACACCTGTTTCTTTAAGCTGCCATTATAAACTGAGTTAATAAACCAAACTCCCTGGCAGCTAGTTCTATGCCAGATTCAAAACCTCTGGAAAAAAATTCCTGCCATTGCACACTGCACTTTTTGGTGATGCGCTATGTAATTTTGCTCCACAAAGCAGACAATGTGTTCAGGGCTACGGTTCTATTTTAAGTGTCTAAATTGCCTAAAACTGTACCAAATGGCTGGGGTTCATGTGCAGTTTGCATTTTATGAATTTGTAATTATGATACACAAAATACCCCTTTTCTCCATAAAGCTAGCAATTTTTTCTTTTCCTCCACGGATTTACAGTACCTGCGGTTTCCCACAACTCTCGCCCAACTTGGAAAAGCTTATTGTGCAACCAAGCTCAGGTGCATCCTGTAGATTAGGTTTGGTTTTGCTGGAGAAAAAAAAAATGTTCATGTGGTCACTGAGAAGGTTTCAAGAAGGTTTCTATAAAGCAACTTCTTTGTACAGGAGCTTTCAAAGCGTTCCTTTCAAGCTTCCAGCAAGCTCTGCCCCCTGGTGGCCAGTGGAAAAACAGGGGTTCATTCTACAGACCTTTACAGAACGCCTGCCTAGTACTAAGCGTATGCTGGGTTAACATTTTTAAAGATTTTTTTTTTTTTTTTTTTTTTTATTTGAGAGAGAGGATGAGAGGAGAGAGAGAGCACATGAGAGGGGGGAGGGTCAGAGGGAGAAGCAGACTCCCCGCCGAGCAGGGAGCCCGATGCGGGACTCGATCCCGGAACTCCAGGATCATGACCTGAGCCGAAGGCAGTCGCTTAACCAACTGAGCCACCCAGGCGCCCTGGGTTAACATTTTTAAAGTGAAAGAAGACATGTAATACCCGTGGAACCAAATTCAATAAAATTATGTGGCCACTGAAATGCAGGTTTTAGATAAAAATCTGAATAAACATTCTCAACCTTGGCACTACTGACATTCGGGGCTAGATAATTCTTTGTTGTGGGGACCGTCCTGCACATCGTAGGATGTTTAGCAGCACCTGTGGTCCCTGTCCCCATTAGATGCCAGTGGTACCCTCCCCTCCCAAGTTGTGACAACCAAAAATGCCTCCAGACATTTGCTAAGTATACCCTGGGGGACAAAATCATCCCTGATTGAGAACTAGTGATATATAGGAAAATAAAACTTTGTGTATCATCTTGCCTCCGGCGGGGGGATAATAGTGAAGAAAAAAAATCAGAAGTCTTGTTTCTCCCTTCCCACTTGAAATCTATGTCTAAACATGTGTCTGCTAGTGAAAGTGAATGAGATTACTAAAATGAAAAGTAAGTCTAAAATAAACCAAACTGTTTTAGAATATTTTATACTTTAGCTTGTCTTCAAATTTTGTTAAATACATTTGTAATTTTGTTAAACACTTTTACTGTTTCTTTGGTAATAAATAAATAGTGCCTTTTCTTACATCAGGAAAATGGTAGTGGCCAAAGTCATGACAAAAATCATTTATCAGTGATTTGATAGATGAAATTGGTGATGTGAGAAGAAATTGATTGGGAAACATTATGTACATGAGGATCCTTCCTAGGCAGCGGCATTGCTGGATTTTATGATATGACCATGTCTAAGTCCAGAAGTTATTTTAATATATAAGGAATCTTGTTTGTTGTTGTTGTTGTTCTCACTGGACAGTGTTGTTACACAGAATGATAGTACAATTTACACCAATAGGGGAATGTTAAAGTAGAAATTTAAGTGGATTGCATTTGAGGTTGGGGTCCTAATAAATGGACCAATTCCAAAAAAGACAGGGGAATTAGACAGATGGAGATAAAATATTACCTTTACCACATACCCAACTATGTTGGTGTGTGTGGCTTGTGTGTGCGTGCTGGCCGACGGGTTTGCCAATGCTGTCTTTCCCAGGTCTAGACCCTGGTAAGGTCCCCCCAAGGGAGTAGACACACCTGCCCAGTGTCACTGCCTCACGTGATCTTGGGGGGTAATAAGAATCATCATGGCTGACATACGCAGTGCATACTACGTGCCCTGCACGGGTCTAAGCATGGTTTTATATAGGATCTCACTTAAATCTCACACGAACCCTGCCAGGTAAGAATCTTTATTATTTTCCCTCTTATACAGGGAAGGGAACAGGCACTGAAATGTTGAGCAAGTTGCCTTATCTCACATAGCTAATAAGCAGTGGAACCAGGATTAAAAATCCAGAGAATCCATGCTCTTAATTTCTACCTGATACTCTTGCTGTCTGCCCACCAAGAAAACCAGAGAGAATCCTGGCACTTAAGAGGTTTGAGAGAGGGGCGCCTGGGTGGCTCAGTCGTTAAGCGTCGGCCTTCGGCTCAGGTCATGATTCCAGGTCCTGGGATCGAGCCCCACATCGGGCTGCCTGCTCGGCGGGAAGCCGCCTTCTCCCTCTCCCACTCCCCCTGCTTGTGTTCCTGCTCTCGCTATCTCTCTCTCTGTCAAATAAATAAATAAAATCTTTAAAAAAAGAAAAAAAAAGAGGTTTGAGAGATTACTGCCACCTTACTGGTGGCACTTACCAGTGGTCACCTGTGACCAGGCCGTTTGCTGCTGAGGAGATGTGAGGTTGGAGGCCAGAAGTTTTAATCTAATGACACTTCCTTCACATAAAAATAGAAGCGGGAGATGTGCAATCCAATTCAAAGATATTGCTGGTGTAAGATAATTATTAACTAAGATTTTTTGATAATTATATCCCTAGGACTATGTCTTAGGGAAATAATTCAAAAGACAAAAAAAGCTATATGGGTGAAAATTTTCATTACAACAATGCTAATGCTAGAAAAAATAGAAATAACCTAAGTATCCCAAAATAGTGCAATGTTTGCATAAAATTTTTAAAGTATCATTATGATACTTTACAGTGCTTTACAACATATAGGGTTAGAAGAAAAAAGCAGTATATCTAATTATGTTCACCTTGGAATACAGCAATTTAAAAATCATGTATGCTTTTAATAAGCAGTAGAGAAAAGGCAGGCAAATGAAAACATTTTGTCTTTTTTGATTTCTCTGTGTGTGTGTGTGTGTGTGTGTGTGTGTGAGCAGTCTGTGCAAAAAAAAAATGGGAAAGAAATCTCAATATTTTAGAAACAACTTTAAAATCAGTTCTCTATAATAACTCATCTAGAACATGTGCAAGTGGTATGAAGGGATTCTTGACTCCAAGGGCTCAAAATAAATGCAATTCTAGGGGCCCCTGGGTGGCTCACTTGGTTAAGCGACCAACTCTTGGTTTCAGTTCATGTCATGATCTCAGGGTCCTGGGATCAAGCCCCCCTCATTGAACCCCCAGCTGAGCCCCCAGTCGAGCCCCATTGAGCCCCAAGCAAAGCCCCATGTTGGGCTCCATGATCAGCGGGTGTCTTCTTGTCTCCCTCTCTCTCTGCCCCTTCTGCTCTCTCTCCCTCTCTAAAATAAATAAAATAAATCTTTTAAGAATGCAACTAATCAGAAAGAGCTTTGAATCTTGAATGATGAGGGTTTGTCCCCTTTTCCTTTTTCTGCTCTAGTATAATGGAATGTGCTTACAAGGACCTGCAGGGATGCCTGGGCGAGATGGAAGCCCTGGGGCCAATGGCATTCCCGGTACCCCTGGGATCCCAGGTCGGGATGGATTCAAAGGAGAAAAGGGGGAATGCTTGAGGGAAAGCTTTGAGGAGTCCTGGACACCTAACTACAAGCAGTGTTCATGGAGTTCACTCAATTATGGCATAGATCTTGGAAAAATTGCGGTAAGTGAAGTCTGAATTATTTTAAAGTTGAAGCAAAACTTAAGAGTGTTCATAGTTGAGTGTGAATTTAAGATTTTATTTTATTTTTGCTAAAAGACTTTTACAAAATTAAGGAGTAGGGACCCTGTGGCTAAGTTAGAATTAATGAATAAAAAAGATAACATTTCAGAGTTAATTTTATAAAGGTATTTCTAAGACAAATAAATCACCATGTTATTTTAAACCTAATAATATCTAAAATAACACTCCTTTTTTAAAAACGCAAGCAAAAAGAGAGAGCATAAGTATCTGTGCTGGACAGTAAGCAACTTTCCAATCTTGTTTGAAAGTGAACTTAACCTTAAATTAGTATAAGAAAGGGGCTCCTGGGTGGCTCAGTCATTAAGCGTCTGCCTTCAGCTCAGGTCATGATCCCAGGGTCCTGGGATGAAGCCGCGCATCGCATCAGGCTCCCTGCCCAGTGGGAAGCCTGCTTCTCCCTCTCCCAGTCCCCCTGCTTGTGTTCCCTCTCTCGCTGTCTCTCTCTCTGTCAAATAAATAAATAAAATCTTTAAAATAAATAAATAAATGAGTATAAGAAATTCTGCTGTGGCTCCAGACACCATAAGGGTGGGAAGAAATTTCTAAGAAACTAACCATGTGATAGGAATGATCTCCCAAGTGGGAAGTCCATTGGTATTTGTCCTTATTCTGGGTAGCAGATGTAGCTTAAAATTACTAAGCTTACAAGAAGTGGAACGGACCAGAGATGTACAACAGTAAGCATTTAAAATTTTTCTGCAACATTTAGGGGGGAAAAGTACTCAAAAGAGTCTGTCTAGCAACGCATTTTGGTTAATGATTCAGTCACTTTAATTAGTGTTTGCTTTAAAGGTAACTGGCCAGACGACTGGGATGGCACAGAATTGAAGAAACTGGTGCTATTCCTAAGGCTCTTTCTTTTGTTGACCAACTCTGTACATGGTTCCGTGTGTATATTATTATTATTCAACAATACGTTATTCCTTGATATCAACCACTCCTACCACCAGGCAAATGCAAGTAGAAGAGATCTTACTTTCACAGAACTCTGAGATGCTCCTCATCTCAGCTCTTTACTGTCTGTTCCATTATCTATAAAAATGTTTGAGGCTGTCTTGATTTGATTTTTTGTACTAGAATTTCCATAGAGCCTCCAGAGTTTTGGTGACTGTGACCATTTTTATTTTCCTGTTACTTCTTAGAAAGCATTGTGTTTAAATGTGTTAAAATGTTGCCTGCTTCTTTAAACTCCTGACATTGATAGACTGGTTACTTATTTATAGTTCATCAAAAGTTGCTGAGCTCTCTCTGAAACTATCCCTGTGCACTCTGAATTATTAATATGTTTTTAAGTTTCTTTTAGGAGCGGTCAGAATGAGTTTGGGAGCTTTCTGAAAGTAAAGGATAGTAGACCATGAGCCAGTAGAGAGACAAATTTTGCAAAGAGTAATTAGAGAAAAAACCCGGGACCTTCTCATTGTGTCATTATATAAGCCTAAAACCTCCACCTCTGCTTTACCCCTGATACTGTTTGCTGTTGCGCAAAAAGAAACTGGTCAAGAATAAATATATAGTCTAGAATATAAGTTCCATGAGAGCAGAGATTCTCTTTCATTTACTGTTGTTAACTGTAGCATCCAGCACGTAGGGCTCAGGAAATATTTTTGGAATGAAAAAAGAAAAGTAAATACATAGACTGGTTTGGCTTAAAATACTGAAGACCAGCTGTTTTGAGTAAGACTAAAAGATACCTTCCGTGGTGTGAAGAATTCTAAGAATGCCATAATTTGATTTTCTTAGAGTGTCTAATATCGAGTCTCTTCTCTGCCTTGCAGAGAATCTCTCTCCTTCTGTAAAAGTTAAGCTTTTTAAAATGTAGTTTGAGGAAAAGGAAAATTGAGTAACATTCACACTACAACTTGAAAGCATCTTTTGAATGAAGATTGAAAATGCTAATTGAACCCTATTTCTGTGTTTGTGATAGGAGTGTACATTTACGAAGATGCGCTCAAACAGCGCTCTGAGAGTTTTGTTCAGTGGCTCTCTTCGGTTAAAATGCAGGAATGCATGCTGTCAGCGTTGGTATTTCACGTTCAATGGAGCTGAATGTTCAGGACCTCTTCCCATTGAAGCCATCATTTATTTGGACCAAGGAAGCCCTGAACTCAATTCAACAATTAATATTCATCGCACTTCTTCTGGTACGTGGAATAGTGACTGCAGGATGTGCCTGATGACTTTGGACACCAAAGATTGGTCTTGAAGCCACGATCATGTTGGTTCACCAGCCTATGATAAAGAGACCTATAGCAAGTTTTCAGTACCTAACTACTCATTCTGGTTGCATTCAGAATTCCCTGAAATGGATCTTTAAAAAAATGTGCAGATAACTGGGCTCTGTCTCTGACGGACTGAATCAGAATCTCTGGGGATAATACCGTATTTTTTTTTTAAAGATCCCCAAGGTTGAAAATCACTGAATTAGATGAAATGGCAAAACAGCCCATAATGCCACAGAACAGTGGTTTTCAACCCTGGCTACACATTAGGCTCAACTAGGGAACTTAAAAAAATCCCCATACCTGGGTACCACCCTTCCAGGGAGTCTGACTTAATGGGTCTAGATGCAGCCAAGGCCCTGGGATTTCAGAATCGTTTCCAGGTAGTCTAATGCTCAGCCAAGGTTGAGATCCACTTGATAAGGAGATTATTTCTCCACCTTGTCCTTTAAAAGGATAGATATTGTCTGCTGAATTTGTAAAAGAGGACATTTCTATAGTGCATTCTTTGTTTCTGCCTAGTATAAGAGAAAAGACATTCATTTAAACCAGTGGTCACTTAAGCTGTAAGAAAAAAAAATTATTGGTTTGTTTTATTCTATTTTAAGGTTCATTAAAGAAAGCTTGGAAGATACCAAAGAAATAGAAGGGGTCGGGGTGTCTATTAATGTCCTCACCCAGACACACCTCTATCGATATTTGGCTGCTGGCCATTTTGGTTTCTTGAGTTGCAGTGGGATTGTACATCATGACAGTCCCTGCTGGGAGAATCACAAGATGTATGTATCACTAGCTTCATTCCCCTGATGTCTTGCAGGGATTTCTCACTAACCTTGTACTTAAAAAATGGCAGAGGGAAGAGAAGAGATCCCTCCACTGTTAACAGAGGAAATTCTATTTCAGCACGCTTTGGGGATCCAAGTCAGATACTGAACCCAAAAATTAACAGAGCACGTTTATTCCTGAGAAATCAAGGGCATCCCTTCTGCATTATTCCTCAAATCCCCACACTATCCTTGAGATATAAAGAAGATATTTGAACCCCCTCTCTTGGCCTATAGAGAAGGTCCAGGGAAATAAAGTGTGTTATGCAGGACAGTAGAATCAGTGTTCAGGAGAGCAGAAACCAGCTCCTTGCCTGCCGTCTTGTCTCCCCAGCCCTCTCTTTGATCAGGTTAAAAAGCTTCATCACTAAGTCCTTAGAATCTTGTGCTGGAAAGGATGATGTGTTTTCCATCTGAGAAGCAGTCTCTACAATGAGAAAAATCTAGATATAACATCAAAATTCAATTAGGAAGTGATATATGTTTAGTATATATGTTATTAAATTATATATATAAGTATATATATTAAACATTACATACTCTATAGTATGTATGTGATAAAAATAGTTGGTATAAGCAACTTACTTTCTACTGTATTACCTTTAAGGTGTTTGTGCTAATATCTTGCTGTAATATAAGCCCTCAGGCCCAGGAACTGTGCCCTATACATGCATATGCTTTATAACTTATTTAACGTAGCAGTTCCCGACCATGGTGTAGAAATTTATTTGGTGTGATCACTTGGGTGGAATGTCAGAAGTAATTTGTTATTTATAACAGTTTTTGTATTAAGATGATAGAAGGTTACCTCTGTAATAAAATCACTTTCCCTCATACACTGAAACTCTTTCTTGAGAGAAAGGAGACACACTTAGCACATTGAGGATGACTTAGAGCCTTGGATATGCCCATGGGGAGTTTGAAAAACATTTGAATGTCACCTTGTTACCTAGGGCCAAGAGGAAAACAGGTCTAGAACCCCCTGATCCAACATATTTTAGCTTAATAAGTAGCAATATTACCTTATCATAGCAAAAATGTTCATTCATTCAAAAAATATTACTGCACAGATTAAAGACCATGAAGTGACCATTTGATTCTCCTCATGTGAGACTGATGCTAGACCCAAATTTGTCTTACGGCCTGTAGCGTGAGGTGAACAAGTTTATAGGCCATGGACGTACAGAACTTGGGAGAACATGAGTATTTCTGGGCATTCTCACTCGATGTGGTGCTAGATTAAATGGGATTGTGGCCACACTGCTTCGTTCTCCCAGCTTTGAAAGGGGCCTGAACCAGTCAAGTCTGGATTCTGAGGGACTTACCTTAGATTCATCGATGTGTCAGCTCAAGGAAGAAGATTGCTCCAGGACTACATCCCTGAGGCTCAGTTGGAACGTACTAACCTACCAGATGGGAAACCTGACCAGTCACATGTTGGCAATCCCTACACTACTTGTATGTCAGGACTCATTTTCTGAAAGAATCTGGCAACCTCTGGTTCCTTTACCCCCTTACACAGACACATACCTTTTTGTCTGTTAAAATGACCATTGGGGGATTTTTTTTTTTTTTTTTAATATAGAAGGATCTTGGTAAGATGGACTGCAAGTTGTATATTAGTATGTGAAAGTCCAGAGACCCTGAGAAAAGTTGTATATTTATAAAGCATAAGAACATAGAGGAAAAGCAAGATTGTTTGTTTGTTCACGGTGAGGAAAGTCCATGTACAATGGGATTCCCAGATCGAAGGACTGGTATAATGATTATGCTAGAATTTCTTTTAATGTTACAAAAGTCCTTTCTTCTATGCATCAAGTGTATAGGTAAGTGTTAGAAAAGGCTTTCTTTAAAAAAGACCTGCAAAGCAAATAAAAGTCTTGGCTTCCTTTGTTTAGTCAAATAAATTGCTTTTTTGTTTTCAGTCACCTAAACGGTAACTTTCAGTAACTAAACAGATTCTGGTTTTATGGCTAAAACCTGCAAGAAAACTGCCTGTTCAGCTTATATCATCAGATGGGTAGGTATAGGTTTTTAAAACATATTTATGTGGTAAGAAAAAGAGACCTTATCTTTATGAAGTCCTTATTGAGCATTAGAATTTTTAATTCACTGTGCATTCAATAGATTTGTCACCTACTTTGCTAAAGTAATAACATTTAGGTGAAGATTTTTGCTTTTTGTTCTAAAGAAAGCTCTAACTTTCATCTCTGTTCTGCAGTGGAAGGGCTTTGTGAAGGAATTGGAGCTGGATTAGTGGATGTTGCCATCTGGGTTGGGACTTGTTCGGACTACCCGAAAGGAGACGCCTCTACTGGATGGAATTCAGTATCTCGCATCATTATTGAAGAACTGCCAAAATAAATCCTTTAATTTTCATTCCCTACCTCTTTTTAATTAAGCCTTTGAAGGGTTCATTTTAGTGGCATTTTTATATAATTTTTATGTATACATCTGAATAAAAAGCAAAGCGAAACGTGTTTCAGACCAAAGTGTGATTTCACACTGTTTAAAAATCCAGTATTATTCATTTTCCTTCCATCAAAAATGGTTTCAGGATTTTGTAGTTGATTAGAATACTTTCTTCATATTCCCCATTCCCTGTACCTATAATTTGGAATGTCATTGTGGTCTTGAACTTCTCCTATTCTCTTAGGATAGCACTTTTTAAAACAGAAAGGCTAACATACCAGTGCTTTGTACAAGTTGTAAATGTTCAGAACTGTTTTATATCTGTGAAATAAAAGTTATTTCAAACAACTTCAGTATGTTAACCTAATTGCCAGTAAAATTAGAGTTCCATATTTTGAAGAATATAAAGAAAAAAAGGATATTTACCTGTCAGGAAATACATTAGCATTTTCGGAATTTTATCTTTAACAAAGAATAAAAAGGTCGTTATTTTTTTTTTTTTAAGATTTTATTTATTTATTTGACAGAGAGATGCACAGAGAGAGAGAGGGAACACAAGCAGGGGGAGTGGGAGAGAAAGAAGCAGGTTTCCCGCGGAGCAGGGAGTCCGATGCGGGGCTCTTTCCCAGGACCCTGGGATCATGACCTGAGCTGAAGGCAGACGCTTAATGACTGAGCCACCCAGGCGCCCAAAAAGATCATTATTTTTAACAAAGAATAAAAAGAGGAATTCTGTCCTCAAACTGCTTGCCACTTGGTAGGGAAGATAAGATATATACAAAAATAACAATAAATCAAAGATCAATATGTTGATTGACATAAAAGTTGATTGACATAAAAGTTGATTGAGGGGTGGTACAATTCAAAGGATGTTCTATTACCTCTGGCTGAGGTGATCAGAAAGAATTCATGATGAAGGAAGTACAGATGTCAGACTGATAAAGTTAGGTGAATCCTGGCCTTGAATTGGAATTATCAGTATGAACTCCTGAAGTACTTTATCTTAAAGAATCCTATAAAACAATAACAATAAAGCCTCCTAGTTTTTGGCCTGCAAACAATGACCTAGAAAAGGCTTAGAAATGATGACCAGTCGGGTAACACCCCGACTGAGATCTCCACATTCCATTTCCTACTAAAAGGAACTAAGCCTCCTTGAAGAAATGGGTGATTTCAGCTCTGGGGCAGGAAATGTACAGTGTGAGTCTGGAACATCGTGGCATACTGGAAAGCAAGGCAGCTCTGAAAGACAACTGAAAAGGATCCAAGATCCATCTTGAATTGGTTCCCACTGGCAACGATGGTACAATGTAATTGTCAATAAAGATAATAACTGCAATGGTTTGCAACACATCAAATATGTTTTAATGCAGGAGTTCATAATGATATTAACAAATTTCATTGGTCAACTTGGAGGATGCCAGCAAACCAACTCGTTACTTTGAAAATTGGTAAATAGAAAAAACCAAGCATTTATTCTACTTTCTCAATATGAACCACATTTCTGGGTGACCAAATTGTTGATGAAGGGAAATTTGTCCTTATAGAAGTGTGTGTGTATTTTGTAGTGTGTATTGGTATAGATAACAAATGAAGAGTGATGGAATTAGAATATCAAATTTGCAACCCCTCACAAATTAAGGGATCTAGCAATGACCATCAGTGACTGATAACATTCCAAAAAGGGAGGGACCAGACTATGTACCTCTTAATGAAAGTATGTAACACCACCCAAGAAGTAGTTTTGCCAAGAAACAATCAAACTTGGATTTGATATAGCTTCCAGATATAACCCTTAAATTTTAGGAATATTTTTAAGGGATAGAAGAACATGTTAATTGACATAACAATCATAATCAGCAAATCTAGACTGTGGGAAACGAAAGACAACTTGGTTTCTTCAACAAAAAATAAATTGCAAAACAAGAGAAAGAAAAAACATGGATTAAAAGAGATTTACTATCATATCAATCCATCTCAATGTTTGAACTTTAATTGGATGCTTGAGATAGTTGAGGACATTTTGAACATTAACTGGATATTTGATATCAAATAATTACTTATTTTTTAGGTATGATAATGGTATTGTTATTTTTTTGAACTTTTTTTTTTTTTTTTAAGATTTTATTTTTAAGGGGCACCTGGATGGCTCAGTTGGTTAAGCATCTGCCTTCGGCTCAGGTCATGATCCTGGGGTTCTAGGATCAAGCCCTGCATAGGGCTTCCTGCTCAGTGGGGAGTCTGCTTTGCCCTTTCCCTCTTCCCCCCTCTCCCACTCATGCTCTCTCTCTCTCTCATTTGCTATCTCAAATAAATAAAATATTTTAAAAAAAAGATTTTATTTTTAAGTAATCTCTACACCCAACATGGGGCTCAGATTCACAAACCCGAGATCAAGAGTCATATGCTCCACTGACTGAGCCAGCCAGGCGCCCCATATTGTGGTTATTTTTGAATAATGTTTATCTTTTAGAGGTCCTGTGATATTTAAGGTAAAGTGATATGATGTCTGGAATTTGCTTCAGAATATCTGGAAAGGAAAAGTGGGTGAAAAGGAGTCTAGATGAAATCATGTTGAAAAGAGAAGTTAACCAAGATGGGTAAAAATTTTGAGAAATGGGACTGGGATTAAGGACATTTTGGGTGGGGACAAGTTAGTTCAGACCTCTTTAAATTGGCACAGACTGTGAAGATACTTGGGTTCCATGTGAATGTCTACCAAAGAACATCCATTGCAGAGGAGGCTCTTAATAATGAGATAGACAAAATAACACACTATTGATGTCAGCTCCTTTCCCCAGCCACGCCAGTGCTAGTTCAATGGACCCATGAACAAAGGGGCCATGGTGGCAAGGATGGAGGCTATTCAACAGCATGGAATTTCCCTTAAAAGGTTGGCCTGGCTAGTGTTACTACTTAGAGACCAGCATTGAGTTTGTAACATTGGCACCATTCCCTGAGAGGACAAGCCAGACACCTAGTGGATCTCTTCTACCATGGAGGGGCAGAGATTCTTTCTCAAGGAAATAGACATATATTCTGGATATAGATTTGCCCTCCATGCCCATAATACTTCCGCCAGCACTACTATGCATGGACCTACAGAATGCCTTAACCACTGTCATGGCATTCTACTCCGCACTCTTCCAGATCCAGAAACCTCATTTTACAACAGAGAAGTGCAGCAATGGGGCTCATCACATGGAATTAACTGGTCTTACTACATACCCCATCACCTGGGAGTGCCTAGTCTAAAGGAAAGGTGAGATGGCTTATTGAGGACTCATTATGGTACCAGTCAGTAGACAGCATCCTAGAAGAATGGGGTTTTGTCTTACAAGACACACTATGTGCTTGGATCAGAAATCATTATATGCTGTTATCTCTCCTGTAGCCAGAATACAAGCAGTGGAAGTGAGAGTGTGTTCTCTCACTATTATACCTAATAACTCATTTGTAGACTTTTTGCTTCCTGTCCTGGCAACCTTGAATGGCTGGTTTGGAGATCTTGGTATCCAAGAGGGGACTGCTTCCACCAGGGGACACAAAAGTAGTTCCGCTGAATTGAAAGATGGGACTGTGCTAGTTTTCTATTGACTGCATAACTAATTTAGTAGACTAAGACAACACAAATTTATTTATCTCATGGTTTCTGTGGGCCAAGGGTCTAGGTACAGGTTAGTTGAGTCTTCTGCTCATGGTGTCACTAGGCTGAAATCAAAATATTGGCTCAGTTGTCTCATCTGACACTCAGGATTCTCTTGTCAGCTCATGTGATTGTTAGCAGCATCCAATTCCTTGCAGCTGTGCTGAATAGCTTGTTTTCTTGATGTGAGCTGAGGCCTGGTTTTACCTCTTGGAGGTCGCTCCCAGGTGCTTGCTATGTGGCCCCTCCTCTTACAACATGGCTGTTTTTCTTCCAGACCAGCAAGAGAAATTGTCTGCTTGCCTGATTAGGTAGGTTGGACCCACCCAGGATAATCTCCTTTTGGATTATAGCCAACTGATTAGGGACCCTAATTACACTTGCAGAATTCCTTCTGCCATATAACATAATCACGGACTTGATAACCAACTATGCTCAAGTAGAAATAGGTTGTTTACATCAGGGGGCAGGGATCATAATATGTGTTAGAAGCCCACCTACCGCAGACTGCCACCTGGCCATTTTGCACTCTTTAGACCACTGAACCAACAGGTGAAAAACAGGAGGTTTATCTATCGGCTTTGCTGATGGATCCCAATTACCAAGGGAAATTGGTTGCTACTATGGTGGAAGTGTTTGGAACCCAGAATATTTTCTGAGGTTCTAAAAAGTACTTCCTTGTCAAAGATTAATGGAGAACTGCAGGAACCAGAAAAGACAGAGTGACTGGGGATCCAGACCTTTCAGAAAGGAGGATTTGGATCGACTTCACCAGGTAAAGAGCCGAGAGCTGTGGGTTGTGGCTGTGGGCAAGGAAGATGTGGAATGGGTAGTTAAAGGTGGAAGCTATAGATACCAACTACGGCCTTGTGAACAAGGACAGAAACCAGGACTGTGGTAATTTTGGATATTTTCTCTTTGTTATATGCCTGTTTATACATGCTAACCCCTTTTCTTCCTTTCTCTCCTTCCCATCTTTATTTTGTATAAAAGTTGGTGGAGGTCAACTTTACAATGTAGTCTTTAGTTAACAAAATATTCATTGGGACCATGACTGAATTTGAGGAGTATTTAATATAGCCAGCAATGGATTCCATGACTGTTGGGCTTTGTTTTCTCATATGGGGGAAGGGCAGGCACTTCACTTACCGGGATGGCTGTCTCATGCTAGGGTTAAAATACAGTTAGTTGCTTCGTCCTTGTGCAGGAATTGGAATGTGTGTAGAAGGTTGCAAATGAAGCTAAGTACTCCAAAGGGTCAATTAAACTACTCATCAATTTGTTGCTTCTGAGCTCTAAATTCTATCTTCAGTACCTACAGCTGCGATAATGAACTGGCCTCTAAGTATTTCTCCTTTAGAAGGAGCCTGCTAAGAGAATACTGGAGGGACATTGCAGAAGAAAGAAGCTTGTCTTCCTGGTTTCAGTGTGCTGCAACGTGCTTTTTCTTGCTCCTATCAGTGGTGTGTGTGTCTATCTCGTGGTACTTTGCTCCAGTTGCACACCCAGAATGCACGGTCCTTTAGGACTTGCAGCCCTAGCCCCGGTGGTCTGATTATCTTGCTGCACTTGAGAGGGACGCCACATACTCCTGGCCTCCGCTGCAGCAGTGCCCGTCATTCCCCAGCATGCTCATTCACAAGTCTCGGCTTGCCTGTCCCAGAGTTGTTCCTGAAGCCTTTCCAACGTGGACAAAGTCTGCCCTGGTTTTGCACCTGCAAAAATGTCCCAACTCCCTTGGCCACCTGCTCAACTAGCCTTGGCTTTGTGTCCTAAGGGATCTTTTCCTGCCTCCTATTATGTAATTCTAAAACAGCTCTGACCCAGTAAACCCAGCAGACTTTCTCATCATCCAGTGGTCTGCAACAGCACTTTCTTCAAGAGGTCTGAATTTCAAAGGGGGACCCTCTTCCAAGCTTGTCCTTCCGTGGCTACTTTCTCAGCTTTAGGGTACTGTTTAGAGTTCCTGTAATATATTTATCATAGCTTAGCAATTCCTTAATCTTCTCCTGGTTAAATCTGTCTCCTGCTTGGACTTAGATTGGTAAGAGTGTGATCAGTCGTTAAGAGTTGGGGACAAGGAAGTGAGCACAAGTGGTGCTTTCTCTCTCTCCTCTTTGGGAACAAGCTGCTCACTTCAGCCCTGTATCTCCTTGCTGGTTTTTTGTTTTTTTTTAAGATTTTATTTGAGTGAGAGTGGGAGAGAAGGAGCTGGGGGTAGGGGCAGAGGGAGAGGGAGAAGCAGACTCCCCACTGAGCAGGGGGCCCGCCATGGGGCTTGGTTCTGGGACTCTGGGAGCATGAGCCACCCAGGCACTCCCTCCTTACTGTTTTACAAGGACAGACTGTAAGAGTGTTGGTCCAGTGCTCTCTGTGGCTGGATGGGTAGGTCTGTATGACTCAGGCTTAGTATAAGGAAGCCCTCTTTTACACAGTTATAAGCCTCATTCTCTAATTTCAGCCTTACTACTACTAAGGATAATATTTCATGCTTCACTTACCTTATTAATTTATGAATTAGTTTTTTTTTTTAAAAGGATTTATTTATTTGAGAGCGAGCAAGCTCGCAAGCAGGGGGAGGGGCAGAGGGAGACAAGTAGACTCCCTGCTGAGCCGGGACCCTGATGCTGGCTCTATCCCAGGACCCTGAGATCATGACCTGAGCTGAAATCAAGAGTCAGATGCTCAACCAACTGAGCCACCTGGGTACCCCCTAGTTATGAAATCTTTTAAAGCCTGGATGAGAAAGAGGTTAATGTGAATCACTTAACAAAAGCATCTTGTTGCTTTTTGACATGTTGAGTATGAACTGGTTTTATCACTTTCTAGCCTTGCCTGGCATCACAATTAATATATACTGAAATTTAATATAAGCACACAATTTTGTAGTATTTGATGTCAGAAAATACACTGGGGACAACTTTCAAATCATCCAACACTTGTACAGTTGGACCTTCTCCAATAGCAGATTTTAGTTATTTTTCTAAGGCTATTGATCCGTCTTCCTCTTTCATGCGTCTCATGGTGAGGTGAATAACCCCTTTAATTCTTTATAAATATTAAATAACTAATGTTTTTCAGTTAAGGTAAAAACATTTTCAAAAACCTATACAACCTATGGAAGGGTCACAAAGTGCTCCTTTTTCCTAAAGGTAAGATCAATTTCCACAGAAACGAGAGTTCAACATCATGACAGTTGATGGGAAAATGACACACAGACTTAAGGGTCTGTATCACAGATTCTGTGTCATCTGGGAAGCTTCCAGTCACAGCGAGTAATAGAAAGATCCAACTGAGAGTGGCTTAAAAAATAAAGTTATTGGTTCACTCAAATGAAAACTATAGAGGTACATGTAGCTGGGGGTCAGAATTGATCCAGAATCTCATATGACCTGATTTAGGTCCTAGCTTCTTTCAATTTTTATTGTCATTTCCCTGGTTTTTATTTCATTTTGACTCCAAACTCCCACTTCCCAATTCATAATCTGAATTGGCTTTGAGGAGCTTTGTGAATCAGGACACAAATCCTAACTGATGAAACAACAAAGAGAGAACTTATGTCAGGACACACAGAAAAAAAATGTCTTTTTCAGAGTCATCCGACTGGGCCAGCTTAGGCAACTGTGTCAATTCCAAACATTCATTATGAACAGAGATGGCACATGTAGATTGGCTCTGCTAATGAGGGCCCCCTCTGGGGCAGGTGAGGCCAATTCCATCTAAACCACAAAGGTGAGAATGGAGGGAGGAGAGAGGTTCTGAAAAGAAATTCCAGCTACTAGTCTCAGAAGGGAAATAGATGCCAAGCAGCCGGTAACAAGGTATTCACTATAGATACTTCCAGAGTCTATTTCTTATTCACTCACTCCGAAAGAAATTTAAGACCTCACCCAAAGTAACCCAAAACTTCACATACTTTCTGCATGTTAACTAATACATTTTTAGAAAAGAAACAGTTAAATCATTTCCTGGTATTTTATTTCTGTAATTCTACAGTCACTAAAGAGGCCTTGCTAGTAAAGTAGTAACACTCTGTCTGGAGGATTTTATGTTCAGTAATGTGTCCACATTCAAAAGACAGACCTTGCTCTGATGACTCCTGAACTCAAACGTGTTTTTTAGTTTGATATCCCTTCTCCAGTACAGCTTTAAACAACACGACCTTCTAAAATTGCCACACTACAAAAGCCCATACTGACAACATAATAACCTTTTCACAAGGCATGGCACCCAACATTGTCTTGGTTCACATTCTACCATATGTTCATTCTCTGATGCTGAACTCCAAGTTTTGTTTTGGCCTAGGTCTTAACCTTCGAGCATTTTTACGATCGTGTTCTGGTTTTCCCTTGGCCAACCTCCCCACTCGCACCCTTTCCTAGACTCCCTGTACCTTTTTCAAGCTAAAGTTCTCTCTCTACCTTTCCTTTATCTGCTGAAATCCAAGAAAGAAGAGCCTAGAGTGAAATGAATACTTGCTCTTTGCCCCACCTGCTTAGCTGCTTGCAATCTGTCTTCAGCCTCTATAATTGGAATCTGCTTAAAGTTATCAGTGACATTCATCTTCATCTTACTGAAATATTTACATGGTTGATAACCCCTTCCCTTAACTGCTCCTCTTATCTGATTGGTTGTCTTCTGTCACCCTTAAGACGTAACCATGTCTCTCATTTCTCTTTTACTCATCAAATAAAACCCAAACACGGGGCGCCTGGGTGGCTCAGTCGTTAAGCGTCTGCCTTCAGCTCAGGTCATGATCCCAGGATCCTGGGATCGAGCCCCGCATCGGGCTCTCTGCTCGGCGGGAAGCCTGCTTCTCCCTCTTCCACTCACCCTGCTTGTGTTCCTGTTCTTGCTGTGTCTGTGTCAAATGAATAAATAAAATCTTTAAAAAAAAAAAAAATAAAAACCTTTTAAAAAAAAAACAAAACCCAAACACATTTAGTAAGACTCAAGAGTTTCACATTCTGGTCCTGGTGTTTCAGCTTTCTCTTCTTCCTTTTATTACCACATTGACGACACACTGCTCAAGACATGTCACCTGTGTTTTCCATGGTTCCCTCTGAAAACTCTACCATCAAGGCCAAGCTTCAAGTTTTCCCTTCCATGAACCCTGCTCTAGTTCCCCCCAAGCTATAAACTATCTCCAACTCCATCAACCAGGTCCATGCTATCACCAGCTCTTCACTAGGTATCTGTGAAAGCTTCCTAACTGGTAACCCTGTTTCTTGTCTCCTAATTGTTTCCTCATACAATCACTAGAATGCTCTCTCCCACAATCTAAACCTCTGACCATGGCCTATAAGATCTGGCCCATGCTAATGTTTGTAAAATGCTAAGCACTTTACACAGACTGATCCATTTAATCCGATCAATGATCCTATGAGCTACCTACTTTTTAATATCCTCATTGGCAGACGCTGTTGATGACCCACCAAATCCCTTTTTTCTTACAGGGCTGCTAAGAGCTGTCACCTCCACCTTATTTGGAGGATTGCTCTTGACTGAGAGGGACCTAGCCTCCCCTCCTCCCATGACAGGTAGTCAATGACTGCCTGATGTGAGAACACAATAGCCCAGCCTCTCACCTCAGGGCAGGACAATCTCTGTGGTCTAATTCATACTGCAGAGTGTCCTGTAGGGTCAGGCTGAAACTTCTTCTGTTTTCTTCACTCCATTACAGATTCTCATAAGAGCACTCCCTCAATAATCACTTGCCCAGGCATCCTCTTATCATCCTCATTCACAAGGGAACAAATCTAAGACACATTTTACATATGAGAAAACTTGATTGGCCCGAGGCCAAATAGCAAATGGGAAAACTGAAATTTAAAGACAATCCTGTACTCTTTCCTACCATACTATAAGGGTCATTTCTCCAACTTCCTCCTCCCTGGCCACCCTCTCCTCACTCATCCCCTCCAGCTAAATTAATTCCTGCCTCTGGGCCTTTGTACTTCATAAGTTCTCTGCCTAGAATGTGTTTCCTTATCTCATTGTGGGTTGCTTCCTCCTTTCTTTCAAAATGTTTCAAATACTACCTCTTCCAAGAGGTCTTTCCTTACCCTAACCATCCTAAGATAGCAGCACTATTTCCAACTCTGCTTTAGTTCTACTTACAGCATTTAATATCTGAGATTGTATTATGCATAATTTTTTTTTTTAATTTTATTTATTTATTCATGAGAGACAGAGAGAGAGAGAGAGGCAGAGGGAGAAGCAGGCTCCCAAGGAGCAGGGAGCCCGATGCGGGACTCGATCCCAGGACCCTGAGATCATGACCTGAGCCGAAGGCAGACGCTTAACCATCTGAGCCACCCAGGCGCCCGAGACTATTATGCATAATTTATGTTTTTTGTTGCTCGCACTAAAATGAAAACCCCCTGAGGGCAGGAAGGGTTGTCCGGCCTGTTTCCTGCTTATCTCCAGGGCTGGCACGGTGCAGAGCAAGAGCTCAGTAACAATTTGTTGTTGCATGAGTGCAATGAGTTCTCTTTTCTCAGAACTCTGACAGGGCTTTGTAGAAATCTTGCCTGTTAGTTTAGAACTATCAGTTACTTAATGCTTATTTATTTTTTCTGCAAGCTTGTATGCTCTTAGAAGACAGGAATTATGTTTTAGTAATTTGGGAGTACACAGGAGGCATTCAAACAATGGCACTACCTCTAAAACTCCAAACAGTAATTTCATATTAATTATAGTAAATCCAGAAGTATGAAAAAATACATCTCATTTAATTTATAAAGTATTCCTGTGCATGTTACAAGAGATTAGAATAAATACAATTAGATACTTACTGTTTCATATTTTTAAAACAATGCCATTTTCAAAATATAAAAAATAGACCTATTTTCAAAGAACCATTAAAATATGGCTTTGAAAACCACAATGTTTTATTTACAACAAAGAGATGGAAGTGCAACAGCATTCATAAAGGTTTATGATAAATAAAAATATTATTCTGGCATCCTTTTGGGGGCAAGCTTTTATAGATATTTACAATGGCTTAAAGAAGTAAAATCAATAATGGCTGTCAATTTAATTTGTATTTAAACCTGAATATGAACAACCAATGGAGATTAATCATTTATTTGGGATCTGAACCCATATATCCGATAGCTGAAGTAGGAAGTTAGTTTCTTATCTTTCTCAACAAACACATTCCAATCCTTCCAGTATCTGTATGAGGTGATCTACTAGTCATCTACAGCCAATTAGTGATTTATAGCCAAATATGCTAAGTAAGGGCTGACAAAGCTGGATCCTAATCAGATTTTCTAAGTTTAAGAGAAACTAAGTACCTATGTCAAAAAATATAATAACTGGATCCACAATTACATTTTAAATTATGGAAGAGCCCCTGGAGAAAAAAATTAATGACAGAATGACAACAAATACCAGATATTTCTCAAATTAAGAGAAGTATATAACTTCTCAAATTTCCCTAGTTAGCACATTCCAATTGAATTAAAACTAAAGCACACTGACAGCGTTTTTTTTTTTTTCTTACCAAAATTTCCCAATTCAAAAATGGTCTGGATTTAAGCAGTACTTTTCCCAGCAAATCCTTAAAGTTTAATTTACCCTTGAAACAGCAATGATAATTCTTTTCAGAAGCCATTTTCTTTCTACTGCACAGAGACTGATTTTAAAGCCAATCCAGGCAAATGAGTTCAGAAAAAGAAGCACATTTATCTAATCCATTTAAGCAAATACTGTAATCAGCTTCTACGTGAATGGTGAAATACAGAAATCTGTGAAACTCTCCGCTTGATGTCAGTTTTACTACTGTGTTGATGGGAGCCATTTCTGGCAGAGGTAGCCAAGTCCCATACGTACGGGGAAGGCAAAAAGCAGAAAAACATTGCAAAGTCTTAGCAGTTCTCTGACTTCTAATGATTACAGACCAATTTCCATTGTGAACCACGTTGCTGTGCAGTCTTCTTCCGAGGTTTACATCTCAAACACAAAGAAAGGAACAGTTGCTCCCTTAAGCAGATGTACTGGAATTATCTTCTTCTAGCTAATTTTTTTTTTTTCTCTAAGGTCAAGTAGAAAATGTGAGACATTCTCATATACCACAAAAGTGATACAGCAGGCTGGAGTCACTCTAATCAAATTGGGGGCAATTCCTTTGTAAAATCCACCGATGCCTTCTTTCCTTTAGAGGGAAAAATAGATATATGCTTAATTTCCTACATAGCTAACCTGACGATACAGAAGCTTAATTGGCATAGGGCATGAAATCAGCATTCAAGCCTCCCTGTGCTTTAAGTCCATGTTTTCGACATGCTAAAGTAATGTAGTTTACGAGCTATTTGTAGAGGCTTCCATTCCTTCTGTGGCTGACTCAGGTAGAGAGGGCAGAGGCACTCCAAAACTGAAAAGTGCTATGATGACTACCATCTTTCAAATGTCTCTAAACGTACAAGCATACAGGAGCATTAACTGATTAACTGATGTACGCATTAAAAACCTTATAGCTTATATAAATGCGAGGCGACACTAAATCTAGCACATACAAAAACAAAACTTTATTTCCTTAATACCTAGAATGGAAATATGGCCTTTGAACTTATCACTTGGGTTCTCAATAAATATTTACTGAACTGAACTCAATGTAAACATCCTAAATATTCTGCTCTGGCCTTTCAGAATTACAGAAAAATATGGGCATGTCTACCTATAACAGTTTCTCCACAGGCTAAAGAGCGAGCATCTCTTCCCTATATGGAGACAACTGTTTGCAAATTATTGTGCAAGTAGCAGTTTAATTATATTAAACTAGGGTTTTTATGACTTCCTATATTCAATGCCATTCAACTACCTTTTGACACCTAAATTTTGGTATATTAATTTGCTGAAGCACAGTTTTTTTTTTTGAAAGAGAGTGTGAGCAGGTGGGGGTGGGTGGGGTGGGGAGGAGAGAGAAGGAGAGAGAGAATTGTAAGCAGGCTCCACGCCCAGTGCAGCGCCTGACACAGGGCTCGATCTCACAACCCTGAGATCATCACCTGAGCCAAAATCAAGAGTCGGATGCTTAACCGACCGAGCCACCCAGGAGCCCTAATCTCACTTGATTTTTTTAACAACCTTGTCAGCCTAGATTTTCTGATTTTACAAATGAAGGAATCAAGCCTCAGAGATTAAGTCTGTGGTTCTATAGGTAGTCAATGGGAAACACAAAAGCAGGGGCCACCAGCCATGTTTTCCCCACAGCACAGTGGCCTTTGCTACCCAACTAATAGCAACCGGATACTTTGAGGCATGCAGGGCAGCTCCTGAGAGCCGTTTTGAGATGCCGCATGCTCTCACCTCCACGTCTTTGTGATCACGTCCAGCACGCCCTTGTAAAACATGTGCTGATCCTGAAGACGGGCTCTCACGACCTGATACGGGTACGTGGCTGCCACAGCAAATATTTTGGAGAGTGCTGCAACAGATATATATTCTATTGTGCTCTAAAATGACAAAACAAAACATTTATTTTTCTTTAGACGGGATTCCTCTACAAATATAAAAGTAAACATTATATAGGAAAGCGTTTAAATGGATCTGAGAGTGAAAAATATGGTTTCCCCATTTAATACAAGCTCTAGCAAATAAGGGGTTCTATTTTTAACACGTGTCATTTGCCTATAAAATATTTAACTGTAAATTATATTAGTGGCAGTTGTCATCATAGCAATATTACCAAAGTAAACATAACAAAATTTCCATCTATTAAATGCTCATAAATGTAAATGATATCTTTTTTTTTTATAAAGAGCCATCTTACCAACTGGGCTTCTGGTAATCTGTTGATATGCTGGTTGTATTTCAACTTCAACAATTCATATGCCATAAATTGAAGGGCACCATGTGATGTTCCAAACAACCCAGGAATAAATCCCTAAAAGGGAACAATTAAAAAAACAAAAAACAAAAACTAAGCCAGTTCCCAAAGGACCACAGTTTCCAGGGACAGGAGTAAGGAATGGGTGGCCTCGATGTGTGACTTAGACAAATGGTTACTGTACAAAATTTTAGACAGGCCTTCTCACACCCACCAGTGTCACGATGATGTACCTTATGGTAATTAGGATAAACAGATTAAAGCACAATTTCTGTTTATAAACTAGAACTTCGGTTTTCATTAAATTGTTTCTTGCCTGAGCCTGGCTTCTTTTGAGGACCGACTAGAGGTCATTCAGAACTCAGACAACAGAGTCAAGGGAAGTTACAATGGTCAGTTATTCAAGAAATATTGATAATTCATTACCTTATATAATCCACGCACACCTTCATACTTATATATTTTCAGAAGTGTATCAAACATTCCTTTATATTGTCGTTGTGAGGAGTTAACAACACCATTGTACTGTAACATAAGGCGAGTTTTTGTTACCCATAATGGGTTTGTAATGCAGAGGGTCATGGCTCCTAAAATCAAATTTAAATAAGATTACTCAGCATACAGGTACTTTGTCACTTACGACAATCCAGATTAAGAACAGTCCTTTAATATAAACAATGGGTTGCCCAGGGGTTGTACCTGAAACAGTGAGATATAATCTCTGAGGAAGTCTGAGGGTTAAAGGGTAGCCATAGTTTTTGGTGGTCATAAAAAGTTCCTCACTCAGTTAGTGGGAGGTAAATTAAAAGGGAAATGGAAATGTGAAACACTTTCCCTTTGAGGTGTGAAGACAGCAAAGATGTCCTGGCTCCTAAACAGTATGGTTTGGTGTAAAGAACAGATGGGAGTCCTAGGAAGCGGACTCTGATAAGATATAAATATTTAGGAGTAGGACAAAGTATAACCCAGAGGGGTTGGATATTAGGGGAAAAGGATCAGGAATCCAACACCTCAATAATTTCTACATGTGCCTATATATGTATCCACCCCAACTTTACCAAAATCCTCCTCAAATCCATTCAAAGTAGCTAACACATCTCAAAACTTAAAGAACTACAATAAATAATATTTTACATTCTTTACAGAAAGTGACAATTTTGTATATGAAGAATTTCACCTGGTTAAGTTTCTCATTTGCTGAGTTTCCTAAGTAGTCTTTTATTCAACAAACATTTACTAGGTCCCATTGTGATTCAGGTCTGTGCTAGCAGCTAGGTATTCAAAAATGAGTAGGTTTTTTTAAGACAAGAACTATCAGTAAACAAAGTGTCAAAGTATGAGTTATAAAGATTTATGGGTCCTGTTCTGCTTTTCTCTTCAGAATATTATACATACACGAGACAATTAAACAAGGCTACTAAACTGTCTAATTTGAAAACTGAAATTATACTTTAATTGAAGAAAACACCGTACCAAATCATCTTAAACTATCAAGAATTCATAACTTTTCTAAATTTTACTTCCTTTGTGATAACTAGAATTCTTGAAATCTGTCCAGAGTAACCAGTGAGAATAGTTGCTTTCTAAGAAATTCCATGTGATAACTGGTTACACAGGCATACTTAAACTCTATTGTTCAATGGGGGTAAAAAAGCAAACAAAATACAAAAGTGAAAATCAAGTTGGTAGTTGCTGTTTTAGATTTCACACACTGCCTTACCAGCTTCGGCAGCGGAGACGAGGTACTCTGTTGCCTCTAAACGTTCTGCTCTTCCTTCTGTCTTATATGATTTGATGGCATTGTAACTAAGAGAATTAAACATAAGCAGTTTGATAAATATTTGAATAGGTGTCACAGAGCAGTAAAGTCTGTTTTAAAATGTGTGTAACTTAACAGCAGTACCCCAGAAGTAAAAGTCAATGCATAAGGCAACCAAGAGTGGATCTGCTGGAAATGGTTTACTCTAAGAGTTTACCCATCCCGCCCCCGAAATGTATACGGCTACCACTACATATGCAAAATATTTTAATCACATGCTTAACCAATTAATAGCGACAACAGGAAAACTAGGAGGGGGAGGGCTGTGGCAGTGGTGCCGCAATGGGGCAGACAAGGCAGAAGGACAAAAGGGGGCCCCTAACAAAGAAGTGCCGAGCACCATGTTCAGGTACTGTGGTTGGCAATTCTGCTAGATAAAACACTCAGTGGGTCCTTCTTAGTGGATTAACAAGGACCAGAGGCAGCACACAAGTAATCATAACAAAGACAACAGAGATGGTGTCATAAGAGCTAGAGAAACTACGGCTGAGCTCACAGAAGGCTTGTGTAGGAGGCGGCACTGGTGGGGCGTGGAGACAGGTACGGTTTCAATGGGGAAACAGGTGAGCATGAGCCACGGTTATAATAAGGGCGGCAGGGGAAGACCGAGAAAACCGAGACACACTTGAGTGGCAGACTGACACGTGGGCTTTATCTGGCAGAAAACTGAGAGCCACTCAATGTTGCTCAGCGGAGGAGTCAGATCAGCCTATTCTCTCTAACTCCAATTTCCATTTTCCTCTTGGAAGAAGAGTTCAGCTACATAAATCCTTCCAAACTTTACCAATACTATTCTAACATGAGACAAGTACACTTTTTAAAGAAATTCTCATCACATAAACCTTACATTCATAGAGCGTGTCCTTAGAAACTCTCTTTAGAGAAGAACCTACACAACTTAAAATTCATAATAGAATCAATTTTATACCTATAGTTTCACCCATCTAAGTGTGTCTCAGAACCAAAAAGAAGAAAAATACATTTTTAAACAATTTTGAGGTTGAATCTGTTTTGCATTCACTTAAAAAATATTTTAAGATTGTGGTTTGGCGGCACCTGGGTGGCTCAGTCGGTTAAGCTTCCAACTCTTGACTTTGGCTCAGGTCATGATCTCAGGGTTGTGAGATCGAACCACACACCAGGCTCTGCGCTGGGTGGGGAACCTGCTTAAGATCCTCTCTCTCCCTCTGCTCCTCCCCACTGCCAAGAAGACTGTGGTTTGGATACTGCCATAGAATTATGGCAGAAAAAGTAAAATATACAACACAAAAGAGAAAAAGGCAAACAGACCAGGTCCTGATGTTCTCCTAAAAATGCCATCTATTAAAACAAAGACAAGCCTCCCCAATCCTGGATTCAGGTTCAAATATCAGAGGCAGCAAGCGCTCCTGCAATGCAGTGCTCTGTTCCCACGCTCTTGCACAGTCAGTAAGCTGAGTGCGCCTGTCACAGGCACTTTCTGCGGCTTCTTCACTGCTCACAGAATCACAGCTATTTCACACGTATTCACAGGTATTTCATACCTGACAGGGGAAGGAGGAAGGAAATGAACGAGCTAGGAAGACGATGGAGCAGGTCAAATAGGAGGCAAGAAGGGATGTGCCTCAAGCTCTTAGCCGCGCATTGGCTTTTACTTTCTGTTCCCAAGAGGGGGCTCCCATCGTATGTGTTCTTATGAGGACCCCAAGACATGTCCTCTTCGGCTTTCCAACTTCCTTACAAATCAGGAGTACTTTGATAAGGCATCTTCCCGAATTCACCTCACAGAGGTGGCTTCTGTAAGAGTGTTTCTCCAACTCATCCTTCACCTTCTTCCTATTTAGAACTTTCTTGCAGACCAAATGCCTCTGATAATAGCTGAGAGAGAAGGAAAGTAATAAGCCTTTTGCTCTTTCTGACCCTTTCTATTCAGAGAAACTGATGAAATGACTCATCTTGCTTCATCAACTGAAATGTACAGATCACTGAAAACAAAAACTCCTTTTATTTAATACTGTAAAATCTCCCAGATCTACTCACAAGAAAAAGTAGAGTCCCCAGGATAAACCTGCACCCCACACATTTGGGGTTACTCCTTGGTAAAGTCCCCGTAGTCCATCAAGTTTCCAAATGGTAGTCAAGCAATGCACAATTCCTTTATATTTTGGTCTCAGTTCCAATCCATCACTCACTGCAGTAAAGGCACAAAATTAGGTGAGAGGAAAGTTCTAGCTCTGAATCACATATAAACACAGACATCACATAGTCCTAGTACGGAGATAAATTCAGAAGAAAACCCTTTTTAGATAGAGAAAAATATTTCTCTTTATTTTTTGGAATTATTTACTCTTTATTAATTTCTCTTTAAAATATCTGATGCATATTGCTAGAATCTTCAACAACTTTCAGTTCTTACAGTCTCTGAACCTTAAAGCTTTTACACAGGCTATTCTGTCTGCCATGAACACTCTTGTCTTCTCAGTCACCTAACTCCTTTACACAGCTAACTTTGATTCCTCTTTCAGGTCTGTTTAATAATTTCCCTTGGTGATCTTTTTCCTATCCCCTAGATGAGCTCAAGTTTCTTTGCACCCATGGCATACCATACTTTCCCTACCATAATAAAAACACTCTTCATTGCAATCATTATTGTTCAATTATTCTGGCTGCCCAGTAGGAAGATGCTCTGTGAGGGCAGAGACTACTTCTTCGATGCAATATTTCTACTCCTATCTTAGTGCTTTGTACACTGTAGGCGCTCAATATATATTTGCTCAATTATTATATCCTGAATATTGTTTCTTTTCCAGATCCATTGTCCATCCCTCTCTACCACGTTCTGCCTAGCAGCCTGACCTTGTCTTCTAGTTTCTAGTTGAGTTGGGCTAGTGGGGAGGCCTGACAAGAGATCAGAGGGATGGAAGAGAGTGGATGCAGGTATTTACTCTTTTACCTCCCTTCCTATGGGGTTGCCTTAGGTGGGCTGCACTTTTCTACTGCCAGTCACAGCTCCTCTCAAGGTGGCCCTCTCTCAGTGACCTTCTCCCCCTTGACATTTGGCCCTTCAGGTGGCAACAGCCCAAACGGTTTCTAGCTCCAGAATACTGCAGTATTCCTTTTTATACTTTTATACTAGTTTTGCTATAATCTCTTTTATACTTTTATACTAGTTTTGCTATAATCTCGTATCTTTGTAAACAGTCCTGTTAAGCAACCTCCCCCCCCGCCACGCCCTTAATTATCTTATTTTGAATGTGCCTTCTGTTTCCTATGGGGAAATGGAATGAAATAATGTCAAATTTATAATCTAGATTTTTTAAAATTGGAATTTTACTATAGTTTTGTATACTGCTTTTTTCTTCACTCAAGAGTATATTGTGAGAATTCCTCTGTTATTATAAACTTGTTATTTGTAATTAAAGAGACTATCAAAAGATTTTTAAAAAATGGTACGATGGTTTTCCCTCTCATAGATATCCCATCATTTGTACAAACATTCCCCTACTTGACAGGGCAGTGGACAGTTCATACTATCACACCATTGTCCTACTTTCTAGCCTAATTTCCTACCATCCCTTCCCTCCATCAACTGTACACTTTTCACCAAAGCCCTAATGTTCTCCCAGACGGTGCCAGGCACTGGAATGCTTGCAGGTTATCTACACCAGCTATTGCACTTGTCTAGAGACAAACCTTTCTCTCCTTTGAGTTGTTCTCATTTTTTTTTTTTTTTTTGCTATTATTAAAAGGTTTCTAGGGAATATTCTGTACAACATTCAAATTCCTATATCCTTAGAATTAACTACTAGAATGGGAATTAATATGGGTCAAAGGTTTTAAGTACATACTGAAACTGCCCTCTAGTTTATGCAAATTACAGTCCTCTGGCCATATAAAAGCATGCCCAGTTCATTGTCCCCTTTGTCACTACTCCACCACAAAACGCAGCCTGGCAAAGAATCACTGTTTGCCATTGCCAGGGAAAGGGAGAAAAGTCAATTTCTTTCATCATTAACCTAACAATGTTACACCATGAAATGAGATTAAAGTACATGAGGTTTTGTCAGAAGACCTGGGTTTGATATCTAATTTCCCTAATTAGCTACATGATCTTAATCTTTCTGAGCTTCAGCATCCTCATTTATAAAATGGGGATAAATATGACCTACCTCACAGGTTGCTGTCAAGTTTATACAAGATACCAAGTTTAAAAGCAAGTAATAGAGGGACTGGCTCCCAAGAAATATTTTGCTGTGTTTATTTCATAATCTTTCTGATAAACATCAGAATTTGAATTTCACATCTCTTATTCTCCTCATAAATTTCTTCTAAGTACCTTTCCATTTTCCTTTCAATAATAAGCTCACAACACAATTTCTCTCTTGAGGTAAAAAACAAAACCATAGAAACACCATCTTTGCTTTTCATGGGTATGAACCAATGATTTCTTTATTGTTTTGACAGGGCACTTAATTATAAAAGTAGAGTATTAAGTATCTCAGTAACAGGCAACAACATTCTATACCCTATACTTCCCTGATACTATAATCTTGTCTCCACTATATAGTTAGGATCAAATCTTTAAATCTGAAAAATATTCATTTGTACACCTATCAATTTATAAAAAAATTGAAAAACTATTGACTCCTTATTATTGCCAGGCAAAGGGGGAATCTAAACATAAGTAGGACACAAACCCTGACCCTGAGGAAGACATAATCTTCAAGGTCAAACAGGAACAATCACGTTGCAAAGTTACAAGCACTATGGTGAATGAAATGCTATAGGATTACAGAAGAAACACAAAAAAATGTTCTGTATAGAAGGAACAGGGAACATGAGAGAAATGCTTGGGTAGAGCCCTGAAGATTGATTAGAAACTTGTCTTTGGGGACAGGAGAGAAAGGTTTGTCTCTAGACAAGTGCAATAGCTGGTGTAGATAACCTGCAAGCATCCCAGTGCCTGGCACCGTCTGGGAGAACATTAGGGCTTTGGTGAAAAGTGTACAGTTGATAGAGGGAAGGGATGGTAGGAAATTAGGCTAGAAAGTAGGACAATGGTGTGATAGTATGAACTGTCCACTGCCCTGTGATTTGGGCCTCCACCCATTACTGCAAGTGCTCCAAAGCCCCTAAAGGGAACTTTGGGAATCCTCTTTCTCACCAACCATTCAGCAGCACCTAAGACTGTCTACCTCCTAAACACTCTTCTTTGGGCTATTTTTACACCACACTCTCCTGATTTTCCTCTTTCTTCGCTGGCCACTAAATTTCCTTTGCAGCCCCCTTCCACTCCAACACTTAATGTGTGACCCTGCATCACTTACCTGATTACTCTGTGGTTATCTCATCCACAGAATGGGAAAGATAATAGAACCTAACTATAAAAATTACAAAGGGCTAAATGAATTAATACATATACAGCCCTTAAAATCATGTATGGCACACAGCAAGCATTAAGTGAGTATTAGTTTCTTTAAGCTACAGGGTCGTGCAATATTACCCTATATATACAAAACTGGACTATATGATATTCTTGTTACTTGATTTTACATTTTGGTTCCTCGATTAACTTATGGATTATTAGGCTTTCAGGTTATTTTAGAAACTTACTGTTTTTATACCTCATTCTTCATTGGGGCATGCATTCTCTCTCTCATCAGTCTTTTTTTAAGTTTTATTTAAATAATCTCTACATCCCACATGGGGCTTGAACTTACGACCCCAAGATCGAGTCGCACCCTCCTCCAACTGAGCCAGCCAGGCACCCCTCTCTCTCATCATTCTTGGATGATTTAAAATTGTATCTTAAAGTTAGAAGGGTCCTCAAGACCTTTCCACTCAACCAAGAGTATCTTCTATCTACTGTATTCTAGCCCTGAACCACTTCCAGATATCACCAGTTTCATTTCTGAGCACCCCCACTTGGGGCAGGCCACAATCTGCTTGCCTGCCATTTCCACTCAACCTCTACCTGGTCTTTAGATGAACTCATAATAAGATAAATCCCTTTCACACATGGCAGCTCTTCAAATACCTGTCCCTGCCCTCCACCCACCTGCAGCCAAACTAGTTCTTCAGTCATTTCTCACAAGTGATTTCTAATCTTTCTACCACTCTGGACACTTCTGAGTTCCAATTTGCACCTGAACTCATCGAAATATTCCAGGTTTGGTTTAATGGGACATTCAGTACTAATACCCCTGTCACTAGGTAATTAAAATTTCATTACAAGGGCGTAAGTTTTATGAAGCATAAAAACTACAGCATTAATGCTGATGGCCAATCAACTATTTTGATTTCAGTTATTCATCTTCCTACATTTTCCTCTTTTCTTTCACGATTTCACAGCCACACTTTATCATTACAAAGTCCTACTTTGATTCCTAGATCTTTCATTTTGTCCTCCCATCCAGTCTCAATCATCTTACCTATTACCCTGGCCACACTGGTTTCCTAAGACTCTCCCCATTTCATCAAGATGACCAATCTTCTCAGGTACCAAGAATTCCCTTTCTTCAGGCATAATCTGCTTCATAGCACAGTCTTAAACTCACCAAGCCAACACTATTCCTCAGTGATCATCCCAACTGTCACCTTTTCTCCTAGACAAAATTATATGCCTTTCTGGGTTTTCTTCTAGGAAGTATACTCCATAATTTTCACTGATTTTCCTCTGTAGAATAGCTTCTTGACTCCTTTCCAGCTGTCAAAATATCAGTCCTTCTGTGGGGAACCTCAAGATCTAATGGAATCTTACAGATACAGATACATATGGCTGTCAGCAATCTATAATTCTCCTGATAGTCTGCCTCTACTCATATTTTGATATTTGGATTTTGCCCTCGATTTTATGTTGTCTTAGAATTATCTTTTATGTGACTAACACTCAAGCCTACAATTAGACTATAAGTCCCTTGAGGATAAGAACTTTGTTTAGGTACCTCTGTATCCTATACAGCAGTCTACAAATATTAAGAGAACAATATATTTTAGGCGGATAGAATCATTCTGACTCTTGAAGATGAACCACTTCTGCAGATCTAATTCTCAAGGCAGAACTTGTAGTAAGAAAAGCAAATGCCAGAAAATAGTTTCCCAGTAAAGTTATCAAGACCTTCTTCGAAACTATCTTTTCCGGAATTTACTGTTGAGTTTAACTTCTAAGGTGCTCTGTAAATTTCACTTAACTCCCTGCACTTAATTCAATAAACGTAAATTTAAAAAAAATAGCATTTGGATTCTAGCTATCTATTCCTTCATAGGACTTTGTACCACACTATAAACACCAAAAAACAAGACTTCAAGAGAATCCTAACCCAAACCTATTCCCAGCCACCTGCTGAGGATTACGCCGTAGCCCAAGCACTTTTTCTCAGCTCAGCTGCCAAACACGTGGCTACCGTAAGATTTCAAAGTACCTCCAACGGTTGGTGAATGATTAGCACATGCGAGGGCTAAACCCTAAAATGTGCCAATCCCTTTCTCACTTTACAAATACGGCGTTGAGTCCCCCATCCTACGCCAATTTGAACTTTTCTCAGACTTTTCTATCCCTGTTCTCCATCCCTTAGACTTGGGGAACTGGGACAAGGCCAGCCGGTTCCCTTTCCCAGGCTCCCCTTCCTCAAATCTAGTTCCAGGTGAGGCCGGATAAGCAGCATTTGCTTCAACGCTCGCCTCGCAGTATACAAGGGGCAGGGGAAAGCAAGGCCTCCTTTTGCTTATCACCCAGTTCGGGGTACCAGCAAGGAGAAGGAGCCCAGGGTCCGAGTGGGCTCTTACCCGCGAAGCGGATCTTCACGAGGTCCAGCGGGTGCAGCGCGAGGTTAGACAGGACCCCGCCGCTCACGCCCGCCACCAGGTTCTCGTACCGGACGTGGCGGAATATCGTGCTCCACGCCGACGACCCTGACGCCGACTGGCCCTGGCCCGTCATAGTCCCAGGGCCCGCTGATACCACGCCCAGGGCCGCGGAGGTGGTAGGAGATGCAGTGGCCGCCACCGTGGCGACCGTCGCCGCGCAGGACCAGAAACCGCGGGGGGCGAGCCCACTTCCGGGACCAGCGCTAGGACGCGGTAACTAAGCGGAGAGACCCCAGCGCAGAGCCGGCGTGAGAGGGGCGAGGTAGCACGTCACGCCAGCGGAGAGGGCGAAGGAGGCGGGGCGCCGGCCTCCGCCAAGTCCCCGCCCCTCCCGCCCCGCTCCGCCCCCAGCTGCGGCCGTTTCGGGCCGAGGGAAGCGGACCCGAGAGCACTGCTAAGAACCACCTCCGGCCAACCTCGGTCGGCAGAACTACGGAGCGCCGCAGGGTCCTGCTGAGGCGGCTGGCTTCCACACCGTGGAAGTCACATGACAGGAAGTAGTATTGAAGCGGAAGTAGCATGTGCCTGAGGGGGCGGGGGTAACCCGAATGCGGAGGAAAGGCTTTGGGGGTCTGGGATAACTAGCCTCCAAAATGAAGGTGAAGATGCTGAGCCGGAACCCGGACAACTATGTCCGCGAAACCAAGCTGGACTTACAAAGAGGTGAGACAAGTTATTAGGGAGTCTGCCCGCCTTGAGTGTGGCCTCAGCGTCCCCGGAGCAAAGTTGGGGGCACACTGGCGCTCCAGTCTGGTTCTTTCCCTGTTCCCTTTTGCCGAGGCTGACTTTGTACAGATAAGGACGTTGCGGGACTGGGTAGCAGCTAACTTCTCCTCAAGGCCGTTTTTGAAGAACTTTTTCTAATGGTAAGGGGGAAAGTTGGTCATACCTGGAATGCTTCCGCCTTCCTCTTTCCAGCTGCTGCTCTCTGATTTTTCTCAGATTCCAGTTGTTGAGAAGTGGAACGTGAAAGCCAAATTCGTGAATTCAAGGATTTAACAGGCTTCTTTAAACCTCTCGAACTTTCGGCGACTTTACTTCTTAAAGTTACGTCCTTCTAAATGTGGAAAGAGAAAAGGTGAAACGTAAAGCCATCGATTTTCTAAACTCTTGTGCAGAAGTCTGATGGGGAAAATGGCTACAATGAAATTAATAAGTCTTATTTATTGGTCTTATTTATTATTCTTATTTACTGGTCTGTTCCCCCATTAGCATCCTGACTGCTTATCGTTTATAGATCATAATATCTAAATGACGAGGGACTACCCATGTCTGAAAAGAGAATAACAAAGGCCTTAAGGCAGGAATAAAGATAAAGCATAAGAGAAGGGCCATGTCTTCGGAGTTTGAGTAAGGGGGATAAGCCATAGAAGATGAGGCTCGGATGATATTTCAGTATTTTGATTGAGTAGTAGAGATTATCCACATATATATGAGTAATGCTGAGAGGTAAATATGTGACCTCTGTTCACAAGATGTTTACAGGTTAGGTAACAAGATAGTAATATTTCTAAAATGCAAATTAGGTTATGTCGTTTGGACCTGACATCATCCCTGCTTCTTGAACCTCTGGTCCCATCTTCCTCTCTAATTTCCCTAGTTACTACTTTCTTTGCAAGTAGCTTACATTTACCCTTAGAAATCTGAGTGCATTTCAGACATTTCTCTTTCAGATGTCCTGTGGCACACACCCTTACTCAATTTAGCTCCTTCCTCTGAACAATAATCTTTGCATATTTATTCCCTGTATTTGCCCCCCCCAGCTATTTAAAGCACCCTTCTTCTGTGCTTTGATCACATTTTTGTACTAACGTCAGAGTGTGTATCACACTGTCTCATGATTATTTTGGTTATTAGTCCTTTCCATCAGACTGAGCTTGTGTAGAAGGGAAGAATCTTATTTGTTTCTGTATCCACTGTGTCTAGACAACACCTGGCACATAGTGGTTGCTTTATAAATGTCTGAAGGAAGGAATGAGTGAGTGAGTGGCTGGTCATAGACTCTCCATGTTAGGAGATTATTCGTCATCTGATGTTATTGAGTGTCTTATTTTTTATATCTTCCTATTTCTTTATAGTTTCTGATGGAAGTGGTTTTTTTTTTTTTTAAATTTTATTTATTTATTTATTTGAGAGAAAGCAAGCATGAGCAGGGGGAGGGGCAGAGGGAGAAGGAGAAGCAGACTCCCCGCTGAGCAGGGAGCCTGTCCCAGGGCTCATTACCAGGACCCTGAGATCATGACCTGAGCTGAAGGCAGACGTTTAGCTGACTGAGCCACCCAGCACCTTTGATGGAAGTTTTAATAGCAAAATGGAAAAATAGAAGTTTAGGAGCTCTGTAAAACATAAATCAAGGAAGACATTTGTTACCCCCCCTTTTTTTTTTTAAAGATATTTACTTATTTATTTATTTGAGAGAGAGAAAGAATCTCAAGCCAACTCCCCTCTGAGTGCAGAGCCCAACGCGCGCCTCAATCCCAGGACCCCAAGATTATGACCTGAGCCGAAATCAGTAGTCAGCTGCTTAACCAAATAAGCCACCCAGGCACTCCATTTGTTACCTTTTTTTATTCTTTCATTCTTGTTTAGGTGTTTAGGTGTTATTTCCTTGTAAATTTTTTTTTTTTAAAGATTTATTTATTTATTTGAGAGAGAGAGAGAATGAGAGAGAGAGCACATGAGAGGGGAGAGGGTCAGAGGGAGAAGCAGACTTCCCGCCGAGCAGGGAGCCCGATGCGGGACTCGATCCAGGGACTCCAGGATCATGACCTGAGCCGAAGGCAGTCGCTTAACCAACTGAGCCACCCAGGCACCCCCTTGTAAATTTTGATTGAATGTTGGATATAGTACCATTAATAGGGAGTTAGAGGATTAAAAGACAGCAAGGTGAAGATGTGGGGTAAGAAAATGCATTTACTTTTTAAACATTAGGGGTTTTTTAGACGTGTGCTTAGAAATATTTCCTGAGCACAACTGTTAACTGAGACAACATGTTTGGCAGCATAGCGTAATAGTTAATAGAACATGGATTCTGAAGCCAGACTGCTTTGGTTTTGAATCCTGGCTTTATCACTTCATAGGCAAGTTACCTCTCCGTGCCTCAATTTCCCAGCTATAAAATGGGAAATAGTAATAGAACTTATCCCATAGGGTGCTGTGGAGATTAAATGATTAATATACAGTATTTGGAACAGTGCCGGGGACATGGTAAACTTTTTTAAATAAGTAAACAAATGTGTGAAATGCTCAATAAAAAGTAACTATAATCATAGTCACAACAGTGTATGCCTATCAGTATAGTGACTAGCACTGGAGATTAAGTGTTCCCTGCCTCAAAAGGAGCTTAGAGTTCGGTTGAGTAAACATTTGTCATATATTTGTTTTGTACCAAGCACTGTGCTAGGCATAAGTAGTAAAGTGAAGAATGTGGTGAAAGCCCTGCCCATGAAGGCTTTACAATTCAGTTAAAGAATAGTCAGATGTGTAAAAGGAAAAGCTGAGGTTATATGTATGGTCTAATTATTTTGCAAGATGTATGTATTCCATGATTTTCTGGTAGTTTTGGAAAGGTTTCTGAGTAAAACGTCATCTGCTTTTGTATTTTTCACAGTGCTAGGCATAGAACAGTGTTCCTAACAAAGGCTTATTGGGTAACAAATTGAATAATTAGCTGAGGAAGACCACAGGAAATATTAAAATCTAATTATTTTATTTTATTAAGAGGAGACATTTTTATTTCAGTTCCAAGAAATTATGATCCTACCTTACATCCTTTTGAGGTCCCACGAGAATACATAAGAGCTTTAAATGCTACCAAACTGGAACGGGTATTTGCAAAACCATTCCTTGCTTCTCTGGATGGTCACCGAGATGGAGTCAATTGCTTGGCAAAGCATCCAAAGAGCCTGGCTACTGTCCTGTCTGGGGCATGTGATGGAGAGGCAAGTGTCATTCTAAACATTGCTATTTTAAACTAAAAATAGTTGTGTTGCAAATGTTCTTTAGTTTTGTGTTACTTTGGATTTTAATTGATTTGATTTCATTTTTCTATGTCCTGTTTTCTATTAATTCTCAAGAATGAATTCTGTTTGAATTACAGACTACAGTAGTTTCTAATCTAAGCCTCAGAAATTAGAAACATAGCAGCTGAAGGCTTAATTGAGCTGAAGGCTCAAGCATGTTTACAGTAGTAAAGGTATTGGTGAGGTTTTTTTTTTTTCCCCCACAGAGCATGTTATTAATGATTCAACACTTATTTCCACTCTGGCAAGAAAAAGCTTTGAAACACTTTAAACTAGTATCAACAGAGTACTTAACAGATTGAATTTTTTGCTTGTTGATACACTATCCATATGCAGCGCAGTATTTTAAACTAGAGGATTTTGTTTTTAGCAATCTGGTAGAGTGAGTCATAGCCCTTTCAGTGTGAATTTATTTTTCTTGGAACGTAGTACTCCTGCGCCTGAACATTTTATGTTTATAGTTCACTAAAATTTCCTGGTATGCTTTACCATAGGTTAGAATTTGGAACTTGACTAAACGAAAATGTAACCGTACAATACAAGCACATGAAGGTTTTGTACGAGGAATATGTACTCGCTTTTGTGGGACTTCTTTTTTTACTGTAAGTATAATGCAATTAAGTCATTAACGCTTTTCAGCATGTGTAAGACTGAGCTAATGTTTTCTGAATTCATTTATTTGTTCCAAGTTTTGGAGTTTCACAACCCAAAATCACTTCTTAAAGCCTTGAAAAGTCCTGGTTTTCTTTATATACTCCAGCCTTCTTCATACTTCTTGATTTTTTTAAATAAATACTTAACATGTTATCGAATTAATATTCTATAGAACACTGAGAAGTGGGATTAATGCAAGGCAAGACTAGAAAGGTTGTTTACTCTGGAAGATTTTCAGTGTTGGAGATGAGTAATTTGTACTTTGTCAGTAGTAAATTTTTGAAGTATTTGTGTGTGTAGTAATGTATACAGAATGTACAGTTTACCATTTTAATAATTTTTAAGTGTACATTTCAGTGGCATTAAGCACATTCACATTATTGTGTGACTGTCACCACTTTTTCATCTTCCCAAACTGAAACTCATGTCCATTAAACAGTAACTCCTTATTCCCCTCTGCCCCCAACCCTTTGTAACCACTGTTTCACTTTCTTTTTCTGTGCATCTGCCATGTTATAGCAGCTGTCAGAATTTCTTCCTTTTTATGGTTGAATAATACTCTAATTGTACATACATATGTTTTGTTTATCCATTCATCCATCAGTGGACATTTGTCTCCACCTTTCTGCTTTTATGAATAATGCTGCTATAAACATTGGTGTGCAAATACCTGCTCAAGTTCATTGAAAGTTTTGTAACGGGAATGAAAGAATCTAAGCTGTGCTTTGGGGTAATTAATTTGACAGCAGTAAGTGATCAGTTTGGAGGCTGTTTTAGTAATTTGGGTAAGCAATAATGAATCTGTGCTAGGGAGGGAAAACCGTGGAAAGTAGTTGTTAGGTTTAGAAACATTTTGGAGGTGTGACAGGCGTGGCAACTGAGGGGTATATAGGAAGATTCCTTTTCCTTCCAGAAATGGGGAAGTCAAGAGTGTCAGAAACTTTAGAGGAGAGAGGGAATGGGAAGGATATGGTATGATGAACTGGACTACAGTGGGCTATGAGTGAAGAGGTCTATCAGACCCTTACAGATGTAGGTCTGGAGTTGAGGAAGGAAGTCAGAACTAAACTTGGTATCATCAGTACAGGAATAATGATTGAAGCCATGGTATGGCATCATTGGGGGAAAGTGACAGGGAAAATGTAGAAATCCAGAAATGTCAAAGAAATAGCCTTGGGGAATACCTGCTCCTAGGAAGTAGGAAAACTCTGGGAGTAGCCAGAGCTAGAAGACCCTGTAAACGAGCTTTATGTCCCAGGAGGAAAGGATCATTGGTTGTGTGAACTTCTAGAAAGGATGATGAGGATGAAGACTGAAAGAAATATTTTAGGAATATAGACCTGTAAAAAATAGAAAGTTAAAGGTCCTGTGATTCTCATCTTTCAGTTTACCACTGTTGGCAGTTTGGTGTCTATCCTTTCATATGTTTTGACCTATATATATATATATATATATATATATATATATATAGCAGTTTGTGTATACCTACACACTAATCAACCATGTAAATCTTGAGTAGCATGCTGGGTGCCAAGGTAGATTGAAAAGGCATAGCAAAGGGAAGAGATGACTTCTGGGAAACCTTTAAATATTTGAAAGATTGTCGTGTGAAAGAAGAAATGGACTTTTCTGTATAGCAGCATTAGGAATAGTTGTTAATGTTAAAAGATTTGGTTTCCATGTAGGGATAGACTTACTTGCTGTCAAAAACTGAAATAGGCTACTTGGCAGGGAATTCAGGTATTTTTCATTTAAAAGGGGTTTAAACAACCTTCATGACCCTGTATACAGTATGTTATAGAAGGAATTGGGTGGGAAGTTGGAGTAGACTGACTATAACTGCACTTCCAGTTGGTTATTCTTTTGGATATATTGATTAGTTTAATATCCCAGCCAGAGGATTTCCTGGCTAGTTTTTTTTTTTTTAACGCTTAAAATGAATAAAGGCTGAAAAATATTTCATATTCACTATTCACTTCCTTTCTTCAGGTAAGACATGTGAAAACTACTTGTTGGCCAAATTTTAGCACTTAATGTTTCAAAAAATGTTCAATATACAATGTTGCAAAATAACATCTACTATATCTCAATTTGTGGCACCAACAGGTCTTTCTTCAGCTTACTCAGCCTTGAGATAAGATATTCTGGCCAGGCATATAATGCTTGGCTCCTCATTTCTACAAAACGTTAATCCTTTCTTAGGATTGATGGATCTGCTAAGGCTTATACTCAACAGACTGTATAGAGTAGCTTAGTCGATTACAAGGGAATTCAGTCTTGGGCTTGCAGATACTATCAGAAGCTTGATCGAAAGAAGCAGTCTTTAGGGTAGACATTCTCAATGACAATTTATCCTGTCTTTCATAAATGCTAAAATTCCAGTGGGTCAAGCCAGATTAGTGAAGACCTCAGTACCTAAATTACATCTTACTAGCTCCCAGTAATGGGTTTCCAATATTGAGTTTTTGGTATGATGCCAATAGCTCAGATTCAGGTTGTTATTAAGATATAGCCCTATTGGGTGCCCGGGTGGCTCAGTGGTTAAGTGACTGCCTTTGGCTCAGGTCATGATCCCGGAGTCCTGGGATCGAGTCCCACATCGGGCTCCCTGCTCGACAGGGAGTCTGCTTCTCCCTCTGACCCTCTCCCCTCTCATGCTCTATCTCTCTCTCTGTCTCTCTCAAAGAAATAAATAAAATCTTAAAAAAAAAAAAGATATAGCCCTATTAAATACTTCTTGTCTATTATAAGGATGTTGTTAAGGATTCTGTTAGCATCCTCAACAAAAGAAATTCCTGTCTGACCTTAGTACTAAAACTTCTTTCCTAATCACTTACCTGTTCTAATATCATGGGCACTATGAATTGTTTTGCAGAAAGGGTTTCCCTTTTTGAATTTGCTGTAAGGAAAGAACTAAATTTACACTCCTCTCCTAGATAAATATATATCTTTGTTAATATTTTTATTTACAAAGTAGATGTAGATTGTGTGTAATGTAAACGTAAGCTAGAAAGTTAACATACCCCTGTATTTCTACTTTCAGTTAAAACTAGTGGTTTGGTGTATATATACAATTGTTCGTACCCTGTATATGATTATTTTATGTTTTTAACCCTAAACTAAGTTATATTGTGCATTCTGTTTTGCAGCTTATTTCACCTAATATCTTGAATGTATCTGCCACATGCCCAAGTCTAAACTACCATTGTTTGTTACCTTGCCTTGATTTGGGCTCAGGTGCCAACAGTCCTACCCACCATGGCTTTTTTACCATCTGCTGCAACTGTCAGTTCAGTGAAAAGGCAAATGATGTCTTTACAACATTATGAAAATAGTTTTGACCTCATGGACCCCTGGAAAATTCTCAGGGTCCTTCAGAGGTCTGCATTTCACAGTTTAAAAACACTGACTTAATAGTTTTGGAGTCTTATATCATGCAAAGAAGGGCTTTACCCATGGCAATGAAAATGACTTCTTTTTTTTTTTTTTTTTTTAAGATTTTATTTATTTATTTGAGAGAGAGAAAGAGCACAAGAGGGGGGAGCGGGAGAGGGAGAAGCAGACTCCCTGCCGAGCAGGGAGCCCGATGCGGGACTCGATCCCGGGACTCCAGGATCATGACCTGAGCCGAAAGCAGTCGCCTAACCAACTGAGCCACCCAGGCGCCCAATGAAAATGACTTCTGTCTACTATTTTTATGTTTTGTATTTAATTTTTTACATTTAAAATTATGTGGAATTTTATATTTATGTCAGGTATCAGATTGCTTCAAACTTTTTAAATGACTAACTTGATATCATAATACCATTTTATTATAATCCACTTTTTCCCCTAATTTGAAATGCCATCCTTATCACAGTATGCAATTTCTTGCAATATTTATGACCTTTGTTTCTACTCTCCTTTTGCTTGACTTCACTATCTTATTTTTAATTTTATCTACCCTGTGTATTTGTCACAAATCTATACTATACCGTATTATAACATGGTGGGACATAAATGCATCAACAAATACAGTACTGGAAGGATATGGGATGTGTATTTTTTAAATTAGAGATGTTTATAATTTGATATATATATTATCAAGTTTACAGTTAATAACAGTAGTTCATTATTATCTGAATCATTAATGTTTCGAGGTTGGTGATGACAAAACTGTGAAGCAGTGGAAAATGGATGGACCGAGCTATGGAGAAGAGGAGGAACCACTGCATACAATATTAGGGAAGGTACGGAAATAAATTGACCTGTACTTTGTCTATTAAAATTCTTCTCTTAAAATTATTTCAGAATTTAATTAAAAAAAAAGATGTAAATGAGACTTTGGGCTGCAATAATTGACCTATTTTAAGCAATATTTAATGCAGTTAAGGTGTTTTGCTGCTAAAGAATTTGAATGGGTCTTTGGTGTTCATTTTACTGGATTCAGTTTCTGTGTTTAGCTGGAGGATTCAATGAAACATTTCCTATGGTAAGTCCATGGGAGGAAATCTATAAGAAAAATAATGCTTCGGCTTCTCTCTGATTTATATTATCATAGATCTTACACAAAGCTCAGAATTTCTTACTTGAAAGAACCCTTTAGGCAACGAAGAGGTATTATAATATGATGCTATTTGTATAAATCGCATTTACATTTCTTAGAACATTATTCTGCAAATCAGATGATATGGTTAATTATAGCTTAAGTGTAATTCAGATCATATGGCCTTTACCCATGTTTCATAATGCTTACATTTTGATATTAAGCAAACTTCTAAAGTTAGATTTAATCTTTAAATAAATGCATTTTTAAAATCAGTTCATCATTTTAGTATTATGTTGGTATATATTTAAGTTCTGCTTTTCAGATTTCAAGAAATTGTAAATGTTTTTAAAGGCACATGGAGGTGGGGCATGAGTATAAGATGGAAATAATTTGTAGGTGGTAAAAAAAAGTAGTAATTCCTAAAACAAAATTGGCTTCATTCTTGAAAATGTCTTCTCTCTAGGAGCTCCAAATATTTTTGAAATATTTCGTCTTACCCCTATATCTGTGGTAATGGGGATTAATTCTTACCGTGGAAAAGTTTGTCAGACTTGCTTTCGTGAATAGAAAATATAATTGGAAGCCTGCGGATGCTGCTAAGAGTTCTTAAAAGCCTAAAGTGTTGGCTAAATAGTTCCCTTTAATTTGCTTTGCAAACATTTTTTACCACATAGTATAAAGACAGATTTTAATCTGGCCCTGAATAGATCAATCACATCTTTTAAATGGATAATACCAAATTTATGAGATTTTAACAGTATTAGCATCCATCTTTGCCAGGTTTATTTCTCCCCCTAAATTTTAATCCAATTGTTAGTTTTGGTGTTTTTGTCCTGGAATCAGTACTTCATATGTTAAATGTGGAACTGAGTGTTTTAGACCTTACTTCTGCATTTCATTAATTGTTTGCAAGATCCTTGAATACCCAGTGATGATTTAGGGATTACTTCAGATATGTATTCAAACTTAAATACATCCATGTTAACAGTTTTCTTTATTCCTAGAATGTGTGATAGGAATCATTACTTTTTATCGTACTGTTTTATCCTTTATTTATTTTTTATGAGTATATATTTTATTTTATTATGTTATGTTAATCCCCATACGTTACATCATTAGTTTTTGATGTAGTGTTCCATGATTCATTGTTTGCGTGTAACACTCAGTGCTCCATGCAGAACGTGCCCTCTTTAATACCCATCACCAGGATAACCCATCCCCCCACCCCCCACCCCTCCAGAACCCTCAGTTTGTTTTTCAGAGTCCATAGTCTCTCATGGTTCGTCTCTCCTTTATTTTTTTTTTATTTTTTAAGTAGGTTCCACGCCTAGCGTGGGGCTTGAACTCACAACCCCGAGATCAAGAGTCTTATGCTCTACTGAGTCTTTAAGTAAAGGCTTCAAAGGAGTTTCTTTGTAAACAGGGATTTTCTTAAAAAAATGAGAGTGTGGGTAAATATATTTAAAATATGCAGATTTGAAATATTAATGATAGAAAGACCCATCTAAAACAACATCTTTGCTCTTAAAGACAGTGTATACAGGAATTGATCATCACTGGAAAGAAGCTGTTTTTGCCACATGTGGACAGCAAGTGGACATTTGGGATGAACAAAGAACAAGTCCTGTATGTTCAATGACCTGGGGATTCGACAGTATAAGTAGTGTTAAATTTAACCCAATTGAGGTAATGCTGCTTTTTGAAATACTTCTGCTTGTTGTTTCTTTAATAATTTCAGCTCCGTTTAGGAAGCTTTTGAGTGTATGATATAAGAATTTGTTTAAATTTTAGTGGGCTTCTGACATTTGGTTAGTTTTCCAGAGTATATCTGAGTTCTGACACCTTTGGTCAATCTTGACACGTTTGCGCACAGTTTAGCCCCATGTACTAGTGTTACGTAGCATTAAAGGAGGGTGTGTGCATGTGCTCTTAGGAGTAGAAGTCAAGCAAATACTGTACTGTGAACGGTTTTACTCATGCCCTCAGTGCTCATGTTCCACAGATTGCATCATTGTATGTTTGGGGAGATGTTCATTTCTTAACTCTCATCGAGGTCAGAAGGGGCATTGAGCATTGTTTTCTTTAATTATTTGTAAGTGACAAGGGCACTAAAGATCTATAATAATTTGCACGATTACTACTATACTGCATGATGATAGTTATATTTTTCTTTGCTCAGATGTCTGATACGGTGATTCCTAAGTCCTTCGAGGTCTGAGGGAAGAGTTGGAGATTAAACTCTACTTATTGTTTATTGAGGTCTGAATTTAGGAAAGGAGGCTGCCCTAAAGGCTAAGCTAGCCCTTACTTAAGACCTTTCCCGGGCGCCTGGGTGGCTCAGTCATTAAGCGTCTGCCTTCGGCTCAGGTCATGATCCCAGGGTCCTGGGACCGAGCCCCACATCGGGCTCCCTGCTCGGCGGGAAGCCTGCTTCTCCCTCTCCTACTCCCCCTGCTTGTGTTCCTGCTCTCGCTATCTCTCTCTCTGTCAAATAAATAAATAAAAATCTTTAAAAATAAAAAAAATTAAAAAAAATAAGACCTTTCCCTGAGCTGTTTCTGAATACATAACAATAGATGAACTCATTGTCCAAAAGACTCCGTAGAGATGCTTCTTCCTGCAGAAAGAAAAGGAAATTGCTGCATGTATAAACTAATCTTCAAAGTTATCAAGAGATTATGATGTCAGATGGTATAAGAGAATATTCTGATATGTAAGTTTTGCACTCTCAGAGACCCAAGCTGTTAAAAGGGGAAAAAAGTTAAGTCAAAGTAGCAGGGTATAAAATTGTTTATATGAAGTATTGGAACATGAGGTGCTGCAGTTTGATGTGACTTTGGCCTTGTGGTGCTGCTGAGAGGTCAGACGGCATCCTTCCTGCCCCCAGCACATACCTACCTGCACACTTCTGGGAGGGGCTATAGGTCAAGAGCAGGGGTTGGCAAACTGGTTCGTGAGCCCACTGCCTGTTTTTATAAATCACATTTTTACTAGAACACAGCCATGTCCTTTCATTTATATACTGTTTGTAGCTGCCTTTGTACTATGACAGCACAATGGCCCACAAAGTCTAAAATATTTACTCTTTGGTCCTTTACAGAAAAAGTTTGCGACCCTTGGTCTAGAGTATCTGTACTGTATCTTCCTCATTCCATCCTCCATCACCTTTTGATTGTAGAAGTGAGATATGGCATGGGGGGCGGGGGCAAGCCAGCTAAGCAGAGCCAGGCAGAAGCAGGCTACAAACACAAGCAATTTGTAGGAACATTTTGTGTCCTACTTGGTGTGGAGCTAAACTGGAACTGTATTTTCTGCCAGTGTACCTTGGCAGTGACCTTATACAAGTCACACTTCTCTATATTTGCTTATTTATTTTTAAAATGAGATTAAATAAATCTTCCAGTGTACTTTATACGTTTGTCATGAGGGTAAAACGTGATGAATTTTATGTGAATATTTTTTAAAGATGCTACCCAAATTTAGGATGATGTTATTACTATTAAAAAAATAAACAGAACAGAGAGAATTTGATTCCTACTTCTCTGAGGGATAAACAGTATTTTGCTTCTCTATTTTGGTGAACACCTATGTCAGAAGAGCTGATGGTTAATTCCAAATATCATAGTGCTTGCTTCGGCAGCACATACACTAAAATTCCAAAAATCATAATTAGTTATTAGTGATGACCTAGTGACCATGTTTTTCAAACTTGCCTGTATAACAACTATATTTGTTAAGCTGTATGGGTTTTTATTATTATTATTATTACCCTTATGAACTGAGTGGTAAAAGCAAATGGTGTGCATGTCTCTTATCCTATATTAAACTTAATGGAAAGGGCATGTTGCTGTGAACAAATGGGGAGTGTATTTGTTTCCTCTAATCATGAATAATTAATTTTCTGTTAAAATACTGAAGCCTACAATTTTGGTAAAGCCAAAAGTTTTATGCTGAGCATTGCCACATTTTATAGTGTAAAAGTCGGCTTTCAGTCTAGGCAGAATCTTTTGCTTTGCTCAGATTAAAGTCTTTATTTTTAGAAATGGAACCTAGTCAGACTTTGAGGTGGCATAATGAGAAACCAGGAAAGATTGAGAGGAGTCACTAACTCTAGGGGAAAGTCTCAGAGGAAGTGATTTAAAAATGAAGGTTTTGGGTTTTGTTTTGTTTTTGTTTTTTCTAAAGAATTTATTATTTGGGGGAGAGAGAACGAGCATGGGGGGGGGCAGAAGAAGAGGGAGAGAGAGAGAAGCAGACTTCCTGCCGAGCAGGAGCCCGCCCGATGCGAGCAGGAAGCCCAATGCGGGGCTCAATCCCAGGACCTGGGATCATGACCTGAGCTGAAGGCAGATGCTTAAACTGACTGAACCACCCAGGCACCCCAAAAAGGAAGGTTTTGGAAAGGACTGGACAAGAGATCATGATTGTAGCATTAGCTTTATGATGTTTTATTTGGACTGTGTACACACATACAGTAGTAGTTAGCTGGCCATACAGCCATGTAGTAGATAAGTCTTCTTCCTACACTTGCAGTAGGAAGTGATAGGCAGAAGCTAGGAGTTAGAAGTGTCAGGAACCATGAGTGAGGAGGCATGGCAGGACTCAGGTCCTGCTGGTAGGTAGAGGGCTTGTTTTAACATAAAGCCAGGGGTTACTTATATCAGCCTCTTGGACACTATAACTGACTTAAAAGTAAATTAAATACTTGCAGGTAGGTATGTGCTGGGGGCAGGAAGGGTGCCCTCTGACTGGCTGACCTCTCAGCAGCACCACAAGGCCAAACTCATGTCAAACTGCAGCACCTCCTGTTCCAATAGTTCATACAAACAATTTTATACCCTGCTACTTTGACTTAATCTTTTTTCTCTTTTACCAGCTTTGGGTCTCTGAGAGTGTAAAACTTAGATATCAGGATATTTTCTTATACCATCTAACATGATAATCTCTTGGTAACTAAAAATTAGTTTATACATGCAGCAATTAAACAGTTGGACAAAGAACAGGCTTAGTTTATACAAAGGTAATGAGCATGAGGAAATGTTTAACTATTAAAAATCAATAGTTTATGTGATTAGAAAATATTTCTGTACAGATATGAACTTTTAAATGCCACTGCTTAATGCTTCCCGGTTACAGTAAAACTGACATATTTCCACACTGCAGTGTATATTGATACAGCTCCTTGGAAAACAATTGGTCCTAAATATCAAAGCCATAAAATTGTTCATACTTTTGACTCAGTAATCCATTACTGAAATTTTATCCTTAGAAAAAGAAGATTTGAATTTATGAAAATGTTTGTTGAAGTGTTCGTGATAATACTGAAAACTAGGATTGTTTAAGTTGAAGAATGGATAAATAGGGGCACCTGGGTGGCTCAGCTGTTGAGTGTCTGCCTTTGGGTCAGGTCATGATCCCGGTGTCCTGGGATCGAGCCCCATGTCTGGCTCCCCGGTCAGTGGGGAGTCTGCTTCTCCCTCTGTCCCTGGCCCTGCTTGTGCTCTCTCACTCTCTATCTTTCCCTCTCTCTCAAATAAATAAAATCTTAAAAAAAAAAAAAAAGAATGGATAAATAGAATATGTTCTGTTATAAAAAGAACACTGAATTATCTGAACACTCCCATCACTGACATGTAAAATACACTCATGGGCATTTAGCAATGAAAATACTTGACTTAGGTTGCTGAGGTTATGAGTGATTCATTGTTCTATCTTAAAAATGGACTTTGATATTATTATAACTTTGTATCTTAAACATAAACAATAAGGGCATGTGAATCATTTGTTCTTTGAATGGACAGGGTTTGCTGCCAAGCCTGGCTTTTAACTGATGATTGTTATTTTTAGACATTCCTCTTGGGAAGTTGTGCTTCTGACAGGAATATAGTACTATATGATATGAGGCAATCTACTCCCCTGAAAAAGGTGAGTTTCAAGTACAATTGTTCATGCATTCCTCTATGAAGTGAGTGACAAAAAAATATGGAGCAAATGTTTTTTTCAGAATTAAATATTTTCACAGGCTTGTTCTTAGAAGCCAAAGTGATTATAATGGCATTCTCTCATCTCATTGTTGCTTTTTCGAGACCCTTAAATCTTCACTAAGTTCTATATCCTAGTCAACTGCTATCTTCCATAATGCCAGTAAATTTTAGGCACCAAAATTGGTACTTACTGAGCTCAGAGTTCTTAAGTATTGCATCCCATTACTTCACACCCCATGGTTTTCAAAAGACACATATAGTATTCTGTTGTAGAATGTTTTGTAATGATTCCCATAACCAGCTTTGTTTAATTACATGCTAATGGATACTGTTGTTGCCGTTTTGTTTAGATAGGCACTATCTTGTTCAAGGTGACACATCTCCCAGCAGTTTTAAGGCAGTCATTCCAGGACTCAGATACCAAAACTGAAACAACCTTAAGCTGACTCTCAAGAGGGACAGATGTATTGTCAGTAAAGAGAGGAGTGCCCCTGTAAGTGAAAGGGTATAAAGTTGATTTCAAGTGCTCCAACTCAGAGTGCAGAAGGGCCTGGACACCACTCATGTGCCACAAGTCCATTGTGATAGTCCACATGTGAAAGAAATGCTTTTAACATTTTTGTTGTTTCTAAACCATTTTTACTACATGTGGTAAATTCGAAAATATTAGAAGCAGAGTATATTCATTGAGGTTTGAACTACATAAAAATGATGATCTTTCCAAAGTACCATTTTAATCATTTTACTCATTCACATGGTATAGTGGGCAAATCTTGCATGAACTTCGGTGTTAGACCTTAAGCAGGCAACTTAATCTGTGTTTCTCCTGTAAAATGATACTAATAATTACTTTCCAGCACATTGGTGAGAATAAAACATGATATTTTAACCACTTAGCCGAATGCTAAGATGAAACCTAGCTCAATAAATAGTAGTTTCTGCCCCCTCTGCCCTTATATTTTCTGTTTTGAATGGTGCTCCATTACTTTTAGTTGAAGAAGAAAACTACAGCCTGGCTTTCAAGGCCTTCCAGATCTGGTCCCAGTTTGCATTCCATTGATACATTTGTTTCAGTCAGTAAGACAAAATTTAAATAGGGTTTGTCATATGCGAGTCGCCTTGATGGAGGTAGAGATACTATTTTCTCTCATTTCTTTATTCTATATAGTAGGCTGTCATTGTGTCTTCTATCTTTTCTCTCCTACACTTATTCTCAACAAGGGGTATATTTTTAGAAATGTGGGAGAGACATTTTAGAGACTAGCCTTTAGTGGACATGTGCCTGAGAGGCTAAACATCTACAGTGGACAGTTACACAAAACAAAAGATTATTCTACTCAAAATGCCAGTAGTGTTCTTGCTGAGAACACTAATATGCTGGTCCTTCCCAGGTCAGCTCAAATCATGCTTGTCTTTTTTGAAACCTTTCTTCTCTTCTTTAACCCTAAAATCACTGTTAATTTTGCCCCCAATTTGATACTTAATCATTTACTGTTTGTTTGTATTTTAACTTTTCTTACATATATCTCATTTTTCTCACTAAACTGTAAGTTATTCGTGGTTGAAGGACCATTTATTAAGCATTTTTGTACTTTTCAGTATTTACTATTTAGCCTGTGTACTCTGGAAACAATGATTGATTGATTTCTTTTCCTGTTGCACCGAACTGAGTACTTTGCACATAACAGGTGTTTACTAAATATTTGCTTAAATCAATTAAGAAAAAAGGAAAGGAAATGAAGTGGGAGACTTACCCATTTGAGAGGGAATTGATTTCATGGTAATGGGTTAGTGTATTCTTCCTTTCTCAGGTCATCTTAGATATGAGAACAAATACAATTTGTTGGAACCCTATGGAAGCTTTCATTTTTACTGCAGCAAATGAAGATTACAAGTAAGTTTTCTTCTTTTTAAAACTTACTTGTTTCTGTGTGAAGTGGCTCAGTTGTATAAATCTTACTAATATGTTTTCGTAGGTAATAGTCCTTCAAATATTAGAAAATTGTCACTTGTTTTGCTAAAGTAAATGTATTTCCCAAATTGGAGAAGAGCTTCTTAGAAAAATATTCTCAGTTTTCAAAGTGATATAGACCAGAGACAGTAATCTACAACCCATGGACCAAATCCTATCTGCTGCCTGTTTTTGTACATAGTTATTGGAATATAATGATACACATTTATATGTTGAATATGGCTGCTTTTGTGCTATCATGCCTGAGTTGAGTGGTTGCAACAGAGACCACATGGCCCACAAAGCTAAAAACTATTTATTATGTGGCCCTTCACAGAAAAAGTTGGCTGATCTCTGTACCATATAAATAATGACTGAACCATACATGTTTTAATAGAAACTAAAAATATTTGCCTACCAAATGTGTAGTTCTTCACATAGCTGATATTCATATAGTCATGTTATCAGCATCACTATTAACTTCAGTAAGACAAAAGGAAAAATAAAGTTTCAGTTTTTACCTTAATGTTTATAGACTCCGTGCAAAGTGACTTACTTAGCAGCCTTACATTTTTGACCTAGATGGAATTTTATGATCCCTTATATATTGTCTTAAAACTTGTTGAGGCATTTCACATTGGCTGTCTTACTTTATCTTCTCAGTATCCCTGTAAGGTAGATAGGAGGACATGTATGTTATCCCCTTTTTAGACATGAGGGTGTTAAAGCTGGGAGTTTAATCCCCTAGGGAGGAAAGAGTGTCTTACCTTTTCTTTAATCCAAAGCATTTGTTGTAGTACAATGCATATGGTAGGTTCTTAATACATGTTTTTTTGAGAAGGTGAAAGTTTGTCACTGGATTGAACTTTAGATCTTCAGCATTTAAATTCTTTGTTCTTTCCACTGTCATTATTTATGAAAACATAAATTAGCTCAGATATAGGATTTATTACATGATGTTTTAGTGGTACCAACTAAAAACATCTGTTATGACTTTCTTTACTTATGCTCAGTTGGATTCTCATTAGGTGGTAATATCCAACCAAATTAGTTGAAGGCCTTTAAGTCTTTATGAACGGTTAGAAATTAAATGGCCTTATTCCAGTTAAAGGTAATAAAATAGTGTTTTGCTGACCAACCTTATTAAGGTTTCTAAAGTTTGTTCTAATTAGCTCTTTTGGCAAGATACCTTTTTACAGAGTATCTCTGGGATTTCTCAGTTCTTGCCTTGGGAAGAATTTCATATGACACCTGAAACAAAAAGCACATCCCTTATAAGAAGGCTGTTAGACTACCGTAATTGCTCTTACTTGAAAGTGATCTTGCCCTGGTAGTCTATGGTTTTTTGTATTTTCTTTTATTGCCCACCAAATAATCTAATCATTCTGAATTTAAAACCCACCCAAGTAACCGCTGTAAAAATTTGGACTTAGTCATGTAAACTAACTCCATGCCATAGTTTCATCATCAGTAAGATAATAGGGTTGAAATAGATAATCCCTAAAGACTCCTGTAACTTGAAACTTTGTTTATGTAAACATTTTCTATTCAAGTGGGTTGATTTACTTAGATTTTGAATAAGTTCTTAACCTTTTTCTTGTGTAGAGATTAACAGAATTTACTAACAAATCAGTGTGCTAAAACAAAGAAAACCTGGTTGAGAACCACTGCTCTAGACAATGAATATAAAGCAGTTGTCAACTCAGAAGTTTAACCTCAAAGATCAGTATGACATTGGCTGACCATCCTGTGGTATGTTGGGAGATTTAAACACCACCACCAACAGTGACTTGTCTCTTGAGAATTTTGTGTCATTTGGGATATTTTACCAATACCATGAGTGATTTTTCATAGTAATGATGTTAAAAAGTATTCTTTAAGTGTTAGGTCAATTTTTTAAACGTTTTTTTAGGCTTATTGAAAAGATGCAAAAATAGTATCTGTCAGCCAGCTTCCCCCAAGGTTAACATCTTATGTAACCATAGTTCAATTAGCAAAAACAAGAGATTAACATTGGTACAATACATTTGACATTGATTAACTAAACTACAGACTTTACTCCATCACCAGTCTTTCCATTAATGTTCTTTGTCCATTCTAGAATCCAACACAGGATTCCACGTTGCATTTAATTGTCATGTCTCCTTAGTCTGCTCAGTCTGTGACTGTTGCTCAATCTTCCCTTGTTTTTGATGACCTTAGTACTTTTGAAAAGGATTTACTTGTTAGTTTACCTTGTAGACTGCCCTTAATTTGGCCTAAACTGATGTTTTCTCATTATTAGATTGAGATTATACAATTTTTGCAAGAATACCACAATACATATGTGCCCTTCTAGGCTCATCACTTCAGGGGTACATGATGTCACTTACTACTGGTGGTGTTAATCTTGATCACTTAGTTAAGGTGGTATCTGCCAAGTTTCTGCACTATAAAGTTAACAATTTTTTTTTTCCTTTTGTAATTAACACTAATCTTTGGAGAGATACCTTGAAATTATGTAGATACCTGGTTTCTCCTCAAACTTTTGCTCAGTAATCTTAACATTTTGAAGTGTTGTAATGTTAGGAACTTGATTACAGTAATGCTGTGTTACTGTTGTCGGTTATGCACATTGGTTCATTTGAAGCATTATTATTTTAGCTGTTGATTAAGAATTTTTAAATCTTGGGGCACCTGGGTGGCTTAGTCAGTTAAGTGGCTGCCTTCGGCTCAGGTCATGATCCCAGGGTCCTGGGATCGAGTCCCGCATTGGGCTCCCTGCTCAGCGGAGAGCGTGCGTCTCCCTCTCCCTCTGCCTACCTCTCTGCCTACTTGTGCTCTCTCTATATCTCTCTGTCAAATAAATAAATAAAATCTTAAAAAAAAAAAGAATTTTTAAATCTTGAAAATAATGAACTCATTTTTTTTTTTTTTTACCAGCTGTGCACAAAGTATAGCTTTCTAATTTTAATACACCCTTTGAAAAGCCATAGTCACTTTTATATATCACCGACAGGAGTGGAACTTAGTTGGAAATGACTTGTCAACTCAAAAACCTTAAAAGTTCTCATGCTTTTGGACTTAGTAATTTACTTGCAGGAATTTGTCCAGATTTAATTGAATTTGTCCCATTCAGTTAAAGATTGAATTTCAAAAATTCAAATACTGGAATTTAAGAATTATTTAAAATTGAAAGTTGGAAATTTTTTATTAATAAATTATAAATAAATATATTTAAATTTTTAAATAATTTATAAGTTATTTTAACTCATTTAAGTATGCAGCCATAAGTGTTTATAATATGCCACATGAAATATCAGAATACAGAACTTTATACAATGTTACAAATTTTGTTAAAAGTATATATTTAAATATTAGCATAGTGAAAAGATTAGAAGTAATTATACTGCACTAACTGTTGTTTCTCTGGGTGGTGGAATTGAAGGTAAGCTTTGTACTCTGTACTTTTTTGAAAGTTTCACATTTTCTACAATGAGGATGAAAGTGTATAAGTGTAATCTTAAGGAATAGTAAAAGCTGGTAATATTTTTCCCTATCCCTTGCTGCTACATAAAAAAGCTGTATATTTAGGTGTGCATTATTTAGCTAATGGTCTTAATTTCCCTAGTGTCTCTTAGTACTGCATATGTTTCTTTATAGAAATTTGTATGGAATAATCAGAATTTCATTTACAGCTTGTATACTTTCGATATGCGTGCACTGGACACTCCTGTAATGGTACATATGGATCACGTGTCTGCGGTGCTTGATGTGGATTATTCTCCCACTGGGAAAGAGTTTGTGTCTGCTAGTTTTGATAAATCTATTCGTATCTTTCCTGTGGACAAAAGTAGAAGCAGGTATGTGACTACCAGTAAACTATTTTTTCTTTTTGATGTTTTCTTGTCTTGATCATCATTTACCTTTTTTGAAAGGTTGTTTGGTTATGTGTATATGGTGGGACTAACTTTGTATATCACAGCGGTGGTATATGGCACTTGTGATTGGGTTTAGATATGAGTGGTATTTCCTCTGATCTTTGCCTTCATCTGCTTAACAGGTAGTTCTGATTTGTTCTGTGGTCTGCTCTAGTTCATTACAAACATCAAATAGCACAGCCAGTGCTTTGAATAATCTTTATTTTTAAACCGTTTTTCTTTGAAAGACTTTAAAATGGTAAAATGTATTTTTAAAGTAAATTTTTAATAGATTATTAAAAACTACAATAAGGGGGCGCCTGGGTGGCTCAGTTGGTTAAGCGACTGCCTTCGGCTCAGGTCATGATCCTGGAGTCCCGGGATCGAGTCCCACATCGGGCTCCCTGCTCAGCGGGGAGTCTGCTTCCCCCTCTGCCCTCTTCCCTCTCGTGCTCTCTGTCTCTCATTCTCTCTCTCTCAAATAAATAAATAAAATCTTTAAAAAAAAAAAAAAAACTACAATAAGTCAGTATTTGAAATTAGAAAACAGTATGGAGTTTCCTCAAAAAGTTAAAAATAGAGCTACCCTATGACCCAGCAATTGCACTACTAGATATTTACCCCAAACATACAGATGTAGTGGAAAGAAGGGGCACATGCACCCCCAATGTTCATAGCAGCGATGTCCGCAATAGCCAAACTGTGGAAGGAGCCGAGATGCCCTTCAACAGATGAATGGATAAAGAAGATGTGGTCCATATATGCAATGGAATATTACTCAGCCATCAGAAAGGATGAATACACACCACTTGCATCGACATGGATGGAACTGGAGGGAATTATGCTAAGTGAAATAAGTCAAGTAGAGAAAGACAATTACCATATGGTTTCATTCATATGTGGAACATAAGAAGTAGCACAGAGGACCATAGGGGAAGGGAGGGAAAACTGAAGAGGGGGGAAATCAGAGAGGGAGACAAACCATGAGAGACTATGGACTCCGGGAAACAAACCAAGGGTTTCAGAAGGGAGGGGGATGGGGGGATGGGGTAGCCAGGTGATGGGTATTAAGGAAGGCACATATTGTGATGAGTACTGGGTGTTATACACAACTAATGAATCGTTGAACACTACATCAAAAGCTAATGATGTGTACTATATGGTGGCTAACCGAACATAATAAAAAAATAATAAAGTTACTGATTTGAGAACTTAAAAAAATGAAATTAGACTTTAATTGCTATTTCATTCAATATTTACTAAGCAAACTAGTAAATTACTTGCATTCACATGGAATAATTTGATTGTGTAGTAAAAAATTTAAGTTTTTAAAAGGTATCTCCTAATAGTATAACTTTTAGTGAGCTGTTGTAAATCTTTTTTTTTTTTTTTTAAAGATTTTATTTATTTGACAGAGAGAGACACAGCGAGAGAGGGAACACAAGCAGGGAGAGTGGGAGAGGGAGAAGCAGGCTCCCAGATGAGCAGGGAGCCCGACACGGGGCTCAATCCCAGGACCCTGGGATCATGACCTGAGCCGAAGGCAGCCGCCCAACCGACTGAGCCACCCAGGTGCCCCGCTTTTGTAAATCTTTAACGCGTATAAACATATCTAGAAGTTAAGAACTCTGCATAGTTTACCATTAAGGAGGCTCTATTTTGGTTAAGGAACTAACCATTGGATTTGACTGGTTTCATATATCAACAGATTATTTTTAATGGTTAAAGCCTGATGAATTTCCTATCATTTGGCTTTTTTTTTTTTAAGATTTTATGTATTTGAGAGAGCATGCAAGCAAGCACAAGCAGGGGGAGCTGCAGAGGGAGAGGGAAAAGTAGGCTACCCACTGAGCAGGGAATCCGCCACAGGATTCCATCCCGGGACCCTGAGATTATGACCTGAGCCAAAGGCAGACACTTAACCAACAGAGCCATCCAGGCACCCCGAATTTCCTGTCATTTAAATTCATTATGGGATACCTGGGTGGCTAAGTTGGTTAAGGGTTTGCCTTTGGCCTAGGTCATGATCCCAGGGTCCTCTGATCAAGTCTTGCATCAGGCTCCTTGCTTTGTGAGGAGCCTGCTTCTCCCCCTGCCTGCTGTTCCCCCTGCTTGTGTTCTCTCTCTTTCTCTCTCTCTGACAAATAAAATCTTTTTAAATACATACATACATACATACATACATTATATTGCTAAAGAAAAGAAGGGCCGCTTAAATAGGTAGAGATTATGAGAAATGAATCTTGTAAAAGCAGAGAATTGAGAGGGGGAAAAATGCAGTCTATCATGTTTTTATTTTAATAGTTGATGTTCTTTCTAACCATCCTTCACCTTTTAGAAATACATTTCTTAGGGTTTCTCTACGTATTCACTCAAGAGCTCGAAACATATCCGTTAGAAACAGTGTAAAAGACTAGTTCCGTGAGTGTATCTCAGATATTTTTTATAAATCCAAATTCTTTTTGATCTGGTCATCATGTGTGGGTTTTCTTTTACTGTGCAGAGTGGCCAGGCTCGTTTCCTTTCTCTCGAGTCTACATTTTGAATCATCTAACCCAGATATGGAAAGTTCATTTCTCCAAGTCTCTATTTTTCCTGACCCCGTCTTTTACTTGTTTTTTAATGCTCTTCTTAACACTTTCCCAATATAGTATCTTCTGTGAATTCACTTAACATGTTTCACAGCCTTTCCAAATAGGTACGATATTTTACATTTCCATTTATAAAATGATTCTTAACTCATCAGATACTTCTATAGCCTTCCCTTTCTGTTCACACATGTAAATCATCAACTCTCACTTTAATTAAGCAAGCTTTTTAAAACAGTTTGACTGAAACAAAAATCAGACAGTAGGATCAACATATCAGGATGTGCTCTTTGAATGCTATTACATTTATTTTATTCTCCAGTAAAATGAAAAAAAAAAAGTGATTATTGACCTGTATTGATTTGGAGGGAGGAGACAACCTATTTCTTATTGTTAAAAAATTACTCTAGCTTGGGCGCCTGGGTGGCTCAGTTGGTTAAGCGACTGCCTTCGGCTCAGGTCATGATCCTGGAGTCCCGGGATCGATTCCCGCATCGGGCTCCCTGCTCAGCAGGGAGTCTGCTTCTCCCTCTGACCTTCCTCCTTCTCATGCTCCCTGTCTCTCATTCTCTCTCTCTCAAATAAATAAATAAAATCTTTAAAAAAAAAAAATTACTCTAGCTTAAACATATTTTATTTGTGTTATATGCCTTCAGTAATTTTGTGAACTTTATCCTGGGCATCTGGTTTTGCTTAGTTTGTTTATTTTTCTTATTGAATTGTAATTTCTCTGAGGTCAGGAATTTTTTTAAGTCCCCAGGGTTTAGCATAGAACCTTGTTAGTTTGGTTCAATAAAAATATGTTAAAATTAATTTGAATTTCCCTTTTATACTCTCTTCAGACTCAGAAGTGCTATCCTGATACTTGATGGGCAATGGTTAAAGAAAATCTGTATCAAAATCCTAATTTTAACTTAATTCCTCTTCTTTAGGGAAGTCTATCACACAAAGAGAATGCAACATGTTATCTGTGTAAAATGGACTTCTGACAGCAAATATATTATGTGTGGATCTGATGAAATGAACATTCGTCTATGGAAAGCTAATGCTTCTGAAAAATTGGGTGTGGTAAGAGAACTCGTTTTCTTTCATTATCATAAAACTAGTTTCTAATTTAGTGGGTATTATTATATTGTAAAGAATTTATTTGAAGTTCTTTAAGTATTTTGATTAAACTGGCATAGTTGTGATAAAAAGAAATAAGTTAGCAACAAAATAGACAAATCTGTATTGAGATTTGCTTTTTTCATGTCACAGGCACCTTCAGGGGCCTTTGTTAATTAAAATGTTTGATAATATTTGAGCCTTCTTGATTCTTTGTGTTTTTCTTGAGATAAGGAGAGAAGGTGTAGAGACTAGAAGGTTAGAACTGAGAATACCTGTTTCTTCTGTTAAAGGAATAGTAATCCGGCACATCAAAGGCTGCAAGTGCCTGGGAGGTCTTTTAATTTCAAAAACTGTGGAACACTAACTTAAAAAAAAATTACAGAAAGCTTAGGGGTATAAAAAAGATTCAGTGAAGATATAATAACACATATTATCATTGGCTGGCTACGTCTGGGTTGGGGTTATGGTTGGTTTTTCTTTTGGTGTTATCCTAAATGTCTCATGTTTCATAGCAGAAATATGAGACATTTAGAAAAACATCAAAAACATAGCAGAAACATGAGACATATCAAATATGAGTGTTTATATCAGCAACAAATACTGAGTTTAAAAAGGAAAGGTTAAATGTGAGTTATTTTCTACTTAGCCCCAGTAAGAAAATCAAGATATGATAAACAGTAATTAAAGACAATTTTATTTTAGGCTTAATGATTGGTAAGTATTACACTATGCCTAGGTTTCAGTTCATCATTACAAGTTCCTCTAAATCATATCATCTTTAACATTTGTTAAACAAGACCTTGTCATTACAGAATTGAACACTTTTTGTTTTCAGTTTGAGTAGTTATTTTTATGGAAAAATGTTGAGGGATTATTTTAGGAGCTTTTTCTCTGTTAGTTATGCCCAGAGAAGGTGCGATTCAGTGGTCCACATAGCCCTACTCCCTCAGCACTGATATTTTAACTTGGTGGCATCTATCTACATGGGGGCATACAGCCTAAAAGGAAATTCAGTGTTTGCAGAGATATGACTCACATAACCTTGTAAAGGGTAGAATTACGTTGGCAATTTTGGTTGCATGTCCTAGAAGTTTAGTTTTTGGGACAAACGGTGCTTCCTAGCTTTGTTATATGAAGAAAAAGAACAAACCATTCATTGAAATATCAAAATGCATTTTTCCAGCTTACATCACGAGAAAAAGCAGCCAAAGATTATAACCAGAAGTTGAAGGAGAAATTTCAACATCATCCTCATATAAAACGCATTGCTCGTCACCGGCATCTACCAAAATCTATCTACAGCCAGATCCAGGAACAGCGCATCATGAAGGAAGCTCGCCGACGGAAGTATGATTTGGGGCATTTGATTCTCTCTGAGTACCCTTTTCTAACTTCTCCTCTCAGCTACCTGGAAATAAACAAAAACCTGCCTTTTGAGGGAATAGTTTATGTGCTATTACACAGTAGAGATGTTTTTGGATACTCCCTGAAGGGGAAGCAGTGATTATCTGGGAATTTCCATTACCTATTTTTTGAGATTATGTTTAAAGGGCAACCAGTAAAAATGAATTCAATCAAAATAAGAAAACATTTCTGCTCATACTAAAAAAAACTATTGTAAATAATGTTTTAAAAAATGATTTCTAATGGAATTAAGAGGTATTGTATATTTTCCAAGTTAAAGAATGCAAAGAACTCATAGCATCCATTTCTTGAAACATGTTAGAAAAATTTTTATTCATCATAGAATTTTGGATCTAAGACAGAGCTCTCACTACCATTTTCCCAGTAGAATGTTCTTCTCTTTGTAATAGGACATTGTTATGTGATAAGAGAAGAAGCAAATAAGTTAAACAAAGTTGATCTCTAGCTACTTTTTACCCAATCTCCTTGTGAAAACTTCTTTTTTAATAAGGAGTTTTCTTTTTTTTTTTTAAAGATTTTATTTATTTATTTGAGAGAGAGAGACTGAGAGAGAGAGAGCACATGAGAGGGGGGAGGGTCAGAGGGAGAAGCAGACTCCCTGCTGAGCAGGGAGCCCGATGCGGGACTCAATCCAGGGACTCCAGGATCATGACCTGAGCCGAAGGCAGTCGCTTAACCAACTGAGCCACCCAGGCGCCCCAATAAGGAGTTTTCTAGTGAAAGAAAAGACTGGTTTTTCTAAGAAAGCTTTCTTTGGTTAAGGTGATTTCTCATAAACTTGCTTACGTTTAATTATGTTTATTTTATTTCTAGGGAGGTGAATCGTCTCAAACATAGCAAGCCTGGATCTGTATCAATTGTGTCAGAGAAGAAGAAACACATAGTGGCAGTTGTGAAATAATACTTGGTATTCCTACCAATCCTGATGAATAATTATTTGTTACATTTTGATGTGCAGACTGCAAATAAAGTACTGGCTTTAGAATAATAACAAACAGTTCAGTTACATGTGTAGAACACTACTCTGAAAAACTGTCCGGGAAGGTGGCCTGGTTGATAAGACTATCCAGCATTTTATCCTTGATCTGCTTTCTTATTTCATTGAAGAATACAGTATTTGCAAACTAACATGTTTATTACTGTTAGAAATTGCAGATACACTTTCGCTTTGATCTATTATTATAGATATACTATACATTTGAATTTACATTTAAGACCAAACATCTCTTTTGTTACCTTTAATATTACTTTGGGTAATTATTGCAATGATTCATCCTATGATTACATATAACTTGGAAGAATTATGTCAGAACTTTTTTAATTCAATTAATTTTCTGTGCTTTATTTGTATTTGGCTCTTTGAGACTTTAAAGATGATCAGCTTGCATTTATATAACTTTTATAAAAATTATAATTTATGGTCAAGTTAAGATAATAAAACCTCCTTTTCTCAACATTGTAACTTTGATCCATTTCTAATTTCTCAATCTCAGTAAATCATAAATACTTCTGTGTGACATATGTTGTTTTTTTTTTTTTAATTGTAGTTGAGTAAACTTTACTATGAGTATATATAACCCAAATTTTAGGAAATTTTAAGTAAAGAATAGATTTTTAGGGGCACCTGGGTGGCTCAGTTGGTTAAGCATCCGACTCTTGATTGTAGCTCAGGTCTTGATCTCAAAGTCATGGGGTCAAGCCCTGCACTGAGCTCCATGCTGGTTGTGGAGCCTACTTAGACAAAAAACTGAAAGAAGAGATGTTTTAAAACACACAAATACATATGTTAAGAATGCATATATTTGTATTAAAAATATAAAGAAATGCCCAGGGATGATAAAGATCAAAATCTGGAGAGAGAGAGGAAGATAGGGTGGGATACACAGGAGACTCCAACTCTTACTAATGTTCAGTTCCTTAAGCTGTGTGATCATTGTATTATTTATGCTTTCTTGGATATCTTGGATATTTCACCATATTTTTCTTAAGGCTGAGAAGAGATCATCTGTCTACCTTTTTAATTCATATGATCTATTGTAGACCCTACTTACTTGATTTGCAAGATGAACGAAGTTGTGTTTGCATCGATACTGCTATTAGTTCGGGTGTGGTTTCAAAGAAGTATGCAAAAACTGATCCAAAAATAGGAGCTTTGGTGTAGTTTAAGTCCTACAAGAAGCAGATACCTAAATGAGATTAGATGGGCAAGAGATTTATTGGCCGGAACTGTCTGTAAAGGATTAAGAGGCGGGAGCAGGAGTACACAGGGAGAGCCTTCTGTCTGGACTGTAGGCTTGACACCTGTGACAGGAGAGCAGGAAGAAAGGACTGAGTAGAAGGAGCCTCAGGCTGCAGTGTGGTTCTAAGAAAGGTTGGGCCAGGCTGATGGGGTGTCCTGGAACCAAAGTTGCTTGTCAGAGGAGTCCCACATTCAAGAATGGGCCAGCACTAGTACCCTCACTGTGCTCAGTCAGTGGCAGGGAGCAGCCGTTGGGGTCCTCAGCTAGGACTCCGTCAGCTGTACTTCCTGCAGCCGGTTCTTGAAGGAATTCTGAGCAGAGCATTCTATAGCTGCACCCCCTTGTGCCACACAGATCCACTTCTTACAGGTTTGGGGAGCAACTCCTCCATGATTTCCATGCACCTCTTTTAGAAGAGGGAGTTTGGTTGGATGGTCAGGAACTCCTGTCTCTGAAGGGCCGCAACTAGTACTCATCTTCTCTGTCTTCTGTCATCTTTTTGAAATTTTCCTCATCCACAGCTATCACCTTATTAGCAAGTTTTGGTGGCTTACCTAACAGCATGACCCAAACCTTCATTCCTGGGGGGTCTGAACCTTTGGTAATCATAACCTTCTCAGATAGGGGTTGCTACACATACCCATTAACAGTTGCAGTGGAGCAAGGGAATATCAGCAGACACCAAAGAGATTGCCTGTGTTCTGCACGTATTTCTCCCAGCTCTCCCAAACTGCCTCTGGTCAAAGTCAGTACCCCTGCCAGGAGGCTGACCACTCGTCCAGCCTGCTGGTCCCTGGACATAAGTTCAAAGTACCTTGGTGGTAGTCATAACTTAAAAGTTATAACTTAGGAGTAGGACTTTTGCAGTGTTCCCTAGCAAGAGTATGTACCCCTTTGGCAACAATGCTTCCAACCCTGCAGAGCCCAGAGTTTTAGGAATGGGAAGCAGTGGGTCACTAGGAATGGTGGAGCCATTCCTTTTCTTTCTTGGTCCTTGGACACAAAGGTTTGTGATTTGATGGATTTAATGCATTCAGAAGGATGGTACCCCATCCTTTTACTGTATTGTATCTGGGCTGGTGCTTACATTATGTCATTGGCAGGCCATTCCAGTAATCTGTGAGACTGTGTATTTCTGCACTGTGTATGTGCTATGACCAGTGGGGTCCTTTGGTTGGGCCCAGTCTCTTACCTCCTTTGCTTTGAAGTAGGCTCCCTGGATGAATACTGTGTTGAGTGGGATTCATGCCTGTGAATTAGGCATTCTGGTAATGCCCAGATAGTGGTGCTGGCTGAGACTTTGGGACTGATACCTGGGGATACTGGCGTAGATATCTCTGTGAAAATGAATCGCTGGCCCTTCTAGGATCAAAGAGATCAGTATAGTCATGTTGACACCAAATGGTCTTTTGTTCTCCTCAGGGAATAAATAGTGCTATATCAACCCAGCATTGGTCTCTGTTACTAACAGTTTGGACAGTCAGAGACACAATAGCTAGATCAGCTTTGGTAAGTGGGAGTTCATTTGTTGAGCTCATTCATAGCCTCTATCTCTGCCACAAGCCATTCCATCCATGTGCCCCTTGTGCCTCTTCCAGATTGGCTAATGTCAACTAGTGGAGTTATTCTGTCTACTTGGTGCTTCAGTGCCTCTTCCATGGTGGATTTTTTTGGTGGACATTAACATGTTATACAAAATATTTACTCTTGACTCCCTCATATCCATCCATATGCCTCTACTCCAGACTTCCTTGTCAGATCTTCTAGCCCTTTTCCTTCCATACCCTGACCAGCCATTGACCGCTGCCCAGGAATCTCCTCTAAGGCCGCCTTTACATAAAATGATAACCAGGTACATTGCTCATAGATCCACCCACTGGGAAGATTTTCCCTCACTGCTGTCTTTCAAGGCCATCCCTTGGTGTGTTTTTAAGGCAGCCATGGTCCATTTGTGCCTTGTGCCCACATATTGAGCCAAGCCAACCCCCTCAGTAAACTAAGCTTGGGCATTATCCACTTCCTTCAGCTGGTTTACCCCCCAAGGCTGTTGGTGCAAATGGGAGGAATGACACTGATGCAACTATGGTGGGTGATGTGGAAGTCTGTGCTACCTACTCCTATAGCTTGCTTAGGCTCTATCTCAGATGTACCATTCTTGTCTTCTGATGGACTGCTGCTGAGTTCATACAACTTCATATATTGGTAGTTCTGACTAAATTCATCTCAAAATGGGCAGTTGTGGACACATGGTGATTTGGTGCTCATCAAGCATTCTGTGTCTACCAGAGGTCAGTCACATTCCAGAAGCTACTTCTCCAAAGGTCTAACTTTCCACTGCAGATAGCATAGCCTTGCTCCGGCGGAATCCCAGGGTCTTGTGATTCTCCCACTGGGGCTTACCGTAAACTTCACACTGTGTTTTTTTCCACCAGTAATGCTTCCTATACTGTAAGGTCTACTGATACTTGTGGCCCAAGCATCAGGGCTGCTTGTACCAGAGCCTAGACCTGATATAAAACTATTTCCTTTTTTATTTTTATTTTTTAAGATTTTATTTATTTGTCAGAGAGAGAGCGAGCACAAGGAGGGGGAGTGGCAGGCAGAGGGAGAAGCAGGCTCCCCACTGAGCAAGGAGACCAATGTGGGACTCGATCCCAGGACCCTGGGATCATGACCTGAGCCAAAGGCAGATGCTTAATTGGCTGAGCCACCTAGGCATCCCCAGAACTATTTCCTGATCTGGGCTCCACTCAAGGCTTGTAGCCTTCTGTATTACCCAGCAGATGAGCCAAAGCAGTAAGTATTCTTAGGTGTGAAATGTGTTGCCTACAAAACTCAAATGGGTCTGCCAAGCCCAATGCTTCCTTCCAATGCAGCAGTTACGCTTTGGAAGAGGTCTTGTGGTATGCCCCCTGATCACTGGACTCCTAAAAAGTCACTAATGTGGCAGATTACTGAACCTTGATAGGATTAGTGGACGGATGTCCAGTCAGCCTCGATCTCTGGACTGGGAGAGAGTACAGGAGAGTTCATAGTCTGAGGGCAAAATTAAGTGAATATTGTTCATTCCATGTGAGCCTGAACTTTCTGATCGTCTTTTCTAGCCGGAATAGAAACCACATTTGCCAAATGCGTAGCTGCACACCGTGTACCTGAGGCCTACCAGCATACCTGCTCTAGCAACAGTGCTGTGTCCAGCACAGCAGCGGGGGATCAGCGCTACCACCCTTGACTGCTTGCAGTGGCATATGTTAGTCGTTCTCCACAATCCATCCGGTTTGTGCAGAGGTCAGACTGGCAGATTCAATGGAGATACGAAAGAGACTGTACCTCCTCCTTTCCTGCCCACCCAACCCCAGTATTTTTTAGGTCCTTAATGCTGACACTAATCTCCCCTAGCCTACCCACCCCCAGTGCAATATTGATTTTGATTTACTGTCCTGGGGGGGAAGAGGTGGCATGTAAGAGGCTTTTTACTTGTTTTTCCTGTCACAGCTCTTATTTCATGGGTCAAGGACCCAATGTGGTAGTTATTCCAACTATATCATTTCCAATTATACACTTGGGAACTGAGGAAATGACAACTGGGTAGGTCCATGGACTCAGTAGACCCTACTGTAAGTTAGACTTCAGATCTCCATCTGTAAGATCCCCGTAGGTTGCCATTCTAACAGGGTCGTAATGACTCCTCAGGTCTTGGGAATAAAATGTCAACTCAGATCTTGGGCCAAATAATCCTTGCAACATCTGTGTATCCCTCTTTTCCCCGTGCACAGTTACAGTAAGTAAATGGCCATAGGTCCTTTTGAGAAACCATTATATCATATACTTGTGGTTTTGCAAGGTCCCTCCCCCTAAGGACCCAACCACCTCTGCAGTCAGCAGTTCCAGCTCAAGTCTGGTAACTGAGCAAGGGATTGTGCCTTTTTACTGTGATTACACCCGGCCTCCTCCATTCTTGTCTTTTTATGGCTCTAGATGTCGGAGTACCATTATTGGATATCCATCTAATTGCCTCAAGGACATGATGCTTTAGTGATTTCCCAAACTCCCTGCAGATTAAGGCTATTTGGCTGCCCCTCCAACCTTGCTGGTCATGACTGCCTCCTGGCTTCTAATGGTTAAGCACCACCACTTGACCTCTCTTACTTGTATGTGTTTGGGGGCAAGGGCATGATCACCATGGATTTTAATGAGCTCAGCTCTCGGATTCCTTTTTCTACCATCGGTTCTGGTCTGTAGAGGAGAACTAGCACTGAACTTTTTGGTGATGTTACTGCTGCTCTCACCAGCACATTCCTATTGACCTTGGTGAATGGTGTGTCTCCTAGGCTTTCCCTTGCACATAATCTGATGGTCTCTGCCTTACAGAATATATCCATCCATCATGCCAACTTCCCTCAGCTCTATTTCTTCCTCTACAGGCTGCCAGGGCAACAAGGTGTTTCCACTTTGCTCAACATTGGCCATCACTTTCTTCAGGCTTCTAGGAGCCATCCTAACAGTGAGTGTCCCCCTTTCCCTAGGGTCCTTGCCAGGGTGCCAAATCCCATGACAAAAGACATGATTCTTCCTTTTTCAATGTTATGCCCCTCCCCCCTTGAAATTCAATCCCAGCAGTATTCCCTTGGCTCCTGCCAGGATACACCAATTCTTGCAGCTCTTTTGGTGTGTAATCTGTTTCTTTTCTTGTCAGGCTCAACATATCCCTAGCCAGGAAATACTGGGATTTAACTCTAGTTATTGGCTCAGCAGTCCAAAGTGTAGACAGGGAGTGCTCCATACGTGTTACCTTGCTGGGAAGAAGCCTGTGTGGTATCTTCCCATACAGGAGAATGCTAGCTCTTACTAGGAAAGGGTGGACCTCCTCTCCAAGCTCTAGCGGTTCAGGGAGGTTTGCAGTGCCCACATCATCAGAATATCCTTGGAGTTCTCCCACCTTCTATTTCAGAGCTCTAGGTTTTCCCTACCAGAGCCCTGTCCTTAGCAAAACAGACTACACTGGCTGAGCATTTAAATGGTTACAGAGCTGTGCAACTCTCATGATCAGATCTTTTGTCTGCTCCTCAGCTTTGTCTGCACCTTCACTGCAGGAGGGAAGGGCTGCTTTGTAAACTAGCAGAGTCCGGTCTCTGATTCTCACAGTAAGCCTTTAATTAATGGCCCTCAGTTTCTCATTATTCCTCTGCCAGGCACCAGTACAACTTAATAACCAGCAACTCTGCTGTCCTTGGAGACATTGTGCCCTCGTCTCTTTCACATGCTTGAATCATCACACCTGCAAGGGTAGTTTCTCCCATCAGGACATTTTCCTAGGTCATCACACTGAAATCTTCAGCAGTTGAGCCACTCAGACTGGAGCCATTTTTATCAGCCAGGCAGTGAGTGAGCCTGTCTCTAATATCCATCTTACCTCTTTTTTTCTTGCTCTATTCCTAGTACCAGGTTCTAGTTAGGTTCTCTGAGAAACAGATGCCAAGACAGGGTTAAGCAAGCAAGAGATTTATTGGAGGGAAGTGTCTGTGGAGGTGAAAGGGCAGGGAGCCAAGAAATAAAAAAATAAAAAGGCAAGGAGAGCCTTCTGTCCATTCTGTAGGATTGACACCTGTGACAGGAGAGCCTCAGGCAGCCGTGCATTTCTAAGAAAGCTTTAGCCAAGCCAATGGGGAGTCCTTGAGCCAGAGTTGCCTACTAGAGAATTCTTAATCCCTCAGGGATGGGCCAGAACTAAGACCCCTACTGTGCTCAGTCTTTGACTGGGAACAGCGGAGGAAAGTGTAGCCTTGGCAGGAGCCTGGTGATGGGGCTGCCGCTGGGGTTCTTAGTAGACTGTGCTCCTTACTGCCAGTACTTGAAAGAGATCTGAGGGGCACATTTCCGTGGCTGCCACAGCTACCTGCTTTCATACCCATGTCATTATGAATTAGGATCTGTTTATATTTCTACATATAGATGATTCAATAAATACACGGTAGTTTTTCACTTGAACTTAATGTAAGTGAAAGTGTAATTCATTTGCAAAGTGTTATTTAAATATTGGTCTTAAGTAATGTTAACTCTCATGGAATTGGAGGTGACCAATGGCAGAGAAAGAAGCCAAGTTCAACATTTAGCTCTTGGCACGTAGTGGGTGCTTGTTAAATGTTTGTTGACATAAAATAAAACCCAGACTTGCATTCCTGGTGGAATATTTACTGATTCTAGTTATATATTTTCATGACTTAACACTTTTCTCCTAATTCCTTTGTCCTCCATAAGGCTGAGAATGCAGAATGTCTCTATTTACGGAGAGTGCCTTTTTAAAGTATATTTTGTTCTGAAATATTAAAAAGTGTATTGTTCACATGCATGAATAAAAACATGTAACTCAATTTTTGATGGTGCTAACATCAAAAAATTTATTTGATAAAATAAAAAGTTGACTAATTTCAAGCCATTGAACTCTGCCGCATAACTGCTTAAATTTACCTTTATGAAGATATGCAGGCTATTTCTGTCATTCATACCACACCTCAGTTTGAATCAACTAATTGAAATAATTGATTCAAATCATGAAAATATATCCATACCCAAAAATACAGTCAAATATTTAAAGTCAGGCCAAATGAATATTACAAAATACCTTTCTGATTTTATGGTTTCGTTGAAGAGTAATCACTATAACTGAAGCAGGACCCAACCGTGATTCTTAAGGGATGGGGGATGAGACTGTATATATCAAATCATGCTGTTAAGAAACAAAGCCCCAGGGGTGCCTAGGTGGCTCAGTTAGTTAAGCATCCAGCTCTTGTTTTTGACTCAGGTCATGATCTCAGGGTCCTGGAATCAAGCCTCACGTTGGGCTCTGCGCTCCGCGTTGAGTCTGTTTGAGATACTCCCTTTCCCTCTGCTTCTCCCCCTGCTTGCACTCTCAATCTCTCTAAAATAAATAAATAAAAAGAAAGAAAGAAACAAAGAAACAAAGCCCCAGTTTTCCCCTTTGCTTGATTTCTTTTTATGTTTTTTCTTCAACTTTATAAAACACAAAGGAGGACCAAAGATTTTTCTACTTATTGAAGGGGATGGACAGGGGTTTTCAATGATGGAAAAACACTATTTCAGGGTTCTGGCCTATCCACAAACCATCTGACCACTTTTGAAAGTTTAGATATTTGCCCTCATTCTTTTTCATTTTTACTTGAAGGGAGTGCAGAGGGGAGTGATGAAAGATGAATAGTCACAGAGCTTATCACTTATAGCCACTGAGTTCTCAACTCAAAGATGTTGATGAAATGAATGTATAGGATAAACCTTTTTTTGAGATGTAATAGCCATGTAACATTAGTTTCAAATGTACAACATATGATTCAATATTTGTGCATACTGTGAAATGATCACCATACATAATTATAGTTCTTTTTCTTGTAATGAGAAGTCTAAAGATCTGTTCTTTTAGCAACTTTAAAATACACAGTACAGTATTAACTATAGTACCCATGCTGTACATTACATCCCCAAGGACTTTTTATTTTATAACAGAAGTTTTTGTACCTTTTGACCCCCTTCACTCATTTCGCTTACCTGCCACTCTGCCCAACCTGCCTGTGGCAACCAACAATCTGTTGTCTGTATCTCTGAGTTTGTGTTTGTTCTTGTTTTAGATTTCACATATAAGTAAGATCATATATCTATCTTTATCTGTCTGATTTATTTCACTTAGCGTAATTCCCCTGTAGCATAAGCCCTTTGGCTTTTCTTTTTGTAATGCAAGTGCCTGACTTAAGTTTTGATTGCTGAGCCATCTACTTCAAAGAGGTATCTACTTCAAAGATGGCTATCTTGAAAAAACACTTGCCCGCCATAGGACTAAATAGAGTCAGGCCACAAGTCCCCCCTCCCATACCAGTCTCCTTTATTTTAGAGATCTTGGTTTTGTTAAGTGACCACTTGGGCCACTTGTTTTGTTTGTTTGTTTGTTTGTTTTTCTCTTTCCACGCTTTAAATTCCTTCTATTCTGCTTTAAATAATTCACCAATAAAAAGTGAGCCTGAACCCTAGGCCCTCATTCTCAGCCCTAATAAAATCAGGACCCCAGGGCCACACATGCCCTCTCTCTTTTTCTCTCTACCCACAACCTCCCTGTGTAGCCACAGATGTGCCAGGTAATTTCTAGTAATTAACGTTGTTTCTTTCGAAGTTTCCTGATGGTTATTGCTGAGGGCATCTTGCAATTATAATAAGAACCACAAGGGCTGGTACAGCCACAGCATTGGTTATTGATAGGCTGAGACTGGCACACAACATGCCCTCAAGGTCCATCCTTTTTGCTGTAGATGGCAAGATTTCCTTCTTTTTTATGGCTGAATAATATTACACTGTGTATGTGTATGTGGTTTTTTATCCTTTCATCTGTTGATGGATAATGATGTTGCTTCCGTGTCTTGGCTATTGTGAGTAACGCTGCAGTGAACATGAGAGTGCAGATATCTCTTTGAGATCCTGATTTCAATGCTTTGAAGTATATATCCAAAAGTGGGATTGCTGGATCATATGGTGGTCCTGGTTTTAGTTCTTTATGGAACCTCCATATGGTTTTCCATAATGGCCATACCAATTTACATACCCACCAAAGGTGTACAAGGGTTCCCCTTTTCTCCACATCCTTGCCAGCACTTGTGTTCCTTCTCTTTCTTTCTTTCTCTCTCTTTCTTTCTCTCTCTCTTTCTTTCTTTTCTTTCTTTCTTCTTTCTCTTTCTTTCTTTCTCTCTCTTTCTTTCTCTCTTTCTCTCTCTTTCTCTTTCTTTCTTTCTCTCTCTTTCTCTCTCTCTTTCTTTCTCTCTCTTTCTTTCTCTCTCTCTTTTTCTTTTCTTTTCTTTCTTTTCTTTTCTTTTTTCTTTTCTTTTTCTTTCCTCTTTCTCTCTTTTATCCTAAAAGGCGTGAAGTGATTATCTCATTGTGGCCTTGATTTGCACTTCCCTAATGATTCGTGATTTGAGTGCCTTTTCATGTACCTGTTCGCCATCCTTGTCTTCTTTGGAAAAATATGTATTCAGATTCTCTGCCCATTTTTAAAAAAAGATTTATTTATTTATTTGAGAGAGAGTGGGTGGGGAGGGGCAGAGGGAGAGAGAGAATCCTGAAGCAGACTTCTTGCTGAGCACAGAGCCTGACACTGGGTGATCCCAGGACCCTGAGATCACAACCTGAGCCGAAATAAAGAGTTGGCCACTTAACTGACTGAGCCACCCAGACGCCCCTGCCCATTTTTTAATTGGATTGTTTTTTGCTATTGAGTTGTATGAGTTCTTTATATGTTTTGGATATTAACCCCTTATCAGATACATGATTTGCAAATATATTATCTCATTTGGTAGGTTGCCTTTCATTTTGTTGATGGTTTCCTTTGTAGTGTAGTAGCTTGATGTAGTCCCACTTATTTATTTTTACTTTTGGTGTCAGATACAAAAAGTCTTCGCCAAGACCAATGTTAATGAGCTTATAGTTTTATGGCTTCAGCTCTTACATTCAAGTCTTTATTGTATTTTGAGTTAATTATTGTGTATGATTTAAGTGGTTTATTTTCATTCTTTTGCATGCGGCTGTCCAGTTTTCCCAACACCATTTATTGAAGAGATGGTTCTTTCTCCATTGTATATTCTTGGCTCCTTTGTCATCAGTACTAAATTATATATGTGTGGGCTTATTTCTGAGTTCTCTGTTCTGATCTATGCATCTTTTTTTATGCCAATACTACACTATAATTTAATTACTATAGCTCTATAATATGGTTTGAAATCAGGAAGTATGCCTCTAGCTTCATCCTTCTTTCTCATCCTATTTTGGCGATTTAGGAGTTTTTGTGGTTCCATACAAATTTGAGAATTCTTTGTTCTAGTTCTGTGAAAAATGCCATTGAAAGTTTAATGGAGATTGCATTGAATCTATAGATTGCTCTGAGAAATATGGACATTTTAACAATATTGGTTCTTCCAATCCATGAGCGTGGCATATCTTTCCACTCTTTTGTGTCATCTTCAATTTCTTTCATCAAGGTCTTATAGGTTTCAGTGTACAGGTCTTTCACCACCATGGTTAAGTTTATTCCTAGGTGTTTTATTCTTTTTGATGTAATTGTAAATGAGATTGTTTTCTAATTTTTCTTTTTTTTTTAAGATTTTATTTATTTATTTGACAGAGAGAGAGACAGCAAGAGAGGGAACACAAGCAGGGGGAGTGGGAGAGGGAGAAGCAGGATCCCCATCAAGCAGGGAGCCTGATATGGGACTCCATCCCAGGACCCTGGGATCATGACCTGAGTTGAAGGCAGATGCTTAACGACTGAGCCACCCACGTGCCCCTAATTTCTCTAATAGTTTATTATTAGTGTATAGAAACATAACAGATTTTTTTATGTTGATGTTGTTTCCTGCAACTTTACTGAATTTGTTTATTCTAATAGTTTTTTGGTGGAGCTTTTAGTAATATCATGTCATAGAGGCTTTTTTAAAAAGCAGTATAAAATTATGTTTTTAAAAAAACCCCAAACACTTGGCACATATTGCAAATATTCAGGAAGGAGAATCACTTTTTTTTTTTACATTTTATTTATTTATTTAATTTAATTTAATTAATTTATTTATTTGAGAGAGAGAGAGCACAAGCAGGAGGGGAAGGGCAGAGGGAGAGGGAGAAGCAGGCTCCCCACTGAGCAGGGAGCCCGATGTAGGACTTGATCCCAGGACCCTGAGAGCATGACCTGAGCTGAAGGCAGACGCTTAACCAACTGAGCCACCCAGGTGCCCCAGGAAGGGGAGTCACTTCTGAAATGAGTCTTAATCCTCTGTCATTGAAGTTTAGGTGTTTAAGAAAAAACTTACTTTTTTTTTTTCTTAAAAATCTTTAAGAAGAGTCTGGCTTTATAGCTCTCAGTTACCTTAGAGCAGGGCTTTTTACTTTTAGCCCTGTGGTTCTCAACTGGGGCCAGTTTTGTACCTTTGGGGACATTTGACAATGTCTGAGATTTTTTTTTATTGTTATACCTGGTGGGGAAAGGGTTGTTGCTAGCATCTAGTAGGTAGAAGCCAGGGAGGGATGCTGCTAAATATCCTATAATGCATAAGACAACACCCCCACAACAAAGAATTATCTGGTACAAAAATCTCAATTGTGCCATTGTTGAGAAACCTTGCTTTGGTCAAATTTAGCCAAGCCACTACAGAAATAACAACAGGGATCCTTCTTTTTTTAAATCAAAATTCAAAACTGCAAATTTTAAGCAGTTTATAATTCATTAAGAAAGAAAAAACAGGTAGGAAAGCTGTTTCATTATCTAGCAATATCTTACACTTACGGGTAATAAGAATAAGCCTAGCAGGAAAGCGCATCCTTCCCTTACAGCTTCCTCTGAGTAATCAGTTCCAGGCACTGAGGCCAACATTCACTGATTTACAAAGTTGAGTAGAATGGAAATTTATTATTTTTTTCTTTCTCTTTCATCATTTGACTCTGATCTTTCTCTTGCTATTTTTCCTGGTCCTGTTTTGGCTGATCTGAAGTCTGATTTGCACCTTAGCCCGGTGTCAATGTATATACCACTTAAAAAATGAAACAGGCATAGTATGGTGTTTGCCTGGCTTCTTGTCAGGGCACTGGGTCCTACTGACTTGGAAGTAACACCTGCTGAGTCACGGGTACTACCTTCTGCTACACCCTGTGGTTTCCATAGTGATGTCTCAGTGAATTGCACTCAACAGATCCTGACTGGTGAAAGACAGGAGCAATTTCCTCTAATTCAAGCTTTCTATTAATCTAGAAATGGGAACATGATTTTGACCATTTTTGAATTTGACTTTATCAGTCAAAATCTTTTGGAATAAAAAGGAAAGATATGTTTTAAGAGTGTGGTTGTTAGGGTGAAACCCTAACAGGAAAGGAAGGAAATAAGGATGGAGGTGATATGAAAGAGTTGCTTAAGGAGGTAGAGAAATGCTAGCGAATACAAAAGATTGTTAGTAACCTTCAGGAAAGAGAAGTTTCATCAAATACCTTGTTATTAAGTCTTGCCACTTGGTCACTGCTATAGGCCTTATCTTTATTTTTTGTTTATTTTTTATTTTTTTTAAAGATTTTATTTATTTATTTGAGAGAGAGAGAGAAGACAGAGAGAGGGAGGGGAAGGAGTAGAGGGAGAGGGACAAGCAGACTCCACGCTGAGTGTGGAGCGTGATGCGGGACTCGATCCCACGACCCTGAGATCATGACCTGAGCTGAAATCAAGAGTCGGATGCTCAACCAACTGAGCCACCCAGGCGCCCCTAGGCCTTATCTTTGATGGAACCAGAGAAAGCAGGTTGTTATCCAACAATTTTTTTTTTTATGATTCCCACTCATCTTCTTATTTTAAGAAAAAAGAAAGGGGGTTGCCTGGTTGGCTAAGTCAGTAGAGCACGCAACTCTTTATCTCAGGGCTGTAAGTTCAAGCCCCACGTTGGGTGTAGAGATTACTTAAAATAAAATCTTTAAAAAAAAAAAGAGGAAGGGAGTACACCTGCAACTAATGTAACACTGTATGTTAACTATACTGGAATTAAAATAAAAATAAAAAAAATTTTTTTAAAGAGAAAAAGAAGGGAAAGAGGAATTGATTTCCCTCTACTTGCTACCCATTTAGTGATGTGGACATAGAGCAGTCTTTCTGTCCTGTCTGTCCTTCCTTTCTTCCTCCCTCCCTCCCTCTCCTTCTTCCTTTCATTCCTTCCTCCTCCATCTCCTCCACTTCTTTATCTTCTACATTTTTACAATTGCAGAATAGATTACAGAGATTTTTAAAAATTGGTGTGACATCTCAGTACTAGAGAGACTTAAGGACTGTGTCATGGGAAAAAAGAGATACTCAGGAAATCTGGCATCTTAAGTCTTTAGAGAACATTCATGGTCAGCTTGGATGTTTGAGCAGTGAATCCAAAATTGATTGCAGCCTAGTGAACACTGGTGATTTATACAGGGCCTTAAAGCTGCATAATAGAAGGTACTAAATAAGCATTTGATTATTTGGTGAAGGAGGTTTTAAAACATAAAATTGATCAGTGTTTTCCAGTTTTTTAGTATTATGACATGTAATAGTGCTAATGGTGCATACATTTTAAAGTAAATGTAAGTTTGCTTTGATCCCTCCTTTCAAAGTTATTAAATAACTAGGATTAAGTCAGGGCCAAGAACTCTTTCACTGAATGAATGAATGAATGAGTGAATTAATTAATGATTTATTTATTTATTTTATTTATTTTTTATTATTATGTTATGTTACTCACCATACATTACATCATTAGTTTTTGATGTAGTGTTCCATGATTCACTGTTTGCGTATAACACCCAGTGCTCCCTGCGGTATGTGCCGTCTTTAATACCCATCACCAGGCTAACCCATCCCCCCACCCCCCTCCCCTCTAGATTGAGTGAACATTCTTTCATTTAGTTGACATTTGAGTCCCAGCTATGGGTGTGTGTCTTAAGTCAGCTTTATGCCTGGGTCTCTTCACAAGCAGTAAAGGTGATGTCCAAAAATGAACTCATTATTCTGTTCCATCTGCCAAATTTCATCTCCTTCTGCATTACCTTTTTCTGAATGGTGTGTCACACAGAAAGATACCCAGACAGAAACCTGGGTATAAGGAAGCAAATTTTATTTTTAATAATAGTGTTAATAGCTGCTAATGTTTATTGAACACTCATAATACAGCAAATGTTTTACATGCACTTAATTTAAACTAATTTAATTCTCTTAAGAACCCCAAAAGGTTCTATTATAATAGAACCTTTATAGGCCCTGTTATAATCCATATTTAGTCTCTGTACTTGGCACTCAATCTATAAAAGATTCTGAAGGGAGCTCAGTCTCAAAGGAGATAGACAAGTAATTGAAAACAAGTCATGGCAGTCCATTGTGATGCCTCAGCAGGATACCATAGCAGCACCCATGAGGAAAACCTTAGCTTCCTGCTGGGAAAGGAAGAAGCCCTCCAGAAGTGAATGATGTTTATCAGTGCCAGCTAGTTCTGGTATATTGCATGGACGAGTAGAAGTATAGCAGGGCTGTTTTCAAAATAAATCTGTGATCCCCTCATTCAGATATGTTACTATTAATGAAAGAATCTGTTGCAGCAATGCTATATTATCAGAAAACGATTACCCTAGGTCAAATGATATATAAGGCTTGGGCTCGTGTTCTCCAGAGAGATAAGAGAGTTATGGGATAGAAGTCTTACTAGGTATTAAAGATGAATGGATCAGAAAACACAAAAAACATATTTAGGGGTGTAGGACATGGGGCAGAAAGAGTGACGGTTAGGTAAAGATGAAGGTTGGTGTGAGAATTGGAGGCACCGAGGCAGAACAGGATGTGCGGCAGATCCCGGTGGAGAGGCCCATGACAAGATCAGTCAACAGTGACAGGAAAGGAGCTTACAACAAGTGCACACACATATGCCTATGTTTGCGTGAGGGAGCGGAGAGAAGACTGACAGCAACGAAAAGGGAAAGCATCTCTTCTGATCTTTACCCCCATAATTCACCCAACCAAATGAAGAAATTAGATATACTTTCAGGGCCAGCTTTAAAAATAGGCCTGAATGATTTTGTGACTTCCTCTCTCCTGCCCCCACTAAATAAAATATCTCTTCACTGCAACGAAACACAAAGATTAATACATAATGATTGGTTGAGTTAATACATTGATTTAAACTCACTATAGCTTTGTTGTAGATTAGGGATCATTTTATTGCAAGGAACAATATTTTCCTCAAGGCAGCGCAAGAAATATGTGGGGAAGAAATCTCATGGAACTCCAGGGACAAGAACTCCAGAACCACCACTGAGCCAGACATTCAGGGATCTGGAGCTGGGCATTGGAGAGCCACAAGGAGATGAGACTCCTTCTGCATCTGCTCTGTGTGTTCCCTACCAATTGGCCTCTTTCCCTTGCTCGTAATTTCTTACAACTTTAGCTCTTCCTGTACCCAAACAACTGCCCCAGCCTGACTAGACATGACTTTTCAGTTCCAGTGCCCCATCATTTGGCTGCTTACCTCTGTGTCTTTCAATTTCAGTTTCCCAGAGAGGAAAACCCCTTAGTTGGGATCAGCTACTTGAGGGCAGAGTCCTTTGCATCAGAGTCACTTGGAGGCCCTGGTTAACAGGTCTGCCCTTGACCTCTTATGTAGCATGAGCTAGAGGTGGGAGTTTTCAAAATGAGCTGTCGGTACTAAGCCACTAAAATGTTTAGTACATTTCAGTTAATGATCAAAAGGAATAGCAACATCCTATCAATATTTTGATATGGGCAAGGAATAGTAGGAAACGGACTTGGGAGTCCAAAGTGGGGGATAGGTCACTCCGAGTTGATAAAAGGGCACAGAAAGAGGAGGCTGATTTCATCCTTAACTCACTTTGACTGCCTCCGTTTTCCTAGCTTCTCAACCCTGTGTCTCCTGATGGTCACCCCCAAATATGTGGGAGCAGGCTCAGTCTTGCCTCTATTCCTCCTGAGATGGGAACTGTAAGGGGGTCTTGGAATTCTGTTACTGTCCCTATACCCTCAGTGTCTCCCTGGATCTGGGTGTAGATCCCAATTACCATCCTTTCTCCATGTGGCTCCACCCTGAGTCCCTGCAGTGAGTAATGCCATGGAACCCTAACTAGCTCCTACCAAATTGACTTCCCCATCGCTGGATCCTGATAGCCCGTGCCCTGCTTACTGGCCTAATGGAGGGTAGTAAGTTCTTTGGCTCCTAAACTTCAGCACTCAGAAACCGTCCCTCCATGCCCTGGCCAACAACCATGAGCCCCAGAATTCTGCCAAGCTCACAAAGCCACAGCCAGGACCAGCAACTGCAGCCCCCATTTTGCCAAGCCTGAGCTTCTCTCTTGCTGCTGAGGTTCCAGCCTGCCTTGCATCTGAGAAAAACACAAACTTTGTAGACTTCATTATTACTTCACAATGCAGAGTACTAACCACTATACGATCACGGCCTTCATTATTACTTCAAAGGGAATTTTATCATCACCTTAGCAGGGAAAAATAGAGGCTATGTACAGAGGTGGTGTTGTCCTGCTAACATGCTCAGGAAGCCTTGCTTTGCATGCTTTATGAAGCTTTTTATTGGCTTTAACACCTTAACTTCCTCATGAAGAAACTTATTTCCCCAAAGATTCCTTAATCAAAACATTACAACATTAGATTTGTGAGAAAGTTCCCTTAAGCAATTAGAATTGGTAGGGAATATAAGCCCAAATATTGAGTTTGGTATGATGGTAATACATGCTCCTCAAAGCTATTGTTCTCAATATTTGTAATTTTAATTTAAAAATTCATTTGAACCTAACACATGTTACAACAGTACATAGAATCCCAAATACAAAAATTTCAAGCTTAAATATAACAAGTAACTAGAACAAATATATTTGGGTCTAGTTTCAATTCTATAAGGAAATAGGTCAGAAAATTAATTTATAAAAAGCAATCTTGTTAATTAGATTCTTTCTAGGTGAAATGTGAAGCTTTGAATAGCATTATCCATTCCAATTTATAATTAATGAACTCAATTTCTGTTGTAACAAAATTTCCTATTCATCCATCAGGGATTTTCAAATCACCGTCATTCATTTTATAAGGAAAAAAATGTGAACAATTTCCTAGAGGAAATACATATTTTAAAATAATTTTACTAATCATGTTTTGCTTAAATTGGAGTAAATAAGGTAGAAGAAATTAATTACTCCAAATCTGTTTGTATTACATAATAACCAATTATGCTGATAGTGTGTGACTGTAGGCCAAAATCCTGTCTGAGACTCAGCCATGTCATACAAAAAAATGGGTATATTAAGGTGGTTCTATGCACACCTTCACAGGGCTGAGAGTTTCTAGTGAGACAATGCCACACCCTAGCCAAATAGCAATCTTGACAAAGGTGCTTGCTTAAAGATCTTAAAATTAAAGTCAAGGAGAGACCTAGAAGGGATCTGTCAAATGAATCAACTAGTGGAGGTTACTTGAGCAGTTTCTTTGCTACCCTTACAAACATGTCTGAAATTCTTGGCAGAAATTCTACCCCTTCATTAAAATAACACTTTAGTAAATTATCATAAGCAGTATGCAGAGGGCATTTGTCCTTTTTGTGGTTGCCCAGTATTTACTTTGATGGAATCTGCACTGTGTGATTCTTGGAAGTGATGGAGCCAGACACTCCCTCTCCCTATTCCCTTATGGGCAAAGCCAATTAGATGCTTCTGCCCAGTGCTTTGAATCTGGGGTAAGTGAAACTATCATGTAGGGCCAGTTCTGAACTGACACATAGAGGTGCATCCAGCAGCAGTGGAGGGCAGCAGTGGAGGACCTGTCCATCAAGACACCCCAAACAGATCATTCCTGCAGTGGGACTTTGGCCTGCTTCCAGTTCCATAACCTTCCCTGGCCCCTATCAAATTTCTAGCCTTGAACACCAGCCTTCATATCCAATCTGTGATCTACCCTATACCTTTCCAGCAAATTCCTTTTCTGCTGAAGTTAGCAACAGTCAGTTTCTGTCTGTTTTCAAGAACAAGTGTATAGCTCTTGGCCAACTAATTCATTAGGAAATTACCTTTTGGCGTTTGCATTAGAAAAGAGTCTAATTTACTAGCTTTTCTTTTTTATTCTTTTTTTTTTTTTTAAAGATTTTATTTATTTATTTGTCAGAGAGCACAAGCAGGGGGGAGCGGCAGGCAGAGCAGGCAGAGGGAGAAGCAGGCTCCCTGCTGAGCAAGAAGCCTGATGCGGGACTTGATCCCAGCACCCTGGGATCATGACCTGAGTGGAAGGCAGCCGCTTAACCAACTAAGCCACCCAGGTGTCCCTCTACCAGCTTTTCTTAAGTCAATCTTGCCTTTCTGAGAATCATTTTTCTTTAAAAAAAGCAGTTGAGTGGAAACCCTACAAGGAAGAGTAAACCCTGTACAATCTGTTGACCTGGGTATCTTGCATATGAACTGATGGGGACATGTTTCCTCCTTTTGGAGCTGCACATTTTCCTCTCTCTGTTCCTTGTAACTCTGTCTTGCTCTTCTCAAGATGATTTTTTTTTCTCATCTCTCAATCCCTGCCCCACTCCACATTCACTGATTTATTGGTTAGCTCCAGTTTTTCACAGAAGGGGGATTCCATAGGGAGAAGGAGCACAAAGGAAGGAAAAACTGTGGTCAGCATCTGGGGTGGGTAGAAGAAGAAGGAAGCTTATCACATTTTTACTTTAGTAAACTTCACTCTCCTACGTTCCCTGCAGTTTCTGCTTTCCACTCCTGTGGTAGAGAAATGAGACAGGGGTCAAGGTAGAAGAAGAAAGAAAATCTTCTTGTCACTACTTTCGATCCTCAGCCTTTTATTTCCAACTGAACTGCAAGGGACTTTGTGTTGTTTATTGACTTCTCAGCATATAAACAGAGTCTATGGAATCATAGATACTTGATTGGGTTTGTTGAATAAATGTGGTGAATCTCTTCAACATGATTTATATAGAGTCTTAGCCTAACTATATTAAGGCTTAAAATAACTTCTTATGAGCTACTTTGGGAACTTAGCCACAATTTGTAACTTGTTATATTAGAAATTATATTGCAAGAGTCAGAGAATGGTCAGGGTGCCTGTGTGGCTCAGTCAGTTAAGAGTCTGACTTTGGCTCAGGTCATGATCTTGGGGTCCTGGGATCAAGCCCCACATTGGGCTCCCTGCTCAGCGGGGAGTCTGCTTCTCCCTCTCCCTCTGCCTCTCCTCCTGCTCGTGCTCTCTCTCTCTCAAGTAAATAAAATCTTAAAAAAAAAAAAAAGAATCATATAGTGGTCTTACAAATAAGCTTTTGTAAGGCAATTTCTGGTTGGTTAGGGACTGCCCTTCCTAGGAAGAGAACTAATGTCAGCAGTGATGACTTTAATACAAGAGACTTTTACCCAAAGTCGATTTGAGTTAATAAAGAAAATATTTAATATTCACTAGTAACTGCTCTCCATTTTAAAATGTTTGCTCAAATTTTTCTTTCAGCAGTGAATCTGCACCAGATAACTAAAGCAAATTAGTAAAAAAAAAAAAAAAAAAAAAAAAAAAAAAAGAATTGTTTTTGAAAATGCCAAAGAAGCTTCAGGAACCCCCTCCGCAGCTTGAAGACTGCCCATACCCACAGACACTTCTCCTACTGTCATCTTAGGCATCAATGCCTGTTTTCTCTTCCAGCTCTCATACCATCATCCTATATCCCAATCCTCGGCTCCTTCTATCTGCCCTGCAACATGCTAACATTGCTCTAATAATTCATTTGATACTTACCCAGGCACTAGACTTCTACTTCTGGATGTCCTTGGCTCTGTTCTGTCTTTCCATCAGTCATCAAGTCCTACATACTTCCTAATTATCTTCGAATATTCCCTCTCCTCTTCATCCCCACTGCCAATACCCTAATCTAGCCCACCATCAAACATCACTCAGACCATAGCAATGGCCTCTTTTTTTTTTCAAGTTTTTATTTAAATTTCAGTTAGTTAACATATTGTGTAATATTAGTTTCAGGACTTGAATTCAGTGATTCATCGCTTACATACAACATCCAGTGCTCATCACAACAAGTGCCCTCCTCAAAACCCATCACCCATTCAACCCAACTCCCCACCCATGTCCCCTCCAGCAACCCTCAGTCTGTTCTCTATGGTTAAGAGTTTGTTTTATGGTTTGCCTTTCTCTTTTTTTCCCCTTTGTTGATCTGCTTCATTTCTTAAATTCCACATAAAAGTGAGATCATGTGGTATTTGTCTTTCTCTGACTATTTCAATTAGCAAAATACACGCTAGCTCCATCCATGTTTTTGCAAATGGCAATATTTAATTCTTTGTTATCCCTGAGTAATATTCCATTGTATATATATACACCACTTTTTTATCCATTCATCAGTCAATGGACATTTGGGCTCTTTCCATAATTTGGCTGTTGTTGATAATGCTGCTATAAACATCAGGGTGCATGTGTCCCTTCCAATCAGTATTTTTGTATCCTTTGGGTAAATACCTAGTAGTACAATTGCTGGATCATAGGGTAGCTATTTTTAACTCTTTGAGGAACCCCCATACTGTTTTTCCACAGTGGCTGCCCCAGTTTGCATTCCCACAATCAGTGTAAGAGGGTTTCCCTTTCTCCACATCCTCACCAACACCTGTTGTTTCCCATGTCATTAATTTTAGCCATTCTGACTGGTGTAAGGTGATATTTGTATTTCCCTCATCATCAGTGATGTTGAGCATTTTTTCATGTGTCTGTTACCCATCTGTATGTCTTCTTTGGCAAAATGTCTATTCATGTCTTCTGCCCATTTCTTAACTGGATTATTTGGTTTTTGGGTGTTGAGTTTGATAAGTTCTTTATAGGTTTTACATACTAACCCTTTACCAGATATGTCATTTGCAAATATCTTCTCACATTCCAAAGGTTGCCTTTTAGTTTCCTTGATTGTTTCCTTTGCTGTACAAAAGCTTTTTATCTTGATGAAGTCCCAATACTTCATTTTTGCCTTTGTTTCCCTTGCCTAAGAAGACATATCTAGTAAGAAGTTGCTACAGCCAATGCTGCCTGTGTTCTCCTCCAGGATTTTGATGGTTTTCTGCCTCACATTTAGCTCTTTCATCCATTTGGAATTTATTTTTGTGTATGGTATAAGAAAGTGGTCCAGTTTCATTCTTTGGCCTGTTGCTGTCCAGTTTTCCCAACTCCATTTGTTGAAGAGACTCTCGCTTTTCCATTGGATATTCTTTCCTGTTTTGTCAAAGAGTAGTTGACCATACAGTGTGGGTTCATTTCTGAGTTTTCAATTCTGTTCCATTGATCTACATGTCTATTTTTATGCCAGTACCATACTGTCTTGATCACTACAGCTTTGTAATATAACTTGAATTCTGATGCCTCCAAAGATTGCTTTGGCTATTCGGGGTCTTTTGTGGTTCCATACAAATTTTTGGATGTTTGTTCTAGCTCTGTGAAAAATACTGGTGGTATTTTGATAGGGATTGCATTGAATGTGTAGATTGCTTTGAGTGGTATAGACATTTTAACAATATTTGTTCTTCAGTCCATGTGCATGGAATGTCTTTCCAATTCTTTGTGTCCTCTTCAATTTCTTTCATCAGTGTTCCATAGTTTTCAGACTGCAGATCTTTTACCTCTGTGGTTAGGTTTATTCCTAGGTATCTTATGGTTTTTGGTGCAATTGTAAATGGGACTGATTCCTTGATTTCTCTGCTGCTTCATTATTGGTGTATAGAAATGCAACAGATTTCTGTATGTTGATCCTGCAACTTTACCGAATTTGTATATCACTTTTAGCAATTTTTTGGTGGAGTCATTTGGGTTTTCTATAAAGAGTATCATGTCATTTGTGAATAGTGAAAGTTTGATTTCATCTTTGCCGATTTGGATACCTTTTATTTCTTTGTGTTGTCTGATTGCTGAGGCTAGGACTCTAGTGCTGTGTTAAATTAACAGTGGTGAGAGTGGACATCCCGTCTTGTTCCTGACCATAGAGGAAAAGCTCTCAGGTTTTCCCCATTCAGGATTATATTAGCTGTGGATCTTTTGTATATGGGCTTTATGATGTTGAGATATGTTCCCTCTATCTCTACTTTGTTGAGGGTTTTTGTCAAGAATGGATGCTGTACTTTGTCAGATGCTTTTTCTGTTCTTTTTTTTTTTTTAAAGATTTTATTTTATTTATTTGACAGAGAGAGAGACAGCTAGAGAGAGAACACAAGCAGGGGGAGTGGGAGAGGGAGAAGCAGCTTCCCGTAGAGCAGGGAGCCCGATGCAGGGCTCGATCCCAGGACCCTGGGATCATGACCTGAGCCGAAGGCAGACGCTTAATGACTGAGCCACCCAGGCGCCCCGATGCTTTTTCTGTTCTATTGAAAGAATCATGTGGTTCTTATCCTTTGTTTTATTAATGTGGTGTATCACATTGATTGATTTGCAAATACTAAACCACCTTGCAACCCAAGAATAAATCCCACTTGATCGTGGTGAAAGATTCTTTTAATGTACTGTTGGATTCAATTTGCTAGAATCTTGTTGAGAATTTTTGCATCCATGTTCATCTGGGATATTGGTCTGTAATTCTCCTTTTAAGTAGGGTCTTCGGTTTTGGAATCAAGGTAATGCTGGTCCTGTAGAATGAGTTTGGAAGTTTTCCTTCTATTTCAATTTTTTGGAACAGTTTGAGAAGACTATGGATTAGCTCTTATTTAATTTTTTAAAAATATTTTATTTATTTATTTGAGAGAGAAAGAGAGAGAGCACGGAGGTGGGGTGGGGAGGGGGAAATGGCAGAGGGAGAGGGAGAAACAGACTCCCTGCTGAGCAGGAAGCCCCAGGAAGAACTCCATCCCAGGACCCTGGGATCATGATCTGATCTGAAGGTAGAGTCTTAACCGACTGAGCCACCCACGCGCTCGTCTTCTTTAAATGTTTGGTAGAATTCCCCTGGGAAGCCATCTGTCCCTGGACTTCTGTTTCTTGGGAGATTTTTGATTACTGATTCAATTTCTTTACTGGTTATTAGTCTGTTCAAGTTTTCTATTTCTTCTTGTTTCAGTTTTGGTAGTTTATATATTTCTAGGAATTCATCCATTTCTTCCAGCTTGCCCAATTCGTTGTCATATAATTTTTCATAATATTCTCTTATAATTGGGGATGCCTGGGTGGCTCAGTCAGAAGTGTCTACCTTCAGCTAAGGTCATGATCTCCAGGTCCTGGGATAGAGCCCCTTGTTGGGGGTCCCAGCTCGGCGGGGCGTGTCTGCTTCTCCTTCTCCCTCTGCCCCTCCCCCTGCTTATGCTCTCTCTCTCTCTCTCAAATGACTAAATAAAATCTTTAAAAAAATATTCTCTTAAAATTGTTTGTATTTCTATAGTGTTGGTTGTGATCTCTCCCCTCTCATTCATGATTTCATTTATTTGGGTCCTTTCTCTTTTCTTTTTGGTAAGTCTGGCTAGGGGTTTATCAATTTTATTAATTTTTCCAAAGAAGCCACTCCTGCTTTCTTTGATCCATTCTGTTTTTTTGTTGTTGTTGTTTCTATATCATTTATTTCTGCTCTCATCTTTATTATTTCCCTTCTTCTGTTATGATACGAACATTATTATGCTTTATGCGGGCACTGAGTTCCCTAAGTCTACTTTCGTGATCACAAATTTTCCTCTCTTTTTTTCAGCTTCATTATTTTCCATTATTCTATCTTTTTTTAAAAAGATTTTATTTATTTATTTGACAGAGAGAGAGAGAGCCCAAGCAGAGGAAGCAGCAGGGAGAGGAGGCTCCCCATTGAGCAAGGAGCTCGACATGGGACTCAGTCCCAGGCCCTGGGACCATGACCTGAGCCACAGGCAGACGCTTAACTGACTGAGCCACCCAGGTGTCCCTTTCCATAATTCTATCTTCTATATCCTGTTTTGTTCCTCTACTTCTTCCATCCTTGTGGTCATTACATCCAGTCAGTTTCACATCTCAGTCATAACATTTTTTTATTTTGGCCTGACTATTTTTTAGCTCTTTTATCTCTGAGGTAATGGACTCTCTGGTATTTTCCATGCTTTTCTCAAGCCCAGCTAGTATCCTTCTGATTGTTATTTTATATTCTGGATCAGGCATATTACATATATCTGTTTTAATTAGATCCCTGGCTGTGACCTTTTCGTGTTCTTTCTTCTGGGATGAATTCCCCCGTCTTAGCATTTTGTCTAGGTCTCTGTCTCCTTCTCTGTGTTAGGAACAGACGTTGTGTTTCCTGCTCCTGAGAGTAATGGCTTTATGAAGAAGAGGTCAGATAGTGTCTAGGCCTTGCCGCTTCAGGAAGTGTCTCTGGCGTGTGCTGTTTGTATTCTGCTGTTGTGTTTTGGCTGCTCTATCCCTCAGGCCAGTCATCTGCCGAGTTTCTCCTTACCTGCAGTGGGGAGTATTTGGACCTTGGCCAGAGTGTGGTGAGTTTTAACTGGGTGTGTTCTGGTCTGCTTGTTAAATGATACCTGATGCTATTTCCACTAGAACTGAAGCTTTGCAGAACTCTATGGTCAGTAGGCGTGGTGCACGCGGAGGGTTTGTGCTGATCTTGGGGGTTGGTGGTGGGCACTGCTCTGGTTCTCAGGCATGCTTGCTCTAGAAAAGCAGCACCTGCACACAAAAATCCACCCCTCTCATTTTTCCAGTCATTATCTTTGGGGAAATGTTCTCCTTGTGCGATCCCCTATGCACTCCTCTCTCTCTCTCTCTCTCTGTCCCCCTTCGCTCTGTGACCAGGCTCCCTCCCCTCTGCAGCACCTGCATTCCTTTTCTCCCCCAGTTACATCTCTGCAACTCCTACCTTCCAAGATGTGGCCTCTTCTCTCCCTCTCTTGCATTTTGTTGTTAGTCCTCAGATCGATTTCTTGGATATTCAGAATGATTTGATACTTATCTAGCTGTGTTCCAGGGATGGGGCAAGCCTAGGGCCCTCCTACTACTCTGCCATCTTAGTTCTTCCCCCAATGGGTCTTTTTTTTTTTTTTTAAAAGATTTTATTTATTTATTTGACAGAGAGAGACACAGTGAGAGAGGGAACACAAGCAGGGGGAGTGGGAGAGGGAGAAGCAGGCTTCCCGCGGAGTAGAGAGCCCAATGCGGGGTTCAATCCCAGGACCCTGGGACCATGACCTGGGCTGAAGGCAGAGGCTTAATGACTGAGCCACCCAGGCATCCCCCTAATGGGTCTTTTTACATAAATTTCTCCCCTTTTTAATTCGTTCTCTACCCTTTGGCAAAGTAATCATTTCAAAAAGTAAATTCACCATGACGACTCTCCTGTGTTTAAAAGCCTTTCAATAGCTTATTCTTGCCATTAGAATAAAGTCCAAAGTATCACATGGCTTACAAGGCTCTCCATGGTCTGCTCTCTTGATCAACATCACGTTTCTTTCTGATGCCACACTCCTCTTCCATCTCTATGTTCAGCCAACTGGATTTCTCTCAGTTTCTTTAGTTATGCTGGCTTTCTTCTGCCCCAAGACTTCCACAGATTGTTCCCTCTGCCCTTAGGGTACTTGTCCCAAATTCTTCAAGTCACCTCAAACATCATTTCCTCAGAGAACAGTTTCCTGTCCCTATAGGTCAGGTAGGTCCCTTATGATGTAATCCCAGAGGACTGCTCTGCCAACTGTGAGTCTTAGGAAGTCATGGACCATGTCTGTTATCCTTGGGTGTGTTCTCAACTCCCTGACCTCTCTGCTTTATTATACCTTCCACAAGTCCCCTTTTTCCTATACTCTAAGGAGTAGATGTTATTTCTGTCTTCCTTTTCTCATTTTGAACTCTCTTAGAGAAATATATCCCTCATTTAAAATTCTACAGCCCTGGGAGTCAATGAGAGAGGGCTCTAATCAAACTGTTTCTTTCAATAAGAAATTTTAGAGAGAAAGAATGGTAGATTAGTTAAGATCGTGGTCCCTCAAGTTAGACCACTTGGGTTCAAATCCTGACTTTGTCAATCACAAGGAATGTAAGTCTAGGTAAATTATTTAATCTCTAGCCTTGACTGAGTTTCCTCATCTGTGGAGTAGTGGTAATACATTATAGGGTTGTTGGGAGAATTAAATGAATTAATATATGTCAAACACTTAGAACAGTGCCTGGTATATAATATATGTTAGGCAAATATTAGCTATTATCATTTCTTAAACATGGACTCTGTGCTACATTAGACTAACAAAGTTAACCCTGTGAGGGTAGGGCTTGGGTCTGCCTTCTTTATTTTGGTATTCTCAATGATTAGCACTTTATCTTACCACTAAGTAGTTGTACATTAAATACTTGTAGCTTGAAATCAAGGATGACTGAATGAATGGTCATCATTTGTTAGGCATCATCATAATGGAGAATAGCAGAGAAGGGACCTAACTTTTTTTTTTTTAAGTAAGCTCTACACCCAATGTGGGGCTTGAATTCAGGATTCTGAAATCAAGAGTCACGTGCTCTACCCACTGAACCAGCCAGGCGCCCTAGAAGGGACCTAAATTTTATTGAGCAATTTCCACAAACCTCCTCTCCTTACCTGAAAATGGTGGTAATATCTTTCTCACAGGACTGTTGTGAGATTTGAGTGATAATAAATGATGTAAAATGCTTATCCCAGTGCCCAGCACACTAAGCTCACCAATTATGGACTATTGTTACCCTCTGAGCTTGGAAGCTAGTAGGTCTAGTAGGTGTCTTCCTTTCTCTCAGTTCCAGCATTAGGTTCTCAGTTCTGCCTCCTTGTCTGTCTGACTTTATTAAGGCATTTCCAACAAGATGATCTTCTATCTTCTCAACTTCTGCTCACTGTTATAAAATCTCTGTGAAAGCCCAGCAGACTCCTCTGCCTTCAATATTAGCTAACACTTCCCCTGTCCAGAACTTACTCCATCCTTACGGATATTGAGAAGATAAACAGAAATGATTAGAATGTACTTTCCAAATATAAAACATTGTACTATAGGAGTTTACCAAGGGGGATTAATATAACCAGATATCTGTAGAACTTTATGAAGACTCTGTGTATCTGTCAACCTTAATGTCTAAGATTGTGGATATGATAGAAATCTATAAATAGCTTAGAAAAGCAAATTTATTAAAGTCTAGGACAACTGTGTTACCCAGCTGTACACAGTGTGTTCTTTCTTCAGATGCTGCAATAAATGAAAAAAAAAATGGTTGCCATAGAGATAGTTAAACTATGCCCTTTGGCTAGCAGATTAGAAGTCCATTTCAACCTAGGAGAAGAGAATGCATTCTGTCTCTAAGTGATCTTTACAGATTATTTCTATCACAGTTGCAGTCCAAGTTATTAAAGTTCAAATGCTAAACCTATAAACATAGCAACTTATAAAGACTTTTGTTCTTTTGATAAAATTTATTTTAACATTTATGTGCAACCCTTAAAGGCTGCTATCTTTTTGTCTTGGAAAATGTATGTTTAAAGTTCTTCCCCCTAAGATATTATAAAAATCTTCCTTGAAATCTATTCTGTCATACAGTTGGCTTTATTTTCTTTGACGCTCATATTTTATTTTTGAATTATTTGTCAGAGGCAATATGTAGTATTGCTAAGGATGGACCAGCACAGGAAATGCTTATGAAACGTGGAAAACTCATTTAATTACTCATAGTAATCAGTTAGCAGAAAGATTTGTGGATGATAATATTTAGATCCTTATGTAGTCATTTCATTTGTTCTTCAAAATTCAGAAAGTAATTACAAATCCACAGCCAGGAGAATCTGCCAGTCGATGTGAGCATTTGCTGCAGGAAGAAAATTTGTCAAGGTTAAGCTTATTTTGCCTGGTTGGGTAAGATAGGTTCTGTGGATAACAAAGAGGCTGGATTTTTTTTCCTCTAAAATTGAATGAATTTTATGTCATCATAAATCTGACCACTGTTCCCTGAAATATTGCTGTATAAATTCATTTTTCAGATCTGGTAACTTAAAAGAGATTGTATTCCCTAGGAAAATAATAATTTCCCTCTTTTCCTGGGCATTGGGGATTCAGTCACGACCTTCCTTTGCTCATGCCAACATTTAGGGAATTGTTTCCGTACCTTATGCTGGTGGCAACTATTTATATCATTGTGTGTGTGTGTGTATGTGTGTGTGTGTGTGTGTGTGTGTGAAGTATATGTGTTTAATTGGGCATTTAAGGGGAGGAAGAATAGTAGAGAAAAAGTACCTGCCAAATATCCTGAACTTCAAACCAGGAATCTTAAAGTTCTAAATTAAAGTGAGTAAATGATCATATAGCTTGTTTCCCATCTTTCCCTCATCCCCCACCCCCAAAGTCCTTCTCTTAGATGTAGTAAAACCAAATGAGTCAATATGCATGAAGATCTCTTAGTTCCTGAAGGCCACACATCATTTAAGGTAGAATGCTAGTTTTCTTTTTTTTCTGAGATGAAGTGAAAACATAAACAACTCATACTCTGTACATTAGGAGAGCTGAAATAGGAGTCATACATTGTTCAGGTTCTTCTTATTATGCATAAAATCAGTTATTTTATTTCCTTACCTAAGAACCTCTTTCATGTTTGTACAAGGAAAAGCATGGCAAACAGTGAAATTTTACTAGTCTAAAACATTCCCCTCCCTCTTCTCCATTCCCAGTTTTCCACTAGAGAGGCTAGAAATGCTAGCTTTTTAGAAAGAAATACTTTCTTTCTACCTCCCTATGGCTGGGGGTGGCCATGAGAATCTGTCCTGGCGAATATGGCATAAACAGAAGTCTACTGTGAGATTTCTGGGAAAGCTTTTCTTTTTTAATAAAGGGACAGATGTGGTTGGTGCAACCCTTTTTTCCTCCTCCTCACCAATTTCTTTATGCCTTAAATGTGAAAGTGACGTCTGGTACTGTGGTGGCCATATTGTGACCATGAGTCCAACGTATTAAGCTAAAGGTGATGGAATGGAAGATAGAAAGGGCCAGGGTCTCTGACGACATCATTCAGAAAGGAGATACAACTTCCTGTTTCCTAATTGTAATGAGACAAATAAATCCTTACTGACTCAAGCCACTGTTAGTTTGATTTTCTGATTGTAATGAGACAAATAAATCCTTACTGACTCAAGCCACTGTTAGTTTGATTTTCTGAATACTTAAAACCAAGAAAAGACCCTAACTGATACAAGGTTTGGTTTGAATTTCAGTCTGAGAACCACCCCCACCCTAAAGGATGTTAATACTTTCCATTTTATCTCTTGTCTATTTTAGGTGAGATTGTTTCATCTGTACTAATCATTATAAGCTGTTTTCAATTCAGTAAGTAAGCTGGACCTTTCCAAAGGGGATAGTTTAGTGTTGCAAACTTTAGCACATTATCAAGATGTGTATGTAACACAGTTCAAGAATCATCCTTTTAACCAGTTCGGTAAATGAGGCCAATTACAGACCAGGAAGGAGAAAATTTAAAGTTAATCTCTTTGTATCAGAAGTGCAGATAACTCAAATCAAGTCATTTTCTGTGCAAGTTAATGAAATGAAACTGACTTCCATAAAGTAGAAAGCATGTCTTCTCTGTAAGTATTCTTATTTTTTCTACATCTCTGGGAATCGGACATGCTCTCTTGCAGACTCATCTGTTTTTAGTGGAAAGATGTACAGGTCTTCCAAAGCACTTCTCCTTTCGACTCCCCCTGGTTCTGATTGGTACTCCCCAGAGTGACAGACATACTTCTGTAGTTTCTAAGCAGCCAGCTGCAATGCCATGTATCTATCAGCATCATCATTTGACACTATCAAGTTCCCCATGATCTCCCAGTCACTTCAGATAGTCAGTCATGTTCAGGTTAGTGTCACTTGTTCTGAACCAATTCTCCATCAGTTATGGGGAACAAAGCTAAATAATTTACACTGCTATTTAACAGAGAGCCCCTAAACTTTGAACATACACAGTCATAAAAGGGTTCCCTGAAAAGATAGCCTTTTATGATTCTTTGGAAAATTATTTCAGTTCAGTGAGCTATATACATCATCAAACATCATGGGTATAAATAACAATGTTGCATTCTGTTGATTCTGGCTCCAAATTTGCATGTCAGATCATTCAATAACAATCACCAACTGCTTTTTGTTATAAATTGAGGTTAAATTCACATAACATAAAATTAACCAGTTTAAAGTATACAACTCAGCGGCATTTAGTGCATTCACGATATCGTGCAGTTGCCACCTCTATCAATTTCCAGACATTTTTATCACCCCAAAAGAAAATCCCATACCAATTCAGCAGTCACTCGCCATTGTCTCCCTCCAGCCTGGGACAACCACCAATCTGCTTTTTGTTTTTATGGATTTACCTATTCTGGATAATCCATATAAATGGGGTCATACAATATGTGACCTTTTGTGTCTGGCTTCTTTCATTTAGCATAATGTTTTTGAGGTCCAGCCACATCATAGCATGTATCAGTACTTTATTTCTTTTTATGGCTGAATAATATTCCATTGTATTGATCTCCCACATTTTGCTTATCCATTTATTATTGATGAACATTTGGGTTGTTTCTGTCTTTGGGGTATTGGGAGTAGTGCTGCTATAGAAATGTATGCACAAGTATTTGTTTGAGTATCTTTTTAAAATTCTGTTGGCTATGTTCCTTGGAGTGGAATTGCTCGGTCAGATGGTAGTTTTATGTTTAGCATTTTGAGGAAGCACCACACTGTTTTCCACAGCAGCTACACCATTTTACATACCCACCAGCAATATACAGAAGTTCCAGTTTGTTCCCATCCTTACCAACACTTGTTTTCCTTTTGTTTTTTATTATGGCCATCTTAGTGGGTATAAAGTGGCATCTCATTGTGGTTTTGACTTGCATTTCCCTAATGATTAATGATGTTTAGCATCTTTTCATGTGCTTGTTGGCTGTTTGCATATCTTCTTTACAGAAATGTCTTTACAAGTTCTTTGCCCATTTTTAAAATGGGTTGTTTGTCTGCATTGTTGAGTTGTAAGAGTTCTTTATATATTCTGGGTAAAGGTTCCCTCTTGGATATGTGATTGGCAAATATTCTTTTCAGTTATGTGGGTTTTCTTTTCAGTTTTTAAATAATGCCCTTTGATGCACAAAGATTTTTAATTTTGATGAAGTCCAGCTTATTTTTCCTTTCATTGCTTGTGTTTTTGATCTCATATCTAAGAATCCATTGCCAAATCCAAGGTCATGAAGATTTACCACACTGTGTTTTCTTCTAAGAGTTTTATAGCATCAAATGCTTTTGTGAAGTTAGCACAGCGTGACTGCTAAAAACAAAAGTAAAAAGCAATAAAGTTTACGTACTAACCTGCTCCAGAGTAGAGCTTATCTAATGCTGAAGACTTTTTGTTTTCAGTACTATATAATTAGAAGTTGGTCCTAGATTCTGCTACCTAGACGTCACATTGTCCTCTTAGCATCTAATTAACAGAGATTGTTAACTGATGAGCTAAGTGAGAGAAAGACAATTTAATAAGAAGGTCAACATAGCCCTTGGAAGATAGGCAGATGGTTCTGTAACACGACGCCAAGCTTCTTACCAAATGAAGGCTTACAGCACAAACCAATCCTTGCTGTGTTTCAAAATATTTTAGCTATCACATAAATTAATTTCATTTCTTAGGCAGCTCCATTAGTTAATACCTTTCACTGAATATCAAGGCAGAGCCTCCACCAATAAGATGTTAGACACAGCTTTGAAATGAGTAGTAGGATGCCCTCATAATGCTATCCAAAGCAGGGCCAGCCTTTGGAAAACTGGACTAGAGATTAAGTTTGTACCTATTGTACCTACTAAGGTTTCAAACACAGTGAGACAGCCTTCTGACCAGCCTATATCCCAGATGTGAATGGTTTTTATGGCTAGTCTCCGTAGATGTTTAGCTTTGCAGGTTGAGAAATTATTTTTGACTTATTAAGAAATTGTTCAAGTTTAGGAGGAATTCATTTCATTCTAACAACTCACAAGAGGTTGCTTTATCAGTTAGAATGGCAGTTTCAGGATTTATAGAGATTATATCTGCCCCGAGGCCAACATTGGCTATTTGCTTCAACTTCTCTACCTTAGGGGTAAAACCACTGGGAGAATAAATTGGTGCTGCATTTTGGTAGAAACACAGTAAAAGTGCATGTGATGGTTCCAGGTAGTATGGATCTTCACCTGCCCCTCTCAGCTCATAGAAGGAGGGTACTCACGTATAAATATTAGTTGACCTTCCCCAAAGAGGTTCTGTCTTTCAAGAGGTGCACCGCTAATTCCCATGTTCAGCTTTTCTCTTTGGTGGGTCGTAGCCTGGACAAAAGCATATTCAGAGTATCCAGGAACATCATTCTATCTACATGTCTCTACCCACAGTTCCTTCCATATTAGGGGAGATCTCGCTCTTCCATGAATCTCAAGCCCAGAGGCAAACGCCGAATTACACTTTGAGTAATTCAGGAGTTTAATAACTTAAAAATTAAGCTCTGAGCCATCCCAAGCAGCAGGGAGTTAATGGTGTTTTATTTTCTCTTGCTTTTTAAAAGCAAGAAAGAATCTAAAAAAACCAGTAAGTGCATTTAACACTTTCTTTCAAAAAGCAAGAAGGAGCCTGAAAAAAAAGTAAGAGCATTTAACACTTCCCTTCTCACACACCAAACCACAACATTACTGTGGACAAGCAATACCTATCTTAGGGTTTCTCAAAACGGGTCTGGGTGTTACCAGCAGTGCAGAGGTTGACTTCAGCCGTTACCCAGATGCAGAGATTTTATTTTTAAGGTTATGCATTTATGTTAATGTGTGTTAGAAAAAATATCTAACTAGCTTATCAAACTCATGGTGTCATAGATACCATTGCTTAGGGTGAAACTAAAGTATGAAAAATATTGTTAACTAACTGTTTTAAAGAATTACATTGAAGAGTATAGGTGGTAGGAGAATATAGCAAAGATGATAAAGGTAAATAACCAAAGAGCAAAATTTGGGAAACACTGAATTTATTTGTCTTATATTAAGTGACAAAGTTTTAGCAGCTTTTCTGCAATATGTCTGATAGCTGATTTAATAAATCCAACTAATCACATTCTATTCCCTATCTCCTACTTTGACTGGTTGTAAATGCTTACCCCTCAATTGCTTGACATTACAAAGTATGAACTTCATTTGGAAAAAAAAAATGCTTACTATGGCAAGCTCTCCATGGACGTTTCTCCCAATTTTCCTCTTCATTCAAGCATTCAGATTCAGCATTTATCTGTAAATGCACTCCCTTGTGATTATGCCTCATCCCGACTTCCTCTTATCAGTAAGCCAGCCTTGCCTTTCTGCTAGTCTTCCTTTCTCTTCACCCATCCCTGAGCTGTATTTCTCTTGAAACTTCCATTTAGTAATTTATTTTCCTATCTGGCACTAAATGTACATTATTTTCCTCACCCATGACATTCCTCTCCTTTCCTCTTCCTAGTTCTTTCTGCCTACTGCAACGCTTGGTGAAAATAATGACAACAAAAATAGTTAGATGTAATTACTCGCTATTTTTATAAAATTAAGTGTAGCTTGCCCCTGCTCTATTCTAGGTATATTCTAACTAAATAATTGACATTGGCCCTCTGAAGTCAAAGTGCCCTTCCATCTGGGGAGGCTGGATAAACCTAACATCAGCTTGGTCTCCTGCCTTCCTTTTCTTAGGTCTAAGGCAGACTTCCAGCCCTCCTTCTGTTATGACAGCACAACAAAAATCTGAGGCATTTGGCAATATCACTGACAAGACTGCAGTTTTGTTTTTGTTTTTGTGTTTGAGAAACCCAGTGACTTTCTTAACTGGACTAAGAGACAATGGCTCTATTTTGGACATGTTTATAAACGACTTCAAGTGAGTCATTTCTGCAGATGCAGTCTTATTCACTTTCCATCAGTTTTAATATCAGAAGCTAACCTTTCCTTAACTTCATCCCTAAATTTCGGAGCTATCTCCTGTTTGGAACCTTAATGAATTACTGCACTGTTTCATGCAATGTTTCAGCATCTCTGTATGCAGGCCTTAGTCTGTGACCCGTGACAGGGCCTTCCTGTCTCAGTCAGGTGCCCAGATGTAAAGTGATCTTTGCTAACAAAGTTTTCATTGATTAGCAGTTGTGATTAAAAAAGGGAACCCAGGGCAGCGGGCTGGCTCAGTTAGTAGAGCGTGTGACTCTTGATCTCGGGGTTGTAAGTTTGAGCCCCAAACTGGGTGTAGAGATTACTTAAAAAAATAAAATCCATATAAATAAATAAATAAATAAAAAAGATAACCCTTCCCTAATGAATGTATGGATTTAAGAGTACAGTACTCCTGTCCATATGGAGGTAAGAATAATTGAAATGTAAATGGGTTTTATGTCGTCTCAAGAGGGAAAGGATGAAGTCTCTGGAAGTACTGGAGGTATAATGGTGAGAGAAGAAGATGGATAAAATGAAATGTAGAAGTTACTTAAAGAGACACTTGGGGAAAATTCCAGAAAAATGGAAAACTAGAGCAGGGATAGGAGGTTGGAAGGATATGCTAGTGGTATCCGGTGGGAGAAGTACATTAGCCTTATAGAGATAAGGATCCAGAAAAGGCTTGGAAAGAGGAAATAGCAGCTTAAACCACTTCCTCTGACCAGACCGAAGGGATCTTGAGATGGGAAATTCGATGAAGAGAGTTAGAAAGGAATCCACAGTCAACTGCTCAAGCAGTATCTGGAGGTTGCAGAGAGAAAGTGGTGTTTAGCTGGGACCAAGGACAACGCATGGTGGCTAGAACTGAGCTTAATGACCACCTGACCTGACAGTGAAATTTGAGTAACAATCTGTTAAAATTGGGTTTAGTGAGTTAAAAATCATTAAGCTGTTTTAAGAAGCCAGACTGTATTCCTGTCACTCGGGATAATTTGTATCCTGCAATCTCCTCACTTCAGAACAAAGCCTTGTTGAAACCTAAGTGACTAACTGGGCTGAGACAGCAAGACCCAGAAAGGAGAAGAAACCAGAAACAAACAAACATACAAATAAATCAGACAAGGACAAGGCCACGGTGTGCATGGTAAGTGGTGATGGGGAAACTTACCGGTCATGGACTACTAGGAAGATTTTCTTGGGGACTACTATGATACATCTTTGTCCCAAGGTATAAAAAGGATTATTTAGGGGTATGAGATCTTTCTAGTACTCTTCAAATCTTGCCATGTCTAGCTCTGAGTATTAACTGAGGTGGGTCAGAATGCACTTTAAATATATATATTATTGAATACTTAAATACATATATATTCACACTGAAATTCAATTATAGCTGAAGCATAACTAAAATATTTTTAGATACGTTTTCTTTCAAACCAAATTTTCCTTATGTCAGAAGTGAAACCAAAGAAACACATGGTGAAATTCTGTATTCTCTCTTTTTCTACCACAATTGCTCTATTCTTCTCTACAGGTGGAGGATCATGTTACCATTTAGGTTTGGCAAGCAATGGTAAGTTTTTGATTGCTTCTGATTCAGGTTACTTTAAAATTCCTTTTTTGGGTGTGATGAAATTCCATACACATTTTTCTTAGAGCTCTTCCCCTCAAAGACCAGTTCTATGTTAAAAGAGTTTTGTTGTTGTTGTTGTTGTTGGCTTGTTTTAAAAGCAAAGCTGCTAATTGAATCTGGTGGTCATCATAGGCAGTACAAAATTTTGATTCGGGGATATGGAAAAAATTTGGAGGTTTACTGAAATGAAATGACTTGGTGGTAGAATCAGACATTGGGTGAAAAAAGGAAAACGGGGCATATGACACTGTGCTATCTCAGAAATGGGAGACCGGTGTCCAGTGTCAGTAATAGATGGCACCTTGCTCACCCGGGACAGCCATCACCCAGATAACACAAACCTGGGGATACTATCCTGGCTCTTTGGTTAGTGCCCTACCCCCATGCAGTGCAGTAGGATAAAAACTCAGGTGGGCATTTGGCCAAGGGGAGAACAAGATACTCTATATTGCAGGTAATAAGAAGAGAATTTCCTAAACATACACTTGTGCTGGAAATGAAGGCAGAATTTGATATTTGCACATATAAGCCCGAGGGAGCAGGGGGGTGAGTATGGGTGATGGATAAAGGCTTTTTTTTTTTTTTTTTTTGAGAAGGTAGCAACCATGTAAACAGCTGTCAAGTTTTGTCTTCCTTCTCGACCGTTTCTCAGTCTTGATTTCACACGTCTTCCTCTATATCTTCCCTTCACGGTGTTAACAATGGTCAGGTCTCATGTTAGGAAACTGTGGAAAGGGAGCCACACTATGGTGGATACCTAAAACCCTTATTCTCCAAGTCAAATCAAGTGAGAATTCATGTCCTCCTCCTGCCTCTTCTATCTTCCTTCCCAAACAAGTGCATATGTGCACATGATATTCAGGTTCTTTGTAGTTCTCTGTGACTTTTTTTTCCCATCAAGGTGTGTCTGATGTTCATCTCTAAATGTGTCCTGTCTCTGGAATGGCCCTGTTCAGACACCATATTCTCTCCACTACACATATATTAAGCACCTATTATACACACTCAGTGGATATTCATGAAGAAGAGCCTGTAAGTGGATGTGATTTCCCCTTGTGTCTGCAGTTTGCAGGGATTCGAAACACTCTCACCAGACTCTCACTTCAGCAATTCATTTAAAAATTAGTTGTATTCTGGGGATTCCTGGCTGGCTCAATCAGTGGGGTATGCGACTCTTGATCTTGGGGTCATGAGTTGAAGCCCCCCATTGGGCATGGAGTCTACTAAGAAAAAACTAGTTGTATTCTTTTCTTACCTGCTTGTATGGCATCTGGAGTTTCTTCCTCCAATGTTCTGCCACAAGCGAGCCAGTGTTCTCTGTCCTTGGAAGTTTTTGTTTTTCGTTGGATTTCAAAGCACTTTGTTGTCCAGTGATATCAGCTCTTTGATAGGTTTAAGAAAAGGTATGATTATATTGATTATCCTGCTTTTTCTCTCTTGTTAGGGTGGAAACAATATCATTTCCAGCTCCCTATATCCTAGATAGAACTAGAATTGTGTTTACTTTTAATTATATTTGATTTGGGTTTATGGCAGGATAAGCATGCAGCTATTTTTAAGAAGTAGTAACAAATGTGAGACAAAAGACATGAAAATTCAGGAGTTATCTGCAGATGTGATCATCAGAGCTGATAGAATATGATATTTTACGGGAAAAATAAACTGCAAAAAAAGTGCTGATGGTTGGAGAATGAAATCATTGAACTTACTGTAAAAGAAGATAATGTATATATGTCTGTGTTTGATGGGAAGTGGATGGTTGAACAAAATAATTAAACTTTCTTTGTAGTCTATCATTCCAGTTTTTAATCTGTTTTCCTGCTATGTTTGCCTTTTAGTTAAGCAGACCTGTTTCTAGAGAATCATCTGAAAGTTTTTCCTCTTTTCTCTCTCAACTAGTCAATACTGGTACATTCTGGCTTTATCAGCAAAGAAAGTAATCACTATTTCTTTTATTTTTTTCCCCTTTGGATTCCTTTAATTATTTAAAGTGGTGCTGCTCCAAATAGCTAAAGACTAATTAAAAAAAAAACAACAACAAATGGTGATTCATTCATTTCCTCAGATGAGCCACATCTCAGCCCAAGGGCTCAGGACGGCAGCAGCATGAGGTTAATTCTGGAATCACAGGCTGTTTGCTTGAGAACTTTCACTGATCATCTCTTCTGGGTGGGAGCTCCCACTGATTGCATCTACAGAATGACAGATGAGAATTAGGCTTTCTATTTGGGAGGTAGGTATTTTGAGCACAATTGAGCATGATATAGGTAGGGTGGATTAGGTTGAAACGAACCCCAGTCTGACAAAGCCCTTAAAATATACACACACACACACATATGCTTGATAACAAAGGCAGTATCCACCCTCAAGATCAAGGTAGTTCTTTTCTGGCAGTAGCAGCCGTGGCGTGATAATTAAAGTAATTAAGGCTATGGACTCTGAGCTTAAATCCCGGCTGCATCAGCCACTAGCTGTGCAACCTTGACAAGTGATTTGCTCTCCCCAGATTTTGGTTTCCTCTAATGTTACATAGGGGTTAATCGTCACAGCTAACATTTGTCAAGTATATGCTATGCACAGAGTATTTTTCACATACTTACTTTTATTTTCTGAGTGCACAAAATTCTTCATTTAGAACAATAAAGTACATGCACGTATCTGATTTATTTTTGATACGATGAACTGGAAGAAGAGTTAGAAGAAAATATTCAAACTTGAGAACAAAATGGGATGGAAAACACAGAAAAGAGAGTAAAAGTCAAATGGGACATGGTGATTAGGTTTAACACATATAGCTGGAGTCCCAGGAAAAGAGAGAGAATGGGGAGAAGCTTCTTATTTGCCAGACACTGTTAAGCATTTTACAGATATAATGCATTCAATCCTCATAAAAACTCTGAGGTGTAGGTACTGTTCTTGCCACATTCATTCTACAGTTGAGGAGTCCCAGGCACTGGTAAGTTAGGGAACTTGCCCAGGGCCACATAGCTCATAGGTGGTAGAGCTGGGATGTAAACCCAGTCTAGCTTCACAGTCCACATTCTAGACCAGTCCTATTCTGAGAACTTTGTATATATTAACTCGCAAAATGCTCACCAAGGGGCGTCAGGGTGGCTCAGTCAGTTAAGCATCTGCCTTTGGCTCAGCCTTCAGATTAGCAAACCATGATGATGGTCTACTGCTAGTTAGCAAGGTACATTAAATTTTTCTGTGCCCTTTCCAAACAAAGAATAAGCTGTATATGCACCAAGGAAAAAGGATATGTAAGACTTATAAATCCCCTAAATCTCCTTTGTTTATAAATCCTGCTTGCCTGGTATTTTGATACAATATATATATTCTATTCCTTGAGTCTTTTTGCTTTTAAAATAAATTTTTGTTTTTATCAAGTAATTAAAAAGCAAAATAGTGCTGAATTAGTAGGTGAGAAGCTAAGGTATTGTAACAAAGATGGCTCAAGTATTAGCCATTGTATTTGATGACCCCAGCAATGCTTGATTGCTTCGGATGGCTCCCAGCAATCCTTGGTGTTCTTGACTTGTAGCTACATTGCTCCGGGCTCTGCCTCCATCTCCACATGACTTTCTCTCTGTGTGTGTCTGTGTGGCCTCTCCTAAGGACACTGATCATTGCATGTAGATAATTAGAGCCCACCCTAATCCAGTATGATGTCTTCTTAACTTAATTATATCTACAAAGATCCTATTTCCAAATAAGGTCACATGCTAAGGTTCTGGGTGGACATGCATTTTTGGAGGACACTTTTTAATCAACTACAACAGGTATTGGTGCCTATGTCCTGGGACCAAAGTAGGGGAGAGGGTCCATTACATGTTCTTAATTTCTTATTTTAGCCCTTTATCTTCCTTCCTTACCCCCAAGCCTGGGACCTTAGTCCAGAGCCTCTTTGGTTTGGGGTGCCCATGTATCTATGGTATCTTGACAAAAATGTTTGGGTACATAGTTGGGTAGAAGATGGTGTAGGTGAATGTGGAGTCACAGATTTTGTGAGGTTGAGAAAGGAGCCTAGGGAGTTTAATTATTTTCTGTCCAGATTTTTCAATCAATCCTTCTTTCAGCCCCAAACCTCACCTCTGTCATTTGCTTTATCTTGGGCCTTCAAATCGAAGCCTTTCAGTGGTTTTAGGGTTGTTTTCATTCTCTTTAATAGCCTCCCTCCCTGCCCACCCCACCCCCAACTTCACCCCCAGCAAGCACTTTATGTTTTGGCCTAATCTACTCAGCTAAATCTGTTGCCACTTCTCCACACTTCACCATGGGTAGGCTGTTGTTAAAATAGATGAGAAAAGTTGACTTTCATATAGGCTCATGAGAAAAACATGAGCTACTGTGTCTGAAAGCATACTAGGCATAGTAATTGTCATATAGTAAGAATTTAAAAGATATTACTTGAATCTGAATTTCCTATGAAAGAGAGCAAATAATTATGCCCTAATTTGTCTGTAAATCTCAATGTTCACATGTTGAATTGGCATCAAGGAGGCTAATATTTAAAAATCCCCCTCTTTCACTTAGAAATATTCTCTTATAAAAAAAGATGTTTTAAGGAGTCTTCATTTTTGAATAATAGGGCCAAATAAATTTTACATTAATTTGTTTTAAAAAAATGCTTGTTTTTGGGTGCCTGGGTGGCTCAGTCGTTAAGCGTCTGCCTTCGGCTCAGGTCATGATCCCAGGGTCCTGGGATCGAGGCCCACATCGGGCTCCCAGCTCAGCAGGAAGCCTGCTTCTCCCTTGCCCACTCCCCCTGCTTGTGTTCCTGCTCTATCTCTGTCTCTGTCAAATAAATAAAATCTTAAAAAAAAAAGCTTGTTTTTTGTTGTTTAAATATATACATATTTTAATTGAAGTATAATTAACAAAATTATATTAATCTCTGGTGTATAATATAATGATTCCACAATTCTATACATTATTCAGTGCTCATAACAGTAAGTGTATTCTTAATCCCCTTTGTATTACCCATCCCCCCTACCAACCTCCCCTCTGGCAACCACCAGTTTGTTCTCTATGTTTAAGTCTGGTTTTTTTGTTTGTTTGTTTTTCCTTAGTATGTTCATTTGTTTTGTTTATTAAATTCTACATGGGGCACCTGGGTGGCTCAGTCAGTTAGGTGTCTGACTCTTGATTTCGGCTCCGGTCATGATTTCAGGGTTGTGAGATTGAGCCCCGTGTGGGGCTCTGTGCTCAGTGTGCAGTCTGTTTGGGATTATCTCTCTCCCTCTGCCCCTCCCCCCCACTCGTGTGCACGTTCTCACTCACTAAATAAATAAATAAAATCGTTTTAAAAAAGAGATTTTAAAAATTCTACAAATCAATGGAATCATATGGCATTTTCTTTCCCTGACTTATTTCACGTAGTATTATATCCTGTAGGTCCATCCATGTTGTTGCAAAGGGCAAGATCTTATTCTTTTTTATGGCTGAGTAATATTCCATTATATATATTCCCATATATATATATCTTCTTCTTTATCCATTCATCTATCGATGGACACTTGGGACTTGGGTTGCTTCCATTCTTGGCTATTATAAATAATGCTGCAGTAAGTACAGAGGTGCATATATCTGTTCAAATAAGTGTTTTTGTATTCTTTGGGTAAATACCCAGTAATGAAATTTTTAATTTTTTGAAGAACCTCCATACTGTCTTCCACAGTGGGTGCACCAGTTTGCATTCCCACCAACAGTGCACGAGGGTTCCTTTTTTTTCCCACATCTTCACCTGTTTTTTCTTGTGTTTTTTATTTTAGCCATTCTGACAGTGTGAGGTGATATCTCACTGTGGTTTTTTATAAATTTTATTTATTTAAGTAATCTCTACAGCCCACATGGGACCCGAACTCATGACCCTGACATCAAAAGTCATACTTCTGTTACTCAGCCAGCCAGGCATCCCTCATTGTTGTTTTGATTTGCATTTCCCTGATTATTAGTGATGTTGAGCATCTTTTCATGTGTCTATTGGCCATCCGTATGTCTTCTTTGGAGAAATGTCTGTTCATGTCTTCTGCCCATTTTTTAATTGGATTATTTGGGGGTTTTTCAGTGTTGACTTGATTATAAGTTCTTTATATATTTTGGATACTAACCCCTTGTTGGATATACCATTTGCAAATATCTTCTCTCATTCAGTAGTTGTCTTTTAGTTTAGTTGATTGTTTCCTTTGCTGTGCAGAAGCTTTTTATTTTGATGTAGTACCAATAGTTTATTTTTGCTTTTGTTTCCCTTGCTTCAGGAGACATATCCAGAAAAATGTTGCTATGGCCAATGTCAAAGAAACTACTTCCTATGTTTTCTTCTAGAATTTTTATGGTTTCAGGTTTCACGTTTAGGTCTTTAATCCATTTTGAGTTTATTTTTGTGTGTGGTGTAAAAAAGTGGTCCAGTTTCATTTTTTCATGTAGCTGTCCAATTTCACCAACACCATTTGTTGAAGAGACTGTCCTTTCCCCATTGCATATTCTTGCCTCCTTTCTCATTAATTGACCATGTAATTCTGGGTTTATTTCTGGGCTTTCTATTCTGTTCTTTTGATCTGTGTGTCTGTTTTTGTGCCAGTACCATATTGTTTGATTACTACAGCTTTGTATTGTATCTTGAAATCTGGGATTGTGATACTACCATCATTGTTCTTCTTTCTCAAGATTTGACTATTCGGGGTCTTTTTTATTTTATACAAATTTTAGGATGTTTGTTCTAGTTCTGTGCAAAATGCTGTTGGTATTTTGATAGGGATTGCTTTAAATCTGTAGGTTGCTTTGGGTAGTATGGACATTTTAACAATATTGGTTTTCCCAATCCATGAGCATGGAATATCTTTCCATTTGTGTCATCTTCAATTTCTTTCATCAGTGTTTTATAGTTTTCAGAGTACAGGTCTTTCACCTCTTCGGTAAAATTTATTCCTAGGATAAATGCTTATTTTTAATGTGACCTTTCATAAATATAATGATTTGGAAACATGTTGCCTGGAAATTTTTGTATGCAAATATAGCATTGAAAAATTGTTCAGTATATTTAAGATTCATAAGGAATCAACAAATTCATATTTCTAATTAATATGGTTATATAGAGTATGCTAATATTTTGAGTACAATAACATCTAATTTAAAAATTTATTGCAAAATGAATTAATTAAAATCTGAGAAGATATTGTTTAAGAAAGAAATATACTAATAACAATTAGTGTAGCCAGTTGAAAATTTTTCATTAGACTCTCAGCTGTACTTATAATAATGCATTGGTACATTATTTATTTTTTTAAAGATTTTATTTATTTGTTTGAGAGAGAGTGCGAGACCACAGGCAGGGGGAAGGGCAGAGAGAGGGAGAAGCAGGCTCCCCGCTGCGCACAGAGCCTGACGTGGTGGGGCTCCATCCCAGGATCCTGGGATCATGACCTGAGCCAAAGGCAGGTGCTTAATCAGCTGAGCCACCCAGGCACCGTGGTTTTAAGATTTCTATTCACAATCTTTCTTTAAAGAAAAGTTTTAGAGGAAATATTTGATTTTTCTTTTTTCTTTGATTTTTTTTGAAGATTTTATGTATTTGAGAGAGAAAGAGAGACCACATGTGCCTGCACAGGAGTGGGGGTGAGGGTAGAGGGAGAGGGAGAAGCAGACACCCCACTGAGCAGGGAGCCCCACGTGGGGCTTGATCTCAGGACCCTGGGATCATGAGCTGAGCTGAAGGCACTCAATGGACTGAGCCACCCAGGTGCCCCAATATTTGACTTTTGAAGTATAATTCATTTCACTTTCACTCCCTCACTCTGCTTAGGCCAGATAATACTCTTATTCAACCATATGATACAAATTTGTCTCAAACAAATTTGAGCTATTATGGGTTCGTTAATCCCATATATTGAGGTTTCAAGTTTCACATGACAGCAGCAAGAATAGACTTCAGCAGTTGTAGAGGAATAGCTTCATGCTGGCACTTGATGATCTTGTGTGTATCCTCATAGGCCATGTTAAGCAAGACTGAACAACAGCTGATTTGGCAGAATGCTTATGATTTTCCCAGAACATGGGCGCATGGGAGGCTTAATAAGTTGTTGCTACATGGTCCTTCCCACCTGCCCCTATATCTACCAGGGAGGGTGTCATAAAACAGTTTCTCATCACCTCCTGGGTACTGATGAGGTCTGAGGCTTTCTGACTTGCCCCCATGCCCTACTTAGGGTACAGCTGTAGCCTATAAAACTACTTAGCTGCAGCATGACATTGGCTTCTCAGCAACAGGGTGTCCCATCATTTGTGTGTGGTCATCAGGCCTTTTATGCTTTAGTATTGCCATGGGGAGCTGGCACTTTGGATACTCTTCCTTATGTTGTCTATGTTGGTAGTAAACTGTCTGAATCTAAAAAAAGGGCTATTGTTTCTTTTCTGGTCAAATGTGTTAGTCATACCTTACCTTGCACTTGACAATAGTAAAATAGCTAGTAACAAATTATGTTTATATGTGTGTGTGTGTGTCTTAAATACATCAGAAAAAGGTGGATTTTTCAATAAATCATTTTGGGGCAACTGGCTAGAAAAAATCTGTATCTGTACTTCATTTCTTATAATGTCCCCCTCCCCAATTCAGAGAGATAAAATATTTAGTCAAAAAAAAAAAAAAGAAAGAAAGAAAGAAAGAAAGAAAAAGAAAGAAATGAGACCATGAAAATGTCAATGAGAAAATGAATAAATTTTCAAACATGCTTTTGGAGATGAGAAGATCTTTCGTATGGCAGGAAGTGCAGACTTTATAAAACAAAAGAATGATGATAAAGTTGACAACATAAAAAATTACATTTAGGGGTGCCTGGGTAGCCCAGTGGGTTAAGCATCTGATTCTTGACTTCGGCACATGTCATGAACTCAGGGTCCTAGGTTGGGCCCATGATGGGCTCTGTGCTTGACAGGGAGTCTGCTTAAGGATTCTCTCTCTCCCTCTGTCCCTCCCCCTGCTCAAGCACACACGCACGCTGTCTCTCTAAAATAAATAAATATTTAAAAATAATTGAAACATTTATATGAGAAAAATATACCATAAAAATATTTAAAAAGAAAAAAGGCAAACTGGAAAATATATTCTCAACATATGTGACAGACAAAAGACATATCTATCATATACAAAGAATTTTTTTAAAGGTTTATATATTTTAGAGAGAGAGAGAGCATGTGAGTGGGTGGAGGGGCAGAGAGAGAGGGAGAAGGAGAGAATCTCAAGCAGACTCCCCACTGACTGCAGAGCCCCACACGGGGCTCAATCCCATGACCCTGCGGTCATGACCTGAGCCAAAACCAAGAGTTGATTGCTTAACCAACTGAGCCACCCAGGCAGCCCTCATATACAAAGAATTTTTATAAATTAGTGAGAAAAAGATTAAAAAGGAGAGGAACAGACATTTTGCAGTAACTCTCCAAAAATGGCTAATAAACATTTGTCATTCATAGTTAAAGAAATTAATATTAAAATAGTAAGAAGATATTATTTTTCACCTATTAGACTGGCAAGGATTTAAAATAGTTGTAACATCCAGTGCTGGTAAGGGCATAGGGAAACAGGAAACATTCTTGCATAGTTGGTGGGAGTATGAGTTTGTGTAAAATTTGTTAGAAGACAGAATTTAACAATCATTAAAAAATGTAACATGCATCTACTATTTGACCTACAAATTTCTCTTCTAGGATATGCTTGCATGAATCCACAAGAATGTATAAAAAAGGTGTTCATTGTAGCATTCTTTGTAATAGCAATAAAACTGGAAATAACTTCATTTCCTATCAATAGGGGCTTGGTTAAATAAACTATGGTGCTCTGATATAAATGGAAAACTAAGCAAAACATTGCAGATGTAAATCTGCAATACTCATATGGGAATGGTTCCTAGATATATTTTAAAATAAAAATGCAAATTGGCAGAAGAGTATTATATTATCCCACTTGCCGTAATTACATATTGTATATGCATAGCAAATTCATGCATGATTTTGGAAGGAACTTAATAATGGTAACCTCTATAGAGTGGCTGGCCTTTTATTTTTTTCATATTTTTAGAAATTACGTATATAATTATTATATTTATTCCTGGTGCTAAATTTTTTAACTATACAACTGATTATTATGTACACTCCAACACTAATGTGAACACTTCTTTATTCCCACCTCCATTAACCATTAACACCCTGAAGTATAACTAATGTGTTCTTTTTTTTTTTTTTTAAAGATTTTATTTATTTATTTGAGAGAGAGAGCACGAGCAGGGGGAAGAGACAGAGGGAGAGGGAGAAACAGACTCCCTGGTGAGCAGGGAGCCCGATGCGGGACTTGATCCCAAGACCCTGAGATCATGACCTGAGCCGAAGGCAGACGCTTAACCGACTGAGCCACCCAGGCGTCCCCTAATGTGTTCTTTTTAGAGCAAATATTCCAGAATAACACCATGGCTCATCTTCTAGTGCTGCCACAGATAAAGTCTGTAAACTTTAAGCCTAACTTGTTCAATTTTGGTTTTAGTGCTACTAAATCTCCACCTGGTTAGCTGCTGACAAAAAGAGGAAAACTTTTGAAAAAAAGGTTTTGTTTTGTTTTGCTATGAGTATAGTTTATTTTTAAGAAACTAATATAAATTGCAAAAACTTACAGCACACAAATGTCTTATAAACTTTTAAATTATCTTCAAATTTCACTTTTTCTGAGTCAAACCACTAAGAATAAACAAAGGCTCAGCTCATTTTATACACTACTGGAGGAAAAAAGGAATTAAAAACATGGTCCATGTCCTCAAGTAGCTTAAAATCTTCCTACTAAAGCATTAAAAAAAAGTTCTTCTCTGCACTAAATCTAAGGACAGAATGATTTCAGAAATAGGGGCCATCCGTGTTGTAAGTGCTAGAGTAACTAGAAATGGCCTCAGCCAGGCAGTGGGACTTGAACTCAACTTTGGAAATGAGACAGTTGAGAGGAGAGGGAAGTAGCAAGGTCATTTCAGCAATATACTGGCTCTTGAACAGGCACTGAAGCAAGAATGTGCTTGGCATTGTAGGGAAGTGCCCAGATAGATGTCCCTGTCTAAAATGAGAGTACGTGATAGGAAATAAATTTTATACAAGTAGGGTGGAGTTGGACTGTGGAGGGCTCTCATTTCTCTGAAATGAGAAGCTTTTTCTCACAAGGAGAAACTTGACTTTCATACTCTAGGCAATGTAGATTTTTAAAAAGATTTATTTATTTATTTATTTGAGCGGGGGAGGGGCAGAGGCAGAGAGAGTCTTTTAAGCAGACTCTGCACCGAGCGCACAGTCCGTCGCCCGCTCATCTCACCCGAGAGACCCTGAGGTCACGACTCTCGACCGGAGCTCAAAGCAAAAGTTGGGCGCTTAACGGACTGCGACACCCAGCCAGGTGCCCCGGCGATGTAGATTCTTGAGAGGATGAGTAGTGACATGATGAAAATAGTTATTAGCAATATTACTCTGATAGTCACATACGAGATAGACTGAGTAGGGTGAACTGTAACTGGCGCAATGGCAGTGGAGAAGAAGAAAGGCGAAAGTAGAGAAAATGATTAAAATAGAAGGATTTAGTAACGGTGCTGGTATAGGGGATGCACTATGGGAAAGAGTCAAAAGTAGCTCTCATTTTCTCTAGCCTACAAGCCTAGAAGAACTGATGAAAATGCTCTAGGCAACACAGTTAATTGATTGATGGAAGCTAATGAGAACCATATTTCTCCACTCTTTATGTACCTCCTGGATATAATCTCTTCCCTTCAAATTCAGGAGCATTAAGATGTTTTCCCCAACCATTTCTTCTGTCATTTTTTTCCTCCATTATATTTGTAAAGACCCAACCCACAATTCCCCTTGATTTCAGTGCTATTTATCTTTTATTTTTAAATCCGCTAAGCTTTCCTCTCACTTAATCTTTATATCTTCTTTTTTTCTTATTTCTCAGTATTATTTCAACTCCATTAAATCTCATGCTCCCAATTATCTGAATACTTGAAGTCTTTAGGGAGTTATCTTTGTACCAGCCCAACATAGCAACATGTAGAGTAGAAGGCAATCATCAGGTACCATGAAGATCTATAATTAAATTAATGATGATGGTAATAGTCAAAGATATCCCCACATCTTCAGTCTTGTTTTTGCTGAGATTTTCCTATTTTTCTACCTCCTTCTCTTAGGGAAACTACATGAGTTGACATGTTTCAGAATGATCTTATAAACCTTGTAAAAGTATTATATGCTATGTGACAAGCAATGCCCTTTTCTTAATAATGGCTAAAACACAAAATCTTCCAAAGTTCAGTCATTGAAAATACTGGAAGGAAAATCTCTACAAGGAGAAGCCAAGTAAATGACCTTAATTCTTTCACCTCCATTTTCATCTCCCTTTGGGAAGATTTGTGCTGTCCTACTTTGAATTATGCTGGGTACAAAACTCTGGCCAAATGTGAACAACATATTCTTCCTTGCGTCTCCTTAGGACAGAAGAAATAGGTGGTCATTTTGAAAACTTCACCAAATAGTAAGATAGAGTAAAAAATTACAGAACATAGCAAATTAAAAACAAAAAAACACAAAAGATATAAGTTTTGATTATGAAATAATTATAACTATACAGCAACCTTAAAGGATTAGATCCACTTTGCAAGCATGGTTTCCTTCCCTTTCATCTTCTTGCCTCTATATGACAGGGCATCTCATTTACCATCACAAAAGAGCTATTTTCCTGACATACTGACTCATCCTTGGACCAAAGTTTAGGAGCCTGGTTTAAATGTCTCAGACTAACTGAGGTCTTCTCATGCAGTTCAGGTTTCTAACCTGAGCTGTATACCTTATTTATCCATAGTAGATTACTGGAATTATTATAATTCACACAATGAGTTACCCAAACCTTTCTGGCTGAGGTTAACAGATTGTGCTAACTTATTGAGCATCTGTGAGGAAGTGATCTAAAAGGTTACCATCATCATCATCAATATCCTCATCATTTCAAAATGACCCTAATCGTATCACTATAACACATACACAGGAACAACAGAATAGTAATCTCAGAGAAACACATAAGATATGAAGAAGGAAAAAATATGAGCAATCCTGGAGGAAAAAATTATGACCTCCTACACTCTGTTAGAAAAGAGTTTAGTCATTTTTTCCCTAAAAAAAAAAAAAAGGACAATTAAATTAAAAGAGAGATTAAAACTAAAATGAAGGTGAGCTAGAATTTGGAAAGGTGAAGTAATGTTTCATCAATTCACCTAACCAGATATATTAAATTTTTTTTCAATACTTGTTAATAAAAACCAAAAGGAAAAAACAATCTCTCATTTTAAACAAAGAAAATCATATTGGTATGCTTCCATGTTTTTCTTTCAAGTGTCAAGATTTTAGAGTCAAGGGGCGCCTGGGTGGCTCAGTTGTTAAGCATCTGCCTTCGGCTCAGGTCATGATCCTAGGGTCCTGGGATCGAGCCCCATATCGGGCTCCCCGCTCCGCGGGAAGCCTGCTTCTCCCTCTCCCACTCCCCCTGCTTGTGTTCCCTCTCTTGCTGTGTCTCTCTCTGTCAAATAAATAAATAAAAATCTTTAAAAAAAAAAAGATTTTAGAGTCAAAACATTGCCTATCAATTGTTGGCTCATCAGCAGGGCTTATTAGTTTTAAATTAAATTCAATAAATACTCAGCACTATGCTAGACGGTGGGTGAATAATAGTAAGAAGAAAGCATTTCACATGCCTTCAGGAGTTCATAGGCCAGTGGGAAAGACAGAACAATTATTAGAACCATTACCTAGGAATACATTTTTTAAGGTTTGAGAATGAGTAATTATTTGCATACTTATTATTTATCGAAACTGTTTTTGGAAATGAGTTTATTCCTTAAAAATTCTTCCCTCTATACTTTGTTATGTTGCTCTGGTGAGTTGAACTTTACAGAGTCTTCACTTCATTTAGCATTATTAGTGAGTCCATTTAATGGAGAGAAAAAAGCATTAGGTGAATGTTAATGATCTCAGTGTATAAAAAAAGATTGCATCATAATTAGACAGCTGGATTTTCTTTCTTCTTTTGAAGTGCAATGATTCAAGGGAGAATTTTTCTTAATATTTCAAATCAGTCATATTTGAATTCCAAAATTAAAATGCCAGCCAGCTGCAAATCTACAAGCAACAGTTGCATTATGAAGCCTTTATTATTAGAGACATATTAGATACCCAAATTTCAAGTCATAACATTTCAGTAAAATACATAATGTGTAGTTTCCTTTAATAAAATATTTTGTATAGAAATAGCAAAATATTTTTATACAAAGTAGAGGGTCTGTCATCACTTCTATTTGCAAAGGATGAAAACTGTCAATAAGTCCTGTTTGCAAGAGCATCTTGGGTTCTAATAGTCAGGGAAGTAATAAAGAGGTCAAAAGAGCAGTTATGAAATAAATGAATATGTTTTCCCAGATGCCACTTGAGAGAGAACACTTTGGAAGATCCAAAGGAAATAAGAAACTTAAATTGAGATTGTCAAGGCTGAGAAAGCCACTGGTGGAGGCATAAATATAATCATCAAACACAGCTATTTATTATAAAATCATGTTAGGGGAGTGCCTCGGGGGTGCATTTGATTTTGGCTCAGGTCGTGATCTCAGGGTTGTGAGATCAAGCCCCAGGTCAGGCTCTCTGCTCAGCACTCAGTCTGATTAAGACTTTCTCTTCCTTTCCCCCTACTCCTCCTCCACTCCCCTGCCCCCCCATTCCTTCGAGTTCTCTTTCTCTCTCTAAAATAAATAAATCTTTAAAAAAAGATAAAATCATGTTGGCTTCAAACTCATTCTGAAAGGAGAGATGGGATTCTGTGGGCTCCTGTTTCAGGGAGTGGAATTGAGGTTTTTTGTTTTTGTTTTTGTTTTGTTTTGTTTTTAACCCAGAGATCCATTGCTTAACTTGTTTCTCTTCTCAAAGGGCAATTCTGAGAGCTGTGATACTTTTTCCCACCCAGGCCACTCCTTTTAACCACCTAGTTCCATTTTCCAAATATATAGCACTGAATATACCATAAAACTATTTTATCCTTCATTGAGTGCTGTTTGCAGCTCAGTACTGAATAGAAATATAATGTCCCTGACTTCAAGGAACTTATAATCTACTTAAGGAGGCAAGAGATATATGCATAAAAGACACAGTATAGGGCAAGCCAGGCAGTATTCATAGAAACTGACATTGTCAAAGAGATGGTCTTTAATTGGACTTTAGGGATGGTAGAATGGACATTCTTGGCTCCGCAACTAATATTCATTACCTACTTTCCCATTACTAACAGCATCTAGACTTTAACTTGGATAATATCCTCTACTCTAAGCTCAAGTACTTTGAAGGAAGCTTATCCCACATCCACATCAAGCTTCAGGAGGAGTTGTGGTTGGTTTAATCCAGTCATTAGCACACTCCATTTCCCCTGGTCACATCACTGTTCAGTTGGGGCTATGGGTAGGGGATGGGGGAGAGGAGGATATGACCCAATCAAGGTGAGTTTCAGGAATCTTGTTTGGAATGCTGGAAAGTATCTCTCTCTTCCTCCAACAACAAGGTGAAGCCTGGGACCATTACAGCCATTTTTCCAGATGTCAGTCAGTTTAAGGGCCAAGGAAATATATGGAGGAGGGCACTGGCAAGAGAACTGCAAAGAAACAGAGGTAGAGCCACTGGATCAAGCCAATCTGAAACCTGTTTTACCACTAGACCAATATATTTCCTTATTATTTAACCTAGTCTAAGTTGGTCTTTTGTATCATGTAGCTGAAAGCCTTCTGATTCAGATGGCTACATTTCAGTAAGTAAAGACGCTGGGGTGTTCTGGGCATAAGTGATACTGAAGAGATGGAAATAAGTCAGAAACCCCTTGAAGATAGAGAATAGACTAATATGTTTGGGGTGGAGGGTCTATAGAATATAATTGTCAGGGCAAGTGTAAGGAAACATTGAAAACTCAGGGTATGGATTTTGGACTTGTTTTGTAGGCAGGGTCAATTAATGAGTTTTGATTGGGAAATGTCAGAATAACATTTATCGAGCACTTACAATGTGCCAGGCTTTATACATGTATTACCCCATTTAATTATTGAAATCTTTAATGAGGTGCTCTCTCTTTTCCTGTTTGACAGATGAGGAACATGCTTAGTAACATGATTGGCAATTGGCAGAGCTGAGATTAGAATACTTGCATTCTGACGTTAGGGCTGATATCCTTAACTGTTGCTTTAGTGTGCCTCCTTCATGTAATAATAAAAGTGATGCTTTTTAAATAATTTATTTATTTATTTGACAGAGAAAGAGAGAGCACAAGAAGGGGGAGTGGCAGAGGCAGAGGGAGAAGCAGGTCCCCCGCTGAGCAGGGAACCCGATGCAGGACACAATCCCAGGACCTTGAGATCATGACTTGAGCCAAAGGCAGCCACTTAACCAACCAACCAACCAGCCACCCAGGCACCCAAAAGTGATGCTTTTAAAAGGTTAATCTTCGAGTGGTGTGTGGAATGATTTGGAGGGAAGAATAGAAGGGAGTGAAGCAAGGGAAAGTAGTTCTGGCACAAAGGTTTAGAACTGAAGAGAACACAGTGATTATCTTGTCCAGTTCTACTCATTTTATAGAGGAATTTAGGGTTCAGAGATTGTGACACCTGAGATGACATAACTAACTAGTGGTACACTGACTCAAAGTCCAGTGGTTTTCCTTCCACAACATACTTAGGATACTGTAATTATTTGAGTGGGATGTGATAATAACCTAAGTTAGAGTGGTGGTAGTGAGAAGAATTTATCTCTGAGATATTATAAAGAAATAATAGTATGTAGGGGCTGATTAGATGTAAGCAAAACATAAGGAATAATTACAGATATTTTTGACATTTCTGCTCCAGAAGATCTGGGGGGAAATGATGACTCCAGTGATAGAAAAGTGGAAGTCAGAAAAGGAACTTTATTTTTTTTGTTGAGGAAGGGAGTCGTGGATAAATTCTGTTTTAGGCATATTAAGTTTGAGGCGGTAGTGGAACCCTCAAGTATAAGTGCTGTACAGACAGTTGAGTATGAAGGACTGAAGTTGGAGATACAATTTTATTTATTTTTATTTATTTTTTTAAGATTTTATTTGACACAGAGAGCGAGAGTGAGCACACGCAAAAGTTAGGCAGAGAGGCAGGCAGAGGGGGAGGGAGAAGCAGGTGCCCAGCTGAGCAGAGAGCCTGATGGGGGTGCTCCTGGGATCATGACCTGAGCCGAAGGCAGACGCTTAACCAACTGAGCCACCCAGGCGCCCCAGAGATACAATTTTAGATACTAGTTTCATTGAGGTAGTCATTGAAACCACAATTTTCTCATTAAACATAAAGTAAGAGTAAAACAGGGATGCCTTCTTTCTTTATTCTTTCTTTATTGGTAAGTTGTCTGTTGCTATGGGGAAAAGCCCTAGAACAGACTCCATCTTTAAACCGTTGTACTCAGTTCTTCCTTCTTGTCTAAACTACTCATGGCAGGCGCTCCTGGGTGGCTCAGTCAGTTAAGCATCTGATTCTTGGTTTTGGATCAGGTCATGATCTCAAGGTTCCACACTCAGCACAGAGTCTGCTTGAGATTCTTCCTCTCCCTCTCTCTTTGCCCCCTCCCCCTGCTCATGCTCTCACTCGCTCTCTCTCAGATAAATAAATCTTTAAACTACTCATGGCAATTGCATGAAGCTTTACAATGAAGCCTTATTTATCCATTGCTTACATATGGGGAATGTGTCTGTTACCATTCTCATGCACTTACTTACAAATGAGCTCATTTTCTCAAGGGTGTTATAATCTTGAGACATCTTCTGGGATTTCCAAACACTGGTGGTGTCTCTCAAAGGAAAATGATGTTGTTGAGCCTGCCAAGATTTCCTCACCTTCAGCGTGGTTTTCAAATGTTACCATTTCTTAATTCCTTGACTGTTGGGTAAAAAAAAATATTAAAAACATCTTATAAAATGATATATTTTATTTAAAAGAAATAAAAAAATAAAGACATTGGGATGCTTTTTATGTTGATTCCCTGCAATACAGATGCTGAACTGATCCTTTATCATGCTGTGGAATAGAAATTTCTTCTAAGGTGAAAATGTTCTATACTGGTACTCTGCAATATGTAGCCACTAGCCACATATATAGCTATTGAGTGCTTGAAATGTGACTAGTGTAACTGAAGAACTGAATTTCTAATGTTATTTAATTTTAATTAATATAATAATAAATTGATTTAAATCTAAATAGCCACATGTGGCTAGTGTGGCTATGGCTAGTGGCTACCATGTTGGACAACATAGTTCTAGATCCATCTGAGACTATTACAGGGTTAAATAGAACAATAGCCAAAGATGGCTATAGCCAAACAAGTGTGTTTTTATGGTCTTGTCTTATTTTGCGGATGTAGTTCAATACTGATTTAATGAGATTTTCTATCTTTAAATCAAATTGAGACTACTGGATTCTTGTGTGGACTCCTCTCTCTCCCTCACGTGTCACAACTGATTGGTCATCAAGTCCTATTCATCCTACATCTTAGAAATATTCTAAAGACACCCCCTCCTTTCCATCTCCATTACCGTGGTTCAGGTTCTATGTGACCTTCATTATTTCAATAGCTTCCTCATTTTTCTCTTTAGCACCACTCTTGCTTCTGTTCATTTCACTTCCTACCTGTTCATAGAGTAACCTTTCCTAAAAACAATCTTACCATATCACTTTCCTACTTTAGAATACACTTCACACTTAAAATGTGGTCCATGGATCAGTGGTATACCAGGCATCACTCGGAGCTCACTAGATATGTAGACTCTCAGGCTCTACCCAAAACTAAGTGAATCTGAATCTGCATTTTAATGAAATCTACAAAGGTGATTTTTATGCACATTCAAGTTTGGGAAGCACTATTGCAGGATGAAGTCCAACTCCTTACCATATCATAGAGGTTCTGTTTCCAGCCTCATTTGCGGCAACCGCCCCTTCCCAACCTCTTAAAACCCACACAAAGTCATACAAAATAATTTGCAATTCCATGTATTCATCTTTGTTTTTCTGCCTAAATAACCTTTCTTTCAAAACCCATTTGAAAATTTTCTATGGTTTTGGGGTACCTGGGTGGCTCAGTCCGTTAAGCAGCTGCCTTCAGGTCAGGTCATGATTCCAGGGTCTTGGGATCGAGTTCCTCATCAGGCTCCCTGCTCAGCGGGAAGCTTGCTTCTCCCTCTCCCTCTGCCCCTCTCTCCACTCATGCTTTCTCTCTCTCGCAAATAAATAAATAAATAAATAAATAAATAAATAAAATCTTTAAAAAAAACAAAAAAAATCTGAAAATTTTCTATGGTTTCTCATAAAAGGTAAGTATATCCTCTCTTTGTACTCCCACAGAATTATATAGATACCTCTCTTATAGCGTGTACCGCAATGGATTATAAATATTTGTGCCTCATGCTAGACTTATGAAGTTTTTGAGGGAGACATTATTTCTTGAGAAATACAGCTATGTTCTTCTCAGTAGTTCCTGGTACATGCTTGCTGTTTGAGTGATATGTTTTGGAAGTGTTAGATAATGGTAGTATTTTATAGAATCATTACATTTGAAAGGTAGAAAGAATCTCACTGATCACCTGGTAGAAGAATTTTATTTTATAAGAGAAAAACCAAAGCTCCCAAAGTTGAATAACTTCTCCAAAATTATTGGCATGGTGACATTTTCTCTATATATGAGGCACCCTATAAAATACCCAGCCAATAAATGATAAATCTATTACTCTCTCTCTGGTATTTGGATGAACTAAATTATCACTAAGGTAAAGACTCTAATAGACTTGAATTAGTCTTGATCTCTTCTGCTAATCTTTTCTTCACCTTTCCCTTGTGGGAAATGACAGGACTCTGTTCTATCTCCCTTTCAGTTTAGTGTTATATGACGCTAATCGGAAAGATAGTGAAGTAATTAGGGAGGAAGTACCATCAATACAAAGCTGATAGTAAGCTTTGCCTCTCCTTCCATCAGATCTAGGAGGCAGTTTCTTGAATTTCAGTGTCTGGCAGAGTAAAGGACATGGACGAAAGCATTTGGATCAGGCACCATCTAGATAAGGCTACAGTGATCCTCACAGGCAGAGGCAGACATCTGAAATATACAGCAGCCAGTTCATGTTGCAGAAGATCAACCCATCCCGTGTCTCCGAAAGCCACAATTTTGTTGGAAATCTTAGATTGCAGGCTATTCCTAAGTCATTAGATTTTGGCCAACACTTCCACAATCACTTCCTACATGTTTTCAAATAAACAACTATTATCTTTGCTTCCAGTTGGGAAGATTGTTATTTCTTTATCTTCTTGCACTGTATTTTAGCCTATGTGGATGACATCTATAACCATTATTATGCTTGTCTTACAAATCCTAGGCTGTTTGATCCATTTTTGCCATGAATCTGCATTAGAAGATGGGCTCAGTATTCTTGGTATTCCTATTTCTGGATTCCAGAAGGAGTCAAAATCTTGTCCTAGGGGAGAGTATAATCTAACCAGAGGGGTTTTACTCTTTTCTAATGGAGAATTCGTTAACTCTATTTCAATCAAATTTATTAAATGTCTGGAATGTAGTATGGTAAATACATGATGGTTATGACACAGACCTTTATCTTGGAACACACTGTTTGAATTGAAATAGATTTTCTATACCCATTACATATTGTCCATCTGAGCCCAGTTCATATTGCACCAAGTGAGGCACAACCACAAAATCTGATGGGCAAACTGGGGTACTTTTGAGAGTGAAAGGAGTTGTAATTAGTAATTACCCCTGATCCACAGATTACACAAGGGCTGTCCTGGGCAAGCTGGGATAGTGCCAGGCAAACTGGAACATACGGTCACCTTAACTACACATTAGTTTCTGTTATAATTGTTTTTTTTTTTTTTTTTTGCCATTTTAAGTGTGACAGTTTGGGTTAAATATAACTATCTTATGATGTCTATTATACGTTAAATATTGCAGTAAAAGTTTACTCGTATTTTAGTCAGGGAAACAATATATGCATATAACCATATTAAGCAATTGTGTGTAGTGGCATTAATTTTGGACAGGGAGCTGGGAGACCTCGATTTGAAAATTTGCCTTGGAATTCAAGCTCTTCCTCCAGTCAAATCAATTAACCTCTCAGGGTGTTTTCTAACCTGTGAAATGGAGTGATACTAATTCTTCATGGGATGGTGTGAGAAGGTGGTAAAAAATGTGAAAGCAGCTAACCTGGTATGTATCAAATAATAAATGCTTGAGAAAAGGTTATCTGAGTTTGTTGATTTTCCAGTTTAATGAAAGTCAGCCAGAATGGAAGCTAGAGACTCTTATTCTTTTGCTAAAAACTTTTGTTATGAAGGATTTTTTACTGTCTTCCATGACTAGTTTTGCTCCATTCACACCCCCATCCATATTATTTTGAAGCAAATCTCAGATATCGCATCCAGTAATTTCATCCATAGGTATTTTAGTATGTATCACTAGGGAATCTTTATTTTTTAATATCATCACAGTATCATTATTAACCTAAAAAACCAATAATTACCTATTATTATCAAATACCTTGCTACTGTACAAATTTCCAGTTCTCTCAAAAGTTTTTCCAGTCTTTTTTTAAAAATCAAGGTCCAAATGAGGTTCATGTAATTCTTGGATGAGGTCTGTTAGGTTTCATTTAAAGTATAGATCCTCCCTCCAGCTCTTTATTTTTTCCATGTAATGTATTTTGCTATAAAACCTGAATTTCATTCCACATATTACATGGTGCAGTTTAATATGGTCCTTTGTTCTCGGTGTTTCCTGTAATTGATAGGTGGATCCAGAAGATGTTCAAATTCAGGTTTTTTTTTTTTTTTTTCCGTTTTTTACAAGACAACTTCACAGGTTGTGTTGTGTTCTGTGTTCTTCTATCAGGAAGCACATAATGCCTGGCTGATTATCTTTTATGATGTTAGCAGCTGTTGCTATTTAATTGCTATAATGCCTAGATCCATTTGTTCATTAGGGATTTTTAATTTATTTCTGATCTCATAAAATTCACTTGTTTTTTTACTTCTATAAGTGGTCAGAGTTGTAACTAAGATGAAGGTATAATTAAGAAAATAGTACCTCTATGTCCCAATCTCTAATATTGTCCTTTTTCACTTTAAAGATGTGCTCCCTGACTGCTAGGAGGGAATAAAAATAGAAATAACTTTATAATGCTATAAATGAAAGATGATTAGAATATGATTTTCCCAGATCCTTTTAATATAAATGACTCTATGGGTTTTATGACATAATAATTAAGAAATAACCTCCTACATGGCTAAATACACAAAAAGCAATTAATAAAGCTTAGCTACACCAATATCCACTAAATTTTTCATTACATCTTGGCCTCAAATCCCAATAATTAAACTGTACTAATCTTGAGCTTCTATTCTAGGAATAAACAATGTATTCTTTCTCTGATGCTTGCTCTTTTGTTATCCCTAATATAATACTGTTATTTTAATTAAAATGACAGTATGGTCCTATAACCACAGCTAAGTACTTTGTGTTGCTTTTCCAATAATGCTGATTAACTTTTGGTGAACCAGTCATATTCTTCCACACAGTTCCTGGTCAAGGAATAACATGTTGTCATCTGACAACTGGCAAGATGAACAGTCAGCTGTGGCCACTGCACTGACTGACTCACCCAGGGATTTAAACCATGACCTTGGCCTCATTATCATGCTGTTTTAATCTACTGAGTAAAATGGCCCGAAAAATGAATTCTGGAGACAGGAGGTAAAAACTCTGGTATTGTGTCTCCAAGCCCACTGCACATCTGTGTCCTTTCCGTAATTCGATTAGCAGCTGTTTTGGATGTGGATGAGGAATTGAAGGCAGGATATTCTCCTGAAAATTAAAGCTGATCATGTCAGTCCTGTGCATAAAAAAACCCTCCACTGCCTGTCCAAGAACTATAGGGCAAGTTCAAATTCTTCATCACAGCATATAAGGTTGTAGCATAATCTTCCTACAACCTATTTCTCCGGCTTTATGTCTTGCTACAGTTCTCTGCCTCTTTCCCTGCATACTCCAGTAACAGTGATTTTTCTCATTACTTTGTGACCACTCATGTAATTGTGGAGCATATATTTATTGAGCCCCTATAACATATAAGATAGTTTGGCAGGCCGTGGGGAAACTGGAGTGGAAGGCATACTCCTTGCTCTTAAAGAATTCATGGTGTAGTTGAGGCTACAGAGAAGGAAGTAAATGCTTACAATGCCATGTGACAAGTGCTATCTGTGAGCAAGGTCTGGGCAGTGCTGAGAGAGCCCAGGCTAAATGTTGGAAAGAGGAGAAAGGGAGGGATGAGCATATGAAGACAAAGAAGATAACTGACTGAGAAGAGGGTTATGGGAGAGGGAGTAGAAAGTCACAGAAATGAGAAACTACACATTCAGTAAAGTGCATCAAGGTTGTCATGGCTGCAGAGGGGAATATGTTGGTAGGCTGGATTGGAGAAAAGCCTAGAGGTAGGCAGGAGATGAACTGTAAAGGAACCTATATACCTTGGCAAAGTTTAGATCTTACTTCTCTGTACCTGTGTTTCCCTCTTTTGAGAATGCTTTTTCCCCTTTCTCCTGCCCAACTTAAACCAATAATGATGACAAATTCTCTCTCCAGAAATTCATTCAACAGGTCTTTGTTGGAACACCTACAATGTGCTATGTACTGTCTAGGTGTTTGGGCTACATGAGTAAAAATCCTGCTCTGTGCATATGCTTATGTTCCAGTAGAGGGAAGTTGATAACTAATGATATACATTAGTATTGGGATATTAGTGAACGTGCAGTAAAAGTTGTCAGAGAACGGCCAGTGTTATGGAAAAAAGAAAAGTAGGGTACAGTAATGGAGACTGGAGCAACCAGGGAGCAGTGGGGCAGGCTGGAATATTAAACAGGATGAATAACTGAGCAAAAGTTTGAAGGAGCAGAGGAAGTCAGCAAGTGAATACTTCAGCGAAGAGTGTTCTAGGCAGAGGGAACAGCTAGAGGAAAGCCTGAAAGAAAGTAGTGGATGAGGTCAGAGAGATTATGTGGGACTTGTAGGCCAATTAAAGAGTTTAACTTTGACTTACTGAATATGGAGAGCCACCACAAGATTTTGACCAGTGGAGTGATATGATTTGATTAATGTTTTAGGAGGCTTGCTCTTCATGCTGCGTTGAGAAAAGACCGTAGAGCTGCAAGGATACAAGCAGGGAGATCTGTTAGGAGAAACTATAGAAATACCAACCACCTATGTATATTCATGTACAGTAAGAAAGCTGCAATGATTTCAATGATTTCAGGGAGCCAGATAATCTTAGCAGAGTGCTGAGTCCTCAGTAGATTCTAGTGATTAGTTTATGATTTTAGTTTAGATATGCTTCATATGACTTATTTAGTAGATTACAAGTAGCTCTTACTCACATGTAAAAATTAAAGTCCACAGACTTAAAGGCTTTACAAACTTGTGTCCCTATCGGAATTGAAGAAAGGACTTGCACTTTGGAGTTAGTGTGTAGCCTGTCAAGAGGACCTTGAGAATTCAATGATGAAGACGGTCAGTTACTTCTAAAGTTAAGAACAATCAGTTTGAACTCAACCTCAAATTCATATATTTGAGGGACATGCCCAAGCAAAACATATGCCATACAGGATACAGTAAGATATGATAAGCATTTTAAGTAAATACGAAACCAGAACAAACAAAACAAAATGCCTCTAAGCTCCAGACTATAGATCAAAAGATAGAGATCTTTTGAAGGATAGAGGTATTTTGAAGGTACTTTTAGTTCTGAGCATAGCAATCTTATATTAAGTTGGGCCTATTACTTTGAAAAGTAGTAAATTAAAAATTCTATGTGATATATATATATTTTAAAGATTTTATTTATTTGACAGAGACACAGCAAGAGAGGGAACACAAGCAGGGGGAGTGTGAGAGGGAGAAGCAGGCTTCCCGCCGAGCAGAGAGCCCGATGTGGGGCTCGATCCCAGGACCCTGGGTCCATGACCTGAGCCGAAGGCAGACGCTTAATGACTGAGCCACCCAGGCACCCCTCTATGTGATATTTTATCCATATGATATATAGTCTGACCCATTTTTATCTTGGAAAGATACATGAATCAAGGTAGAAGATGATTTTAAGATACTTCCTGAGGATTCCCTTTAATAGGAAAATCATGTGTTGTAGTAAAGAAATGTAAAAATGAAACACAGTAAGATCACTCACTTCTGTTTCAATCCTGTAAGAAGTCAGCTGTCCCCATGATACCATCTCCTGTGCATTGTATTTCACAGTGTCTCCAGGGAGGTGAGAGGCAGTGGGGGTCCAGGGAAACACAGCCACCGGCACCCCGCATGCTGTGTTACTGGTAGAAAATAGTGCAGGGGCCAGGATGTGGCTCTACTGTAAAGGGAACACCGAAACTGTTTAACTTGGACAACCGCTTTTAAGTTTACCTTTACGTACTCAACCTAAAATAACTAAAAGAAGTGTTCTTCTTGTTCTCCGCCTCCCAGTTCCTCCTGTTTTCTATTTTGCGATGCTCACGGTGTAATTCTGAACCTTTGTTGTACATTAGTCACTTAGGGAGTGTCAAAATATACCCATGACCAGGCCAGGGTCCTAACCCCAGAGACTGATTCATTTGATCTAGGGTTGGACCCAGGTGGTATTTTTGAAAAGTGACCCAGATAATTTTAATGTGCAGCCAGGGTTGAAAACCACCATGGTTTCACACTGGAGTAAAAATATCTAGGTTCTAGTTGTAGTGCTGCCATTTACTAGGTGGCTGATTTTTAAGTCTTCAATTTCCCGTAGGATGATGAGGCTGGCTTAGAGATTTATTAAGTTCTCTAACTCTCAACTAAAACAAAAATTTTTTTATTATTATGTTATGTTAATCACCATACATTACATCATTAGTTTTTGATGTAGTAAATTGGGATACATATGATCTCTTCTAGTTTGCTTAGCTCTAAAAAGATGAAAAAGGAATCATTTGGAGTATGCTCTTTTGGTTTGAAGCAAGGGAGTTAAAAAAACAAGAGCACTTAAGTAAACTTTTCCTTCTTCCCTCTTCCCAATTACAAGGCATGGGAGAAAAGAAACACAGACATTTAAGCTTAGAAGTCACAAGAGACTTCTAGGGCTGCTTTGTCTGTCCCCAGCTCTCTTAAATTGGGAGTTAGTCATATGGTACCTGGGGAACAGAGGCAGGAGGGAGAGTGCTTACTACACACCAAGAAGGTAAATATAATACAACCCCCAAAGGCCTTACACTACTCATCTGACCATAATCTGGCCTGGTACTAAACACTGCAAGTGTGGAAGGTGAGGTAGGGGTGTGCACATAATACACACACACACACACTCCCCAACTCTCTTGTGGAGAGCGCCCAGAAGAGGATGGTCACTAGTGATGCACCCCCAGTCAGGGCCATGGGGCCTCTCCTCCCCCCTCCCAGTTCGCTCCCAGTCCTGCCCCCACCCGGAGGGTTGTCCGGACTGCGCACAGCTGGGTCCAGAGAAGGCGGCGGCAGCCACTGCCATTCTCCCTCAGCTGGTTCTCTGTATCTTTCACTGAATCCATCTCTGTGCCTCTAAAAACAGACGCAGACGTTAACCTGATCCCCTTGTTTCTCTGCCTCTTCTCTCTAGACTAGGCCCCCCAGGAAGGGCCAAATAGACCGCAGCCCTTGGCCCAAGCTCAGGCTCATTCTCACCCACCGGATTATCCTAGCACCCTCACGGCTTCCCGGCTCCTCTTCATCCTCACACCTCTCCCAGACAAACCCTAACTCCCCCAATCTCATATCCCTACTTCTCTGCGCTCTCCCACGTTGTCCCCTCAGTACCTCTCCACGCATTCTTGGCCAAAAGCCCTCAGTTTTCCAGAACTTCCTCATCCTCCCCTCCCCACCCCCCACCTCCTGCACAGGGTTCCTGGTCCTCGACATCACCTGCACTCCCTACTTGCTCATAGCTCCCTCTCCTTCCTTTTAAGGAACCCTGGCGAGCCCCCTCACCCCCGGCACCCAAGGGGACCCTCCTTCCAGGACCCCACCCATGACACCTCGGGAGCCCCTCCACGCACTCACTCTTACACCTCCAAGCCCGACACCTGGACATCCTCTCCCTTATTCCGAACAGTTCCCTCCTTTCTAAAACCAGAGGTGCCCCCACTTCCCAGTCACACCCCATCTCCTCCCCTGCCCCCAGGCTCCCACTCCTTTACCGCCCGACCCGACCCCCAGGGCGCCCCCATCTACCAAGGCTCACTCTTCGCCCCGACTCTCGACTCCTCAGGCGCCCCCTCACAGGCTCTCGTTCTCCAGCGCCCCCCGAAAACTCGCTCCCCACCCCCCCTCCCCGCCCGCCCCCAGCCCACAGGTCGCGCTCGGGAGGGGTGCTCGCCGTGCCCTGGCCTGGGCGGCCGGGAGGTGACGCGGCCCCCGCGGGAGGAGCCCGGGAGGCGGAGGGGCGGAGGAGGCGCTGGCGGCGGCACCGAGCGGCGGCGGCAGCAGCGGCAGCGGCGTAGGGAGTCGGCCCTCGGCGCCGACTCCAGGGAGCCAAGGGGCGGCGGCGGCTGAGGGTCCGCCGGCAGGCGCGTGATGAGGAAGCACCAGCGCCCGACCCTGCTACGCGTCGGAGCTCGCTCGGATCCGGGCGTTGGCAGCCGATGGGCCCCGGGAATCTCCGCCGCGAGCCCTTGTCATCCCTTCCTCGCTTTCGCTTCTCCGCTCTAGCCCGGAGCGGTCTCCGGCGGCCGTCCTCGGCCCCGCGGCCCTTTCCCGGCTGTTTCTGGAGGGGTCCTCCCTCCGCGGCGCCTGGAAGCCCAGTGACGCGTCAGTCGGCGGGACAGCTGAGCTGCTTCTCTGGGAAATTAGCCCCTGTTTCCTTACTACCCTCTCGGCTCCCGCCCCGGCGGCCCCTCCGGCTGGCAGGACGCTGCCTCCCAGCGCCTGGAGCGAGTCCCCGGGACTCCCCCAGGGGGCTACTTCGCAGCTTACCCCTTTCCCCTCCGCGGCGGCGCGCGCCCCCGCCGGACACACTCGCGCCCCGGCCGGCGCGCCGCCCTCCCGCCCGCTCCTTCCAGTCACCCCACCCTTAGCCGTCCCCGCCACCTTACTCCACCACCCTCCCCCGCCGCTCCGCGCACACCGCGTCCCGGCCCGGCCTCCCGCTCTCTCTGCCAAACCGCTCACTTGCCAGCCCTTCGGCCCCGGGAAGAAGAAACATTTCCCGGAGCGCCCTCCTCAGCCCTCACTACCCCCGCGCTCGCCCTCTCGCCCGCCCCCCCGCCCCGGCTCTTTCTTTCTTGGGGGAGGGGGGCTGTCGCCTCGGATTGAAGGCCATTGATTTGTATGTATTTGTCCCAGCGCCGGAGGCTGCCCCAGCCGCCCGCGCGGGTGCCGCCGCCGCCGCCAGTGGAGTTGCCTCCCTGCTTCCCTAGGGTGGTTAAGCTCCACCAAACATGTCGGCTCCTGTCGGGCCGCGGGGCCGCCCGGCTCCCACCCCGGCGGCTTCTCAGCCGCCCCTGCAGCCCGAGATGCCCGACCTCAGCCACCTCACGGAGGAGGAGAGGAAAATCATCCTGGCCGTCATGGATCGGCAGAAGAAAGAAGAGGAGAAGGAGCAGTCGGTGCTCAAGTAAGGACCCGGCTCCATCTTCCCGCCTCCCTCCCTACCCTCCGCCCCCACGGCCGCTGCCCTGCGGCCGCCTGCGCGCCGGGGATCGCCGCCCTCCCTCCAGCCGGCGGCGCCTGGGCCACGAGGGTTGCGGCCGGCGCCGGCCGCCGGGGCTGCTTTCTGGGTGTCAGAGTGCGGGGGTGTGTGTCGGGGAGGGAGGGCGCCGAGGCCGGTTGAGATGAGGATGGCGAGCCCTTGGACGCTGTAATTTTCCCGGGCGTCCTTCCGGCTTCCCTCGCGGGCCAGTTGGGCTCCAGGGCCCCCACGGGGCTGAAGCTGAACCCAGGCTCCGCGCGTCCCCTCTCCCTTCCAGCCGCCCCCGTGCGGAGGCAGTGACTGGGGCAGTGAATCCAATATGGCCGTGCACAGGTGCTCCCCGGCCGGGACCCGGGCGAAGGCGCGCCGCCGGGGATGCGGGCGCAGCCGGAGCGCCTCGTCCGGCGTTTCCGCAGGGCGGTTCTGCCTCCAACAGTGAGACGAGCAGAGCTGCCCACGGTCGCTGCGGGCAGGAGGGCGGCGGTGCAGGCGAGGGGCCTAAGCTCTGGCATGTCTCGGGTGGGTGTGCGGCCGCCGCCATCTTCCAGCCCCCCCCCCCCCCTCGGCGGGTTCTAACACCCTGCACTCTGCTGCTCTTTCTGTTTGCAACTAGTAAATCTGTTTAATCCTGAAGAGACTCTGAAGAGGCTCCCTTTCCTACCATTACTGCAGTTTGGGATGCTTCCTACCTTGCGAAGTTCTAGTACTCGTGTTCATAGTGTAGGCAGCCGGGATTTTGACGAGGGTGGGATAGTAAAAGCAGCACCCAGGCATCGGTTTAGCGCTGTGTAACTTCAGCACCAGGGAACTGTCCAGACAGCTTCGAGACTCCTTTTCTTTCAGTCTAGCAAAGCGATTTGTTTCTACAGGTTTGCTTTTAAATGTTTTATGGGCATTTGATTTCTCAGTTACTGTATGAAAGAGATTGTGCAGAAGACGCGTAACCTTTTTATGTTTTTCCAACTCAACTTTTTTCTTTTTACTTGAAATGAATTATGTACTAAGAGATTAACTTGTACAGTTTATATGTTAAAGGTGGGATGGTTCTTCTGCGTGTTATCAAATACACTTTTCCCATATTCTCCACAGAAACACACAATTGAAAGAGTAGAGTTCCTCTATGAAGGAACTAATACATGACCTCTAATCATGTAAATTTTAAAAACAGGTTGTTCAATTCAGTATTCTTTAATACATTTATAAAGAAACAAGTTTCTGTCTATACATATGTATTTTCATATTTTAATGAAAAATACTATAAATTGTGGTAACAAATGTATCAAATATCTGAGAAAAATACAATTTCTCAAAAAATATTGAAGCGCTAAGAGAGCAAATGTTCCTGACATATTAACTGGAATAAAGAAGAATTACTTTTTCAAAGCTAATTTCTGGGTTTGGAGACTTGTTTGGGAATATGATTTACTAGTAGGCTTGGGAAATGAAAAACGGTTAAGAGATTAAGTAGCTTAATTATTTTTAAAAGCTTTATGAGCATTCTACTCACTTTGCTTTAACTATATATACTGACAATACCAAGCTTTTGATAACTTAGGGTGTGATATTCAGGTATATGAATCTATACTTTTTACTATAATTGCAATAAAATTAGTGGTGCCAAAATGATGTCAAATAAAATGTAGTTTTATTTCTTTGACCCACATATTTAAATGTACAATGTGTTTTTATTTCTTTGTAGTATGCTAAATCGTAGTATTTACTGGCTAGTTCACTCTTGTGCTGATATATAGAAATGTAAACCAACTTTTGAATACTAAATTAAGAATTACTCAGAGTGAGCAGTATATTACATTAGGAAAATGTTGTGAAAGGTTTTTTCACGTAGGTATATTATATACATTACATTTCTATGTAAACCTACATACTATGCAAATACATATAATGTTCATGCATTCATAATTGCATAGTTTAGGTAAAAACATTCTCTAAACATACACTCATACAGTCTCTGAAATTACATTGATGAAAAATCTGTTCATATTTATTTTAAATATCTTTTTGCATTTCTACCTAATAGTCTTGGAAGGAGTCATACCTCAAAGTGGCCTACATGGTTTCAGAATTATTTTTATATTCATTTTAACAAGAAGTTTTTTGGAGGTTAAAGCATAAAACATTTAATTTTAAATGTTGTTTAAAAATGTTTTTGGCTTTTGTAATAAAGTAAGATGAGGCAAGGAAAATGAGGAAAAGAATAGACTTTATGATAGAATTATAATAAAGATAGTTTTGAAGAATTTTATAATTTATTAAGTAATATTATATTGGGTATTAAGTTATAAATACTATGTATAAGAAAAAATAATACTAGTATTCTTCAATGATTACTATTTCTCATTAAGTTTTAGGGACTGTTCATCCGGTCAAGACTATATTATCCTTTGTTTTTCTTTAGTGATGTCCATTTAATTGCATGTTAACGTCTATTCTGAGAGAAGGTCATGGGCAGAGAGAAGCTGAAAATCAAATTCATGTCTGCTGCTTGTAACAACTATATTAGAAGATAAGTTTGATGTGTGAAAAACAAACCATTGGATGAAAATATTTTCATACTAAGTATTCATACAGAGTGGGGTGTGCATACCAAAGTACATCACAAGATGATATGTTGGAGTACAGGAAGAGAATATTAAAACTTCTATTTCTATTTGAAAAAGAAATTGTTTTACTGATATTTAATATATAGTTTGACAATATTAAGATACATATAATTTGTGAATAAATACGCACGTATTAAGAAGTTCATGCCTGAGATATTTTTAATGAGAGAGGTGAGCAATCAAAGGAGATTGAGACCACTATTGAGACCATTACTATAGTAATCTCTCTCTTTGGGAAGAGATTAATTAAGAACTATTTATATTTAATTATTAGCAATTTCTTCAAAGCCTTGCTGAACATCCACATACTCAAGAAATCTTCTGTCACCATCAAGTAATTTCATTTTACATGGAATTGAGATACTAAAAGTTTGGAAGCATTTTTATATCTCAGTAGATCCCTCAATAGATCAGTAATTACTTTTTTTATCCTTACATGAAAATCCTTTTATAGTTTTAGTTTTGATAACTCAATCTACTGGTAAAATCTATAATGTTCTTTTACTTATTAATATTTTTAAGTCTTGTCTTTCAAGATTGTAAGCTTCTTGAGGGCAAGAATAAAAATGTACTCTTCTTTGAAGTTTCTGTTTTGCAGCATCTTTAACACCTACACATATTAGGTACCTAATAAGTAATGTTGCTATGACTTGTGGTAATGTTAATGAGGCAGATTACAAATTTTGTTGGGAAAATGAAGAATAATTTCTTTGAAATTAAAGCATAATTTATTAAGTTTGTATTTTTTCAGTGAGGTTTTGTTGTTGTTGTGGTGGTATTGTGAAAAAAATGCATGAGAAAAGCAAAACCACTGAAATCAATAGAAAAGTATTCATTCAGTAAATATTTATTGAGTTTCTACTAGTGCATATTATAGTCTTTCAGATGAGAGGTTTTTTAATATCAAATTAGAAATTATGTTTCTTGATGTATAAATTATCTTTTTATTCTTAGTTTGGATTTTCTGTTAATGTCAAAGAGATAATTTACTCCCCAAATAAAGGAAGACAATGAGTAAAAGTTTCATGATAGATCAGAGTGACAATTTAACTTACATTTAAAACATAGATGAGCAGTTCTAGATTTTTAAAAATAATTTAAGAGTATTTTTCAAAGTCAATTTATAAGCTTCTTTATTTAATGGATAATATATACCTTTAGTACAAAATTTCTTAGCTGTGTTTTTCCCCAAGCTAGAGGCAACTACTCTTGCCAGTTTATTGTATACCATTCTAGAAATATTCTATATGTAGGAGTAGATATGTGTGTATATCACACATATGTATGTGTATGTGTGTACACAGATATGTATCTGTGTGCACACAGATATATGGATGTATATGTGTACATATAAAAAACACAAATGTGTACTGCAGTTTACTTTTTAGGAGATCAGTTCCACACCCATTAATATATAGTTTTCTCATTCATTTTAGTGGCTGCATAATATCTCATTTTGTGAATACTCTGTAATTTCTTTAACTAGAACCATATTTTTGGATATTTAGGTTGATTCTAATTATTTTGCCATTAGAAAAGCACTGTGATAAATATCTTTGTACGTATATCATTTCCTATGTGTGTGAATGTATCTTTGGAATAAATTCCTAGAAATGCATTGTTGGGTCAAAAGGTCAGTGTGTTTTAAATTTTAATAAATATTGCCAAATTTACTTTCATAGAATAAGTATGCATAAGTGACATAAACTAGGGAGACTCCTACATCCCTTCCAATTCAGTGTGTGATAATCTTTGCCAATATTTTGGTGAAAAATATGCCATTGTAGATTTAATTGAAGTTTACTTATTATCAGTGAGGCTGAGAGCCTTTTACATTTGTTTAAAGTGTTATTTTTCTGTTGGTCATTTTTAGTGATTTGTAGAAGCTCTTTTTATTGTCATTTGTTTTATGACCTTTTTTTATTGGTCAGGATTTTTTTAAAAATGTGTTTGAATTTATTACTTTTTTTATGGCTTTGAGGTTTATGATGTAGTTAGAATGATCTTCTTCATTCTAATATTTAAAAAACTACCATATTGTCTTCTTAGAGCTAAATGAAATTTTAAGAACAAGGCATGTCAAATAATAGATGCAATTTAATCATGAAGACTTTTAAATAAAAATCATTATTGTACACGTAAATAGCCATGGCCATTGTCAAAAATTGAAAACCTATAGTTTCTAAGAATTTAAAATGCATTCTAAAACATTGATTGGCATTTTATGAGACAGTACGTAATAAATTATATATATTCTGTATTTTAAATTAACTAGGACAATTAAATAATATCTTTTTGTTGACAATATATGTTGATAAGGAACTAGTCATACTGTGTGACAAAGAGAGAGGTAATGGAGGCAAGTGTGAGGGACCAGATGGATTTTGACTTGAAACCTTATTTTACTAATTAATAACTGTAAGGTCTTACTTATGTTGTTAAGCACTCTGAGCCCGTGTTTCCTCATCTCTGTTATCTGAATAATAACACCTACCTTGAAGGATTGTTGTGATCAATATAGACTAAATGTCCTGGCATAAGTAGGTGTGCAACGAATAGTTGTTATTAACTGATTATAGACAACAGTTTCTAGGCCTTAATATTATTATAGCATTTCTGGGTGAAATCTTACCTTTTTTTTTTAAATTGAGACGTTCTCTTCCTTGTCTACTGGGAAGTTAGAAGAATACCTGAAGATTTTTAAGTGACTTCATTAGTTATCTAGAAGGTCAGGGAAGGTGATGAATTGGAAGCAGTTTCCACAGCAAAAACCATTCTTAAAGAGTCTGGAAACTAAAGGGTAGTAGTGAAAATAATACACCAAATTATTGGTTATCAGCAAAATACTGATTGTTTTGGGTGAATGTGAGGAAACTAATTTGTGCAGATTACTCTATGATTGTCCTTAGATTTGTCTGGGATCAATTTTTTACTCTACTAATAAAAATATGTATTTATTTATTTGTCTTATTCATATTATATCTGAGAACTCAGGGAATCTTATCATGTTAATGGATTCTGAAGAATTATTACAGTTCAGAGTGCTCTTCTCCTTTGCATTGCTTCTCAGATGCACACAATCTTTGTATGACTGCCTCTTTCTCATCTTTCTGACCTTAGCTTCAAGTTTGTGTTCTTGCCTCTTTCTTAAGTAGGTTCTCTTTCTTCTTTTCTACAACATCTTTAATGTTTCCCCACTTATGCTTATTAAAATTTACAATTTATTTGTTTATGGTCTGTCTACCTTGCTAGATTATAAACTCCCAGAGAGCAAACACCCTGTCTGTCTTGCTCACTATTTCAGTCTGTGCTTCTAACCTAACACAATGCTTTATGCATAGTAGTACTCAAAATTATTAGTTGGGTGAATGAATGAAACATTGGGAATGAGATACTGTGTTCATTTAGGTACTGATTCCTTTCAAGGTGAAATTCAATAATTGAAAAGAAAAAGGTTTGCTTAGGTATTAGTGCCCTTATTTTTGAAATCAACTATAATTTTTAAACATATGTCCAATTTTGCTTATATTGCTTGAAGCAAACTTACAGTATTTGTGTATGATTGCAACTCCTCTTTCTTTCAGATTAAGCACATATCTGTTTTGACTAGAAACCAGAAGAATATTGTGATATGTCATTTTGAAATTTTAATTTGTTTAATATAAGGAATATTTTGCTTTAAAAATTATTAATTTAATTTGGAAGTGTTTGTAAATTTCCAATGTGCTTGAAGAATGAAACTCGACCATTCTCTAACACCATTCACAAAGATAAACTCAAAGTGGATGAAAGACCTCAATGTGAGACAGGAATCCATCAAAATCCTAGAGGAGAACATAGGCAGTAACCTCTTTGACATCGCCCACAGCAACTTCTTTCAAGATACATCTCCAAAAGCTGGTGAAACAAAAGCAAAAATGAACTTTTGGGACTTCATCAAGATAAAAAGCTTCTGCACAGCAAAGAAAACAGTCAACAAAACAAAGAGGCAGCCCACAGAATGGGAGAAGATATTTGCAAATGACACTACAGATAAAGGGCTGGTATCCAAGATCTATAAAGAACTTCTCAAACTCAACACCCAAAAAACAAATAAGTCAAAAAGTGGGCAGAAGATATGAAAAGACACTTCTCTGAAGAAGACATACAAATGGTAAGAGACACATGAAAAAATGTTCATCATCATTAGCCATCAGGGAAATCCAAATCAAAACCAC
>NC_138372.1:140473543-140571710 GCF_054177405.1 Leptonychotes weddellii
GAGGCCAACCATAATCATATGAACACATTGAAATATAAAGTGTCATGAAAAAACACAATAAAGGTGGTTTTTTTTTTAAATCTTTTTTTTTAAGATTTTATTTATTTATTTGACAGAGAGAGGCACAGTGAGAGAGGGAACACAGCAGGGGGAGTGGAAGAGGGAGAAGCAGGCCTCCCGCCGAGCAGGGAGCCCGATGTGGGGCTTGATTCCAGGACCCTGAGATCATGACCCGAGCCGAAGGCAGACGCCCAATGACTGAGCCACCCAGGCGCCCCAATAAAGGTGTTTTTAGTACATCATGACCATAGTAAAAAATATATCAGACTAATCAAGTGAGAGTGTTGTCTCTTTGGTATTGTTAGAGGGTGTCAGACATTTTGTCCTTTTAAATTCTTTTTTTTTTAAAAGATTTTATTTATTTATTTGACAGAGAGAGACACAGCGAGAGAGGGAACACAAGCAGGGGGAGTGGGAGAGGGAGAAGCAGGCTCCTGGCTGAGCAGGGAGCCCGATGCGGGGCTCCATCCCAGGACCCTGGGATCATGACCTGAGCTGAAGGCAGACGCTTAACGACTGAGCCACCCAGATGCCCTACAAATTTCCTTTTTTGTATATATTCCTACATCACCTTCTAGGGAATTTTGGAAATGTGAGTGTAGTTTAGGGAAATATAGGAAAGGTATTAGCTGTGGAATGACATTGTGGTTGGTGAAGATTCTTTTCCTCTTTATATTAGTGAATTACTGCAGATTTCAGTGTTGTGTTATGAGAGAGAGATAAGTTTTGTTGGATTTTGTGATGGGCAGTTTCAGAAATAGGATTAGAAATAGGATTATAGAAAGGGAAAAGTTAAGAACAGGTCTAGACCCAGGAATGATACAATATTATTTTACCTACTTCTCTCTAGAACTGTTGTTACCCGCCAAAACTGTAGGCAACTAGATAGTTTAAGGCTAAGAATGGACAACTTTTATACAGTTTATGTATTATGAACATGTATTATATCTATGTTATATATACATGTCAAAAAGCTCTAATTTGTATTTTCCATATCATATAGCATATCATCTGGCATTTAGAGTTAAGAACTTATATACAGTTTATAGATTGTAAACATTTAGCATCTTTATGTAACACACACAGAATTTGGTAGGTTCTGCTAAACAGAGATGCTGGTTAAATGCCCTTTCAGGCACAGGAGGAAGATGGAACTCTCTATGCACTTAGGCAGCTTTTTTTTTTTTTTTTCCCAACTAAGTTTATGTTTAGCTGTAAGGGAAAAATAACTTAGCAGTTTCGTGCATCCTGCAACTAGGCTACTGAGATGCTAAAACTGGGAAAAAAGGTTTATACTAAACAATATAGCTAGATAACAGAATAACCATAATGGTGGTTTTGGTAAAGGGTTTGCTTCTCAGGCACATATATGAATAATCTGTTTCATCATACATCACATCACACAGAATTCCTTTTGACTAAAAGCTGAAAGAATTAATGCTTTTATTTGCACATTTTTTTTTTGTAAAAAATGAATTTTGTAGTGGAAATAGCTAGGTTTTCATCAAAGATTTACATTCCTCTTTCACAGAGTTGTTGCTGCCCAGCTGCCTAGCCCTGGACTACCTTTTCCAGCTTTCCTTGTTTCTAAATGGGTTCATGTGATTAAGTTCTGGCTGATGACTTAACCTCCCCTACCCCGGCCTCCCCTCCCCCCCTCCGCATTAGACTTTATATGAATAAGAGATACATTTCTGTGTTAAGTCACTGATTTTAGGAGTGTATCTATAACTGTGGCTATCTTAAGTAATATCAATTCCCTTATTATCTATTACTTATTTAACTCTGGGAAAGCTTTACTCAGCCATCAGAAAGGATGAGTACTTACCATTTACATTGATGTGGATGGAACTGGAGGGTATTATGCTGAGTGAAATAAGTCAGTCAGAGAAAGACAGTTATCATATGGTTTCACTCATATGTGGAACATAAGGAACAGGGCAGAGGACCATAGGGGAAGGGAGGGAAAACAGAATGGGAAGTCATCAGAGAGGGAGAAAAACCATGAGAGACTCTTAACTCTAGGAAACAAACTGAGGGTTGCTGGAGGGGAGGTGGGTGGGGCGATGGGGTAATTGGGTGATGGGCATTAAGGAGGGCACGTGATGTGATGAGCACTGGGTGCTGTACTCAACTGATGGATTGTTGAATGCTACATCTGAAACTAGTGATGTCCTATAAGTTGGCTAATTGAATTTAAATTAAAAAACAAAAAAACAACTTTGGGAAAGCTTTAAAGTTCCCATCTGCACTGGTCGACTCCAGAAGTACTTCCGTGGTACTGAACTTTATTACCACAGGTTGATTTCTCTTTAACAATTTTCTGGTCTAAGCTAACTTAAGTCTTAACTCAGCCATAGGATTCTTGAGTACAGAATTTACCAGGAAGGGTCTGTTCTATCTGCTTGGTGACAACTGGGCTGTACCCCAACTGGGGATTTGTTATTGAGTGTGCAAGAAGGTACATCTACTGAATCATAAAAGAGATACTTGCTCTGGAAGCAGATATAGGATACAGACTTCATGATGAGACAGAAAAATTTGCAGTCCTCCGATCTATTTTAGAATAAACTGAAAGTCTCGTGTTAGAAGTTTTGCAGGTTGAAGTCTATAATGGTTAAATTCCATTTCCGAACTAAAGGTTAGGAAGGTTTATAAAATTGGAAGCGAATTTTATAAGACCAGAAAGAGATCTAGTTGAATGTCGTTGAACTTTTATTACTGCATGTTACTTATTTTTTCATTCACCTGTGTAGATCTACTCCTACTCTACGACTTTTCCCTCACTTTGCTGTATACAGTGGGAAGCTGACCTCTATGGATTGCACCAGTGGGCTCTCTTGGTTCTGACTTTTAGTTGGGTTCTGTGTCGTGAGATATTTGTGGTTTGGAGGGAAGGAGGACAGTGAGATCATATTATTTGTTCCCAGGGTTCCTTCAGAGCAGGACTTTGCAGTTGGTTGTGTCTTTCTACTGAAAACAACAGTTCCATCTGCTGGCCCTCTTAGTATAACTACTTTCTTCTGGTTCTGGAAATCACTTTTCACTGTTGCCAGCCCCCCATACTGCTTGTTGGTTTCCTTAAACCCCGCCCACACCTTTGTAAAATAGTCTCTTTATTAAACACTAGTTATGCAGTTTGGATATGCCATCTGTTTGCTGGATACACTGTGGTTCAGTAAAAATTTATTGGGATTGTGAATGTGAATGGACCATGACCTGAGGTATTCACAATCTACTTTCTTCAATGTATCCACAGTAATCTTTTAATGAATCCCTCTGTATGTCATGTTCTTTAATTCTTTTTTTTTTAATTCTTTGATTATGCACATGCCCTTACTCTTTACCTGGTGAGCAGTTTTGTGCCCACCTCCATTGCCCTGAAGAGATACAGTCCTTTGATACATTTGTTAGCTGTCTCTTCTCTCAATTGTTATAGCATTTTGTACATAACTATTTTATAATGTTTCTGATATGCAACAGTAGTTACTAATCTCTACTTTCTCCTTGGTATCATTGGTTTCTTTGAAGTCATGGGCCAAGTTTAATCATCTTTTTATGCTCAGGGCAGTACCAGGCACGTAGTTGTTAGCCAATAAACATTTGTTAATAAAGCTTGGTGTGTGTGTGTGTGTGTGGGGGGGGGATCATTCTAATTTCCTTCTTCTCCCTCAGCTCTCAAATATAATCAGTTACCAAATCCTGTCATTATTATCTCCCAAAGATCTTTGAAATCTGTCGCCTCTCCATCTTCATTATTGCTTCACTGTTTCATGCCTTTATTATATTTTCCTTAATTATTCATTTCTGAATAGGTATCTCCACTTTCAGGCTCACCTCCTCTAACTCAGCTCCATAATACTACAACACTCTAATACACAAATCTATTTTAAAGTCATCAATATTCATCAGTGCCTCTCCACTGCATTTACTATACAGCCTAGATGTCTAGGTGTGTCACAGAAGTCCTTTTGTGATGTTTTATCAGTCTTTATATGCTGGTAGTCTTTCATGGGAAGCACTCCACCTGTTTTGGTTATATTGAAGTGAAGTTAGTTCCCTATTTTTTTTTAATCTTCCATCTATAGTTTAGCATATACTGGTCTCTGTGCCTAGAAAGCGCAACCCACTTTTCTCTGGCTAGATTTTATTTTTAAGTAATCTCTACACCCAATGTGGGGCTTGAACTCACAACCCTGAGATCAAGAGTCCCATGTTCCACCGACTGAGTCAGCCAGGTGCCCCTAAGTCCTACTACTTCTTTTTTTTTTTTTTAAGATTTTAATTTATTTATTTGAGAGAGAGAGAGAGAGAGAGAGCATGAGAGGGCAGAGGGTCAGAGGGAGAAGCAGATTCCCTGCTGAGCAGGGAACCCGATGTGGGACTCGATCCTGGGACTCCAGGACCATGACCTGAGCCGAAGGCAGACACTTAACCGACTGAGCCACCCAGGAGCCCCAGTCCCTACTACTTCTTAACTCAGATTCATCTCAGGTTTCCATCCAGCTGAAAACTGGGTTAGATGACTCTCCTTTGTGTTCTCGTAACCCTTATTGCATACCTCTGTTATAACTCTTACAACATTAATACTCAATAGCCAACATGTACTGGATGCTTATTGTACTATTAATATGCTATACTATATATGCATTATCTGATTTCAGCCCCTACACAATCTTATGAGATACTTAACTATTTTCTCATTTTTATGGATGAAAAAAATGCAGACTCAAGTTGTATGCTCAAAGTTTTCATTAGGGAGCCAGGATTTTAGCCTAAACAGTCATACTCTAGAATTTGCACTTTTAATAACTACACTTTATTATATTATAGTTATTGTCTTACTTTAAAACTCTTTTCTAATAGATTTTAGAGAAAGGACTGTCTTTGCAGTAGGTGGTCCATTGTGAATGGATATAAATGTTTTTTGAATGAATAATTAAGCCTGGCACTGCGTAACGGTGGATAGGAGCTGATACCTTAAGAAGTGATTATCTTTGGAATTTAGTGGACACATTTGTAAGAAGTTTCATTGTTACCTCTCTTGGACATGAGAGCTATTGGTTATGGTGCATGGATTAATTAAACTAACAATCAAGCATATGTTTTTAACAATACATGAAATCAGTGAGGACAAAATATAATACCTACTTCAGAAGTTATTATGTGGATTAATTGAGTTTACATTTGTAAAGCTCTTAGAAGAGTTTCTAGCACATAGTAAATACAAATGTTTGTTAAATAAGTAAATAGCTAGAAGAGGAAAGCATTGATAACTATAGAGGATATCAATCCAGTTTATCATCAGTAAATACTTTTATGAACACTCAGTTTTTTAATTCCTGAAAGAACATTGCTACTTTCTTTAATAAAGTAAGACCTAGATCTTCCAAGGTTTAAATAGTATTCTTTCTATTAGTTTTCTACTACTAACAAAATTAGAGGCTTGAAACAACACACATTTATTATCTCACAGTTCTGTGGGTCAGAAGTCTATCGTGGGTCTCACTGCACTAAAATGAAAGGAATTGGCTGCATTTCTTCCTGGAAGCTAGAGGGGGGATGTTTCCTTGCTCATTTGGATTGTTGAAAGAATTCACTTCCTTGAGGTTATAGGACTGAGTTAGATCCCTGTTTCCTGATGGCTGTCAGCCGGATGCTGTTCTAATGTCCTAGAGTCTTCTTTCTGGTGCTTGCACACAGCCTCCTACGACTTGGAACCAGCAATGGGGTGTTGAATCTTTCTCCTGATGCCATCTCTAGCCCTTCTTCTGTCATTGCATCTCTCTCTGCCTAAAGGAGGGGAAGATTTTTCTCTTTTAAGTACTCATGTGATTAGATTGGGCCCACGCAGATATTCCAGAATAATCTTCCCATCTTAACCACATCTGTAAACTCCCTTTTGCTGTGTAAGGATATGCATTTACATGTTCTTGGAATTTGAATGTGAACATCTTTGGGAGGCCATTATTCTCCTTACATTTTTCTAGTAAGTGCCACTAGATACAAGTTTGGATATATGTTTTTTATAAAGTAGACCTTGTACTACTATTGTTTTTTTAAAATATGTTTGTATTCAATGATACAAATTCCAAAATGATATCTCTGAAGTAATATTTTATAATGCACTTTTCCATGGGTTTATAATACCTTATTTCCCTCAAATCACTCACAATTTGCTCTTCATTTTTTAATTTATTTAACAATTTCCTCCTGAATGAAAATTTTGGCTTATCTGGAGTTGGGGTAGGAGGATTAGGGGCAAAGAGTGTGAATTATTCTGGGCTCTATACAGAAGGAGAATGTATGTACTCTTCCTAAGTAGTCATTTTAGTTAATACTTGGATTTATTTTTATAGAGGGAGGAGTAATTTTGCCATATGATTAGGTAGTGAGGAGTTATTGAAATGTTTCCAAATGCAGTATTTTCATTATCTGATAGTCATTTTTAAGATTCAGCATAAACTTTATTCACAGTATGAGTAAATAAAGATTTGGACTTAAATCTTTTGACAAGATTATGGTTTCTCTTGCATGTTTGGTCAAAGAACCTTATCTTACCCTGCAATGAGTGTGCCTTCATGTATTTTTTTTTCTTATAATGATTAGCTAAGAAGTCTGAATGAATGAAAAGATACAGTGTATATTATGACAAACTTTATGTCAGTGTTTAAAATATAACTTAGTTCATATTATAACTTGGTTTAACTTAGGCAATAGAACATTAAAAGTAGCTATGAAATAAAGTAGAAAAAGAACCCAAGTTGTCCTTCAAAATTACTAACATAAATCCATGTCTCAGTATATAGTTGTATATGTTAGGGTAGACTAGATGTCAGAGTCCAGTCAGGAGACAGAAACTACAGTAGTAATTTGAACAGGAAAACTTTAATATAAAGGATTATTAACCTGTAGCTGGGAGCAGCCACCTCTTTTAATGCTGAGGCTGAGTACCCAAGGAAGGAACAAATTTGGAAGAGATCCCTTTCCCCCAAGGCTAAAGCTGAGATTCAGCCCTTGTCAGAGGGCATGGCTATGGCCCAGGGAGCTGCCACACGCTGGGGCAGGCAAGCTGGAAATCATCTGTGAGGGTGTTGGTAGGGCTTGCAGAGAAGCTGGCTGGAGTTCCCGGGGAGCTCGCCGGGAAGCCACCTATGGGGTGCCCGCTGGGGTGCTACTGAAAGTGAAAGATGCCCACTGGGGTGCCAGGGAAACATGCTAGGAGGGTGAATGCCACTGGTGTCCTGGAAACTCCTGGCAGTCAGGAACACAGAAAGTAACAAGGAAGCATCCAGAACCAGGAGAAGCCCCTTCTTCCTTTAACGCTGCTCTGGCTCCCTCTGCCGACAGAGCTTAACACTGTGCCAACTGGTGAGAGACAAATGGCTACCGAGTCCAGATCCAGTATCACAACAGGACAAAGAAGGGTGGATTTGGGGCTGAGAGACAGTAAATTTATAAATTCATAAACTGTGCTCTCCCTAAATATCAGTAGCTTAAAACAATATAGGTGTGTTTCCTTTTCACACTGTATGTTTTCTCTGGGGCACTTTGGGTCTCTGTGTCATCCTCATTCTGGGACAGGCCGAGGGAGAAGCTATCTGGAACATTGAGAGCAAAGGAAAAGAGAGACTGTGGTCAGCTGCAAGCTGTCTCTTCAAGTTTCCTCTCAGAAATATATATAAAAGTTGTGCTCACATTTCACTGGCCCAAGCAAGTTCCTGACTGTGCCTCACTCAGGGTAGAGTAGTACAGTCCTACCATGTATGGAAGGAAAATCAAGAATGTTTGTCGAAAAATATAATTAGTACAAGATGGACAGTATTGGTAATAGAAAATTTGCACTCCCTAGGATAATTACTTATATTTCTCCCTCTGAATTTTTTTGTTTTTTAAAGATTTTATTTACTTATTTGACAGAGAGGGACACAGCGAGAGCGGGAACACAAGCAGGGGGAGTGGGAGCGGGAGAAGCAGGCTTCCTGCGGAGCAGGGAGCCCGATGCGGGGCTCGATCCCAGGACCCTGGGACCATGACCTGAGCCAAAGGCAGATGCTTAACGACTGAGCCACCCAGGCACCCCCTCCCTCCGAAATTTTATTTGCTTTGTAGTTTTAATAAATTTTAGTGAAAAGTAGCATCAAAATAAAAGTTGATGGTGTTCTTAACTTCTGGGTCAGGAACCTCAAACCAGATCGTGAACTTAGTCATTTGTATGAAACAGTGAAGCTGTAAACAATTTAAGCAGCAGGAAATATATTTTTTTGAAGGTTAGATACAGACTTTATTTTTAAATTTTGCATTAAAAATTTTACATTAACTTATGCTGACATGATGTTACATGCAATGTGAAATGTCTTTATGTAGAGAAAGGTTTTTGGTATTTTTATCATAGGGTTAAAGTGACACTATGTAAATGAAAGTACCTTTGAGTTATAAATTGCTATAACATGCTAATTATTACAATCACAATAGCCATCAATGTTATCATTATAATTAGCCATTTAAAATAATATTTATTTATTTATTATTTTTCGATAGTCTTTTTTTTTTTAAGATTTTATTTATTTATTTGACAGAGAGAAAGAGAGTGAGAGAGGGAACACAAGCAGGGGGAGTGGGAGAGGGAGAAGTGGCCCAGGGAGCTGCCACACGCTGGGGCAGGCAAACTGGGAGGGAGCCTGGTGCGGGGCTTGATACCAGGACTCCAGGATCATGACCTAAGCCGAAGGCAGACACTTAACGACTGAACCACCCAGGTGCCTCTAAAATAATATTTAAAGGAAAGAATTGAAAATTGAATTTTGCTGCTGTAGGCTCATTTAAATAGATCAGTATTGGGGTCTTTATTGATCTCAGATCATTTGAATTTTTATTAAAAAGATTTAAATGGGACTGTTGCCAGAAGGAGGTTTACACATGAACAATCTGATCATGTCACTCTTTTGCTTAAAATATCTGTGTCTCCCCATTGCTACCTGTATGTAGCCTTTAACTGGAGTCCTTCCTCTGAATGATAGTACACACAAATGATGAAAATTATTTTCTTACTTCTCCCAGGATGGGTATATAGCTACTACCATACTGGGATGCATTAGAGATAAATTAATTTGTTAAATACAGTGGATGCTTTAGGACTTTACAGCATAATTCTCTTTCAGATTTCTGGTTGATGAAGGCTGGTGAGAGTATACAGTTCTTAGCATGGCAAACAAGACCTGTTGTGATCTGTCCCGTTTACTATTTGTAGGCTTGTTTTTTCCCCTTCTACCATATATTTTAGCTGATTAGTTACATTCCTTTACTTAGTGATTCCTAACCTCTTTCATGTCATGCTACACACAGAAAACAATAATAGACATGTATGTCATGTTGAGGTAAACTGGAAAAGATTTGGGGACATCTATATGTGATTTTGTGAAAAAAATAAATGACATTTTCTCACCACATTAATAAAACAAAGGATAAGAACCATATGATCCTTTCAATAGATGCAGAAAAAGCATTTGACAAAGTAGAATATCCATTCATGATAAAAACCCTTGACAAAGTAAGGTTAGAGGGATCATACCACAACTTAATAAAAGCCATATGTGAAAAACCCGCAGTTGGTATCATCCTTAGTGGGGAAAAACTGAGAGCTTTTCCGCTATGGTCATGAATAAGACAGGGATGTTCACTCTCACCACTGTTATTTAACACAGTACTGGAAGTCCCAGCCTCAGCAATCAGAAAACACAAAGAAATAAAAGGCATCCAGATCTGCAAGGAAGAAGTCAAACTTTCACTATTTGCATATGACATGGTACACTATGTAGAAAACCCAAATGGCTCCACCAAAAAATTGCTAGAATTTACGAATTCAGTAAAATTGCAGGATACAAAATCAGTGCACAGAAATCTCTTACATTTCTATACACCAGTAATGAAGCAGCAGACAGAGAAATCAAGGAATCAGTCCCATATATAATTGCACCAAAAATCATAAGATACCTGGGAATAAACCTAACCAAAGAGGTAAAAGATCTGTACTCTGAAAACTGTGGAACACTGATGAAAGAAATTTAAGAGGACACAAAGAAATGGAAAGACATTCCATGCTCATGGATTGGAAAAACAAATATTGTTAAAATGCCTATATTACCCAAAGCAACCTACACATTTAATGCAATCTCTATCAAAATACCACCAGCATTTTTCACAGAGCTAGAACAAACATCCAAAAATTTGTATGGAACCACAAAAGACCCCAAATAGCCAAAGCAATCTTTGTAGGCATCACAATTCTGGACTTCAAGTTATATTCCAAGGCTGTAGTGATCAAGACAATGTGGTACTGGCAAAAAAACAGACATGTAGATCAATGGAACAGATTAGAAAACTCGGAAATGAATCCACAACTGTATGGTCAACTAATCTTGACAAAGCATAAAAGAATATCCAATGGAAAAACGAGAGTCTCTTCAACAAATGAAGTTGGGAAAACTGGACAGCAACATGCCAAAGAATGAAACTGGACCACTTTCTTATACCATACACAAAAATAAATTCCAAATGGATAAAAGACCTAAATGTGAGGCAGGAAACCATCAAAATCCTAGAGGAGAACATAGGCAATGACTTCTTTGACATTGGCCGTAGCAACTTCTTACTAGATATGTCTCCTGAGGCAAGAGAAATAAAAGCAAAAATGAACTACTGGGACTTCATCAAGATAAAAAGCTTCTGCACAGCAAAGAAAACAATCAACAAAACTAAAAGGCAACTTACGGAATGGGAGAAGATATTTGCAAATGACATATCAGATAAAGGGCTAGTATCCAAAATCTATAAAGAACTTATCAAGCTCAACACCCCAAAACCAAATAGTCCAGTTAAGAAATGGGCAGAAGACATGAATAGACATTTTGCCAAAGAAGACATACAGATGGCCAACAGACACATGAAAAGATGCTCAACATCACTGATGATGAGGGAAATACAAATCAAAACTACAATGAGATATCACCTTACACCAGTCAGAATGGTTAAAATTGACGATACAGGGAACAACAGGTGTTGGTGAGGATGTGGAGAAAGAGGAACCTTCTCACACCTGTGTTTGTGGGCATGCATACTGGGGCAGCCATTGTGGAAAATAGTATGGAGGTTCCTCAAAAAGTTAAAAAATAGAAGTACCTACGATCCAACAATTGCACGACTAGGCATTTACCCAAAGGATACAAAAATACTGATTGGAAAGGATACATGCACCCTGATGTTTATAGCAGCATTATCAACAATAGCCAAATTATGGAAAGAGCCCAAATGTCCATTGACTGATGAATGGGAAAAGAAGATAGGGTGTGTGTGTGTGTGTGTGTGTGTAATGGAATATTACTCAGCCATAAAAAGAATGAAACCTTGCCATTTGCAGCGACATGATGGAGCCAGAGAGTATTATGCTAAATGAAGTAAGTCCGTCACAGGGGCACCTGGGTGGCTCAGTTGGTTAAGCATCTGCCTTCAGCTCAAGTCATGATCTGGGGGTCCTGGGATTGAGTCTCACATTGGGCTCCCTGCTCATTGGGGAACCTGCTTCTCACTCTCCCTCTGCTGCTCCCCCTGCTTGTGTTTTCTCTCTCTCTGTCAAATAAATAAATAAAAATCGCAAAGAAAAAGAAATAAGTCAGTCACAGAAAGACAAATACCATATGATTTCACTCATATGTGGAATTTAAGAAACAAAACAAATGAGCATAGGGGGAAAAGAGAGGAACACCAAGAAATAGACTTTAGACTTAGAGAAAAAAAATCACATTTTCTATTATATAATTATAAGCAAAATAAAATGCAGGCTATTATGGAAGATAATAAATGTTGAATTGTAAAAACTTTTAAATAATATCCTTCAACATCTAAAATGAGAAACTTAGCTGGCTTCTATGAGCATACTTTTTATCACATTTATATACTTATTTTTGAAACATATATACATAATTCCTGATCAAGACTGTTTAATGATGATCTCTTCAAATTCTTGTTGCTCACTATTGACAAGAAACTGTACAAGTAGTTGGTAGCAAACTGCAAGAAAGAACTTCTTTTTCTTTGGTTGATGGAAATTCCTTTTATGCTATTAGTCTTGAAAATTCACTCTCTTTAAATTTTACTTTAGTGGTGGTAACATTTAACTGCTTGCTCTTCCTTTTCTTTCATTGACAAATGTAATGTTGGAATTTCTTCCCATAATGTGAATGGATTTCAAATCCAATTGAAATTTAAAAATATCAGTTTAATAATAATGTTGATATTCTTCTTCAAGCATATACAGTACTCTGCTAGCCTTAATTAGGACTCAAATTATAACATTGACTGTCACTGGTGAATCATTTTAACTTAATTTTTATGAAGCTGAACTATTGCTTTGAACCTGTAAACTTTGTCATACTCAATGCGTTGCACAGTTCATGGAAATTTTTGATTGGGTTCATCTAGGTGTTTGAAACTGTCACTTAAATGAGCCATTTTTTAAAGCCAATTACCAGGCTTCAACAAATCTATAAAGTAAGAATCACTCACAATGTCAATGCTTATTTTTAACCCAGAAACTTTAAAATGAAAGCTTCCTTTTGAATAGACAACGCACTGAGGTATGGAATAGCAGAGAGTAGTATTCTGAACTCATTTATCTCTATAAAGCCCAAAGCAGCTTGGGATTGACTAGATTCTTCATTTTGAAAACATTATTTAATGTGGAATCTATATCTATAGGCAAGATTTTGCATTTAAGACCTTCTCTGGAACAAGATAGTGTTACTTGAATTTCAGTTTTTTCCAGAATAAACTCTGGTTGTAGAAACTTTATACTTTTTTGTTATAAAATTATACAGTATTTCTATAATATTTTGTTTCAAAATCTGGTACTTTTTTGCAGGACAAATTACATATTTTTTTGTCATTTCTCTTCAGGTGCTATAATGTCAGTTATTAACTAGATTACTAACTGTAGATTCATTAATCTGCAATGAAAATTTTAGTAATTTTCTTGACTAGAGTTGTCTCTATATCCCCTCACATGCCATCAGTACACTTACTAATAATATTGTTGAAAGTGTCATTCATTCTCTGTCTCCTTTTTTCTCCTTTTTGATTTATTGATTTAAAATATAGTGTTGCCAGTTTTTTTTAAAGGATTTTATTTATTTATTTGAGAGAAAGAGAGAGCACATGGAGGGGGGAGGGGCAGAGGGAGAGGGACAAGCAGATTCCCCGCTGAGCAGGGAGCCTAATGCGAAGGCAGACACTTAAGTGACTGAGCTACCCAGGCGCCCTAATGTTGGCAGTTTTTATGCAAACTGATAAATAAGCAGTTCTGCAGTTGTGCTTTGTTATTTTTCACTTGCAGACACTTTTTTTTTTAAGTTTATTTATTTGGGGTTCCTGGCTGGCTCAGTTGGGGGAGCTTGTGGTGCTTGAGCTCCAGGTTGTGAGTTCGAGCCCCATACTGGGTGTGGAGATTACGTAAAAATAAAATCTTAAAAAAAAGTTTATTTATTTAAGTAATCTCTAAACCCAGCATGAGGCTCGAACTCATGACCCTGAGATCAAGAGCCGCATGCTCTTCTCGCTGGCCAGCCAGGTGCCCCTTCATTTGCAGATGCTCGAAAAAGTTAAAATCTTTTGCTTTGTGGTCAGGTACTGGCATTGTTTATTTGGCCCCACTGCTTTGTGATAAACTTTTCATGCAGTAAGACATTTTGTTGAGAAGAATTATCAGGGTATGGGAATCCAAATTTGAGATCCTTATTATATTGCTTAACTAGTGATTTAAATTTTTACTTCAATAATTAAAGTTTTCAAAAATTCACAGTTGCACTGATGCTAGAAGAAAGCATATCTTATGGGTGCCTTGACATTGGTCTTGGCATTGAATTTTTGGATGTGACTCCAAAAGCAAAAGTGACAAAAGCAAATATAAACAGGTGGGACTACATCTAACTGAAAACTTCTGTACAGCAAAAGAAACCATCAATAAAATGAAAAGGCAACTTACTAAGAGAAAATATTTACAAATCATATATCCAATAAGGGGTTAATATCCAAATATATAAAGAACGCAACTCAATAACAAAAACCAAACAATTTGATTAAAAAATGGGCAGAGGAACTACATACACATTTTCCCAAAGAAGTCATACAGATGGCCAATAGGCACATGAAAAGATGTTCAACATTACTGCGTATTAGGTAGTTTCAAATCAAAACCACAATGAGATACCACCTCACACTTGTTAGAATGGCTGTTATCAAAAAGACAAGAAATAAATGTTGGAGAGGATGTGGAGAAAAGGGAACCCAAGTATACTGTTGGTGGGAATGCAAGCTGGTGCAGCCACTATGAAAACAGTATGGATGTTCCTCAAAAAATTAAAAATAGATCTTCTATATGATCCCACTATTCCACTTCTGGGTGTTTATTGAAAGAAAATGAAGATACGAATTTTAAAAGATATATTTAATCCTGTGTTCATTGAAACATTGTTTACAATAGTCAAGATGTGGAAACAACCTGTGTCCTTTGATGGATGAATAGATAAAGAAGATGTGTGGTATACACACACACAATATGGAGTGATACTCAGCCACCAAAAAGAAATCTTTTTTTTTTTTTTTAAGATTTCATTTATTCATTTGACAGAGAGAGAGAGTGAGAGCAGGAACACAAGCAGGGGGAGTGGGAGAGGGAGAAGCAGGCCTCCCGCCGAGCAGGGAGCCCGATGCGGGACTTGATCCCAGGACCCTGGGATCATGACCTGAGTCGAAGGCAGACGCTCAACGACTGAGCCACCCAGGCGCCCCCAAAAAGAAATCTTGTCATTTGTGACAAATGGATGGATCTTGAGGGTGTTATGCTAAGTGAAGTATGTCAAACAAGGAAAGACAAATACCGTATGATTTCACTTTTATGTGGAATCTAATAAACAAAAAATAAAACAAACTGAACTCATGGATACAGAGAACAGACTGGTAGCTATCAGAGGGGAAAGTGTGAAGGGGGTCAATTGTATGGTGATGGATGGTATTGAGACTCTTGTGATCACTTTATAGTGTATACACATATTGAGTTATTATGTCGGACACCTAAAACTAATATGATGTTGTATACCACTTTTAACTAAAAAAAAAAAAAAAGCCAGTAAGAAAGAACAGAAAGGAAGACGAAGGAAAGAAAGAAAAACAAACAAAAAAATTGACAAAATAATTTACATTCTAATAGGGACAATCGAGATGGTGATGCTGATGAGGATTATGATAGCAGTCATACAGACTTAAATGCTAGAAAAATGTGAAAATAAGGGCAAATTAAATAGAAATAAATATCTTACATATCTATATAAAACAAAGAACTTCACCAATAATAACCCCACTGTGACAAAAGTAATAATTAGACTACCTGAGATAATCCCGTGGGAAGGCAGGGAGAGGGGCTACATGGTGCCACCTCTTCAAAACCATATATACTCTGTACTCTCTAGAAGAATTTAGAAAAAATAAGTATTTTCTTGTACATGTTTGTTTGCATGTAAAATTTTCCAATTATAGCATACAGTATAGAAAAAAGAATAATTTTTTTGGCATAGGTATTTATTCATTCTTCTTTTAAATCATGTGCCTTGAGTGTCTGACATATATGAGCCCCTGGACTCATTTAGGAAATGGAGAGGAATAGGAGATAGTCTCTACCTTTGAGTTGCTCATAAACTCGTGGGTAAAAATCATGTAAATAAATAGTAAAATACATGATAAATGCTTTAAAATAGGTATTTATCAATTGTTGAGCTGAACAAGGGAAAGGGGTGACTATATGAACGTGGAGGATTTAGGGGGAAAGGTTTTATAACCAAAGAGAACATTTCCTGGCTTTGCAGGAAAATTATAATTCAGTATGTGGAGGAGTAGTGCATTCTAGATATGTGCAGAGTCTGGGCTGTGAAAGAACATAGTGTCTTTGGGGAATAGCCAGTATTCCTATATTGCTAGGTGTGTGGAAGATGGGAGGAAGGGATGGAGTGGTGGAAGCTGGTTGTTGGAGTCAGTTGTATGTAGGACTGGTATTATTCAACTCTATTCACCAGTACAGAGATACTGGTTATTAAAATATTGAATCGCTTTCATGCAGATTGGTAAATTTTATTGAGAGACTACGTTGCCTGATGATGTTGTCTAGTGCCATTGGTAGGGTGTAGATTATGGGCCCTAGTAACCTTGCTGGTGTGGATTGATGTGGCCCTGGGAAGTCATCAGTGCTTGCCTTATACTCCGGAGTGTCCTGTTGGTGTTGGAGGCAATGGAACAGGCTGTGGCACAGGTAGTTTTTGTGGCACTATTTTTTGGGGGTGTCCTGAGGCACAGGGGTTTCATGCCCTGTAGGAAACACTAGCATTCAAATGCTTACGTGACAATGACATGCAAACAGCATGCCCAACCCTTTACTGCTGCAACAAAGTGCTCCTGGGCACCAGGAACCAATGACTGTCATTTTAATAGGAAGATGTTGGGAAGGGACACCTGGGTGGCTCAGCCGGTTAAGGGTTAAGCATCTGCCTTTGGCTCAGGTCATGATCCCGGACTGCTGGGATCGAGGACTCCTGGGATTTAGGCCTGCATCGGGCTCCCTGCTCAGCAGGGAGTCTGTTTCTCCCTCTACCTCTGTGCGCAGTCTCTCTCTCTCCGTCCCTCAAATAAATAAATAAAAAGTCTTCAAAAAGATAAATAAAAAGTTACATTAAAATCACCTTTTGACGAATCTCAGATGCCAGTAAAGGCAAAAAACCCTTACTACTCGGTTTTCTTCAACTTTAATAGGAAATCTTATGGAATTGTTTTGGAACCCATGCTTCCAATCTGCCACCAGATTTTGCAGCAGGAATTTACATAACCATGCCATAGCTCAGCCTGTCTCACGATTTACCATATGTTTCAGTATTTCCAATGTTTGCAAATACTCCTCTTTCCCACCCTTTCCAGTTTACATTTCTCAGCTTTGTCCTGGCCTTTACCTCGTAGTTCTCATTCACTTCTGTGATTCATGAATCACCTGCTATAGCCTTCCAGTTTAGAGTCAGTTCTGTACTAGTTCTCTTTCCTGGACCTTTTTCTAGACTATTAACACAGACAATGCTTAATCCTCACTGTAGAACTCTCGATTCCTGGCCTAGGTTCAGCACTGTCATCTCAGTACTCGTTTTTATGGCTTTGCTACTTGTCTTTTTCCTCTGTCTAAAAGTCGCTGGAATCAGAAACATGATTTAGAGTTAGGCTGGCTCCTGTAACAGTGTAAGATAGCAGTTCTAGTAAAAATTTCCCTCTTACGAATCCTGTTTTTGTCTGGTTAGAATTTAGGGGACTTTCTATAGTCTAAATCTCATCAGTTAAGACAGCTTTGTATAAGTCGCTGGATCTTTATGACTGCAAATAAGGCCTTTGCTGCTTATTTTCCTCCTAATCCAGTGTTTCCTTAGCTGGTTTCAGGGAGTCAAGGCGGTGCAATGTGTGTAAGCAGCTACGCTTTTCCCGTAAAGGAAAGGCTTTGGCATAAATCAACTCTGGGTCATAGCCTAATTTGCTAGTTGTGTGACCTTGAGCAAGTCACTTAATTGTTGGGACTCTCTGTTGCTTTATCTATAAATAATGCCTGGTTCCTAGGGTTGTGGTGAGATGCAAATATAACGTACCTGGCATACAGAGGATAGGCAATAGACGTCAATAGGAAAAATAAACAGTTTGCCTTCTAGGTTACTTTTTCTGCTCCTACTCTTGTGCTTCTCATCCCTATCTGAAGTTAGACTCATTTGTTTCTATGAAGGTCAGTCTTGAGATTAGATGAGACTAGAGTGAGAGGAAGTGAGAACACAGGTGAAATTCATCTGGATATTTGTCCTTGAACATTTTCTTCGCTAAAGGATTTTTGAGATTGTTGGTGATAGCAAATTGCCCTCTTGAGGCTGGAAGTTTAGTTAATCAGAATTTTAAAAGGCTTTTTTTCATAATATGTAAAAAAGTAGTAGTATTTAAAAAAACTGTTTTGTTTTATAAATTCTGCAAAAAATCTAAGCCCTGCTATGGACCTACCATCTAATTTGACAAGTGTCTATTTCAAGGCTATTCATACCTTTTTCAAATTGATCCAAATAGCAGTACTCCTAAATTTATATTTATTCTCTTTTGATCATCTTAGCTATTGAAATCACCATCTTTCAAATACTTTCACATAAAGGGCTGATTACATTATATAGAAATAGAAAATTCAAAGACTATTTTCATCTCAAATTTTACTTAAACTTAATAACAATAGTAGACATTTTTTTAAAAAGATAAAATTCTATATACTCTTGTTTCCCTACACAACTGTTTGTTTTTATATATTCCCTTACAGTTTTTATCTCTATGCATCAAATGTTTTACATATATATAATTATAGTGAATGTATGATTTTATATTCTGCTTAGTACTTCATATAATTTTTTTTTTTTTACTTAGTAGAATATCACAGATGTTTTTTCATGAATATATTTTCTCAACCATCTACGTCACCACCTGTCACATGCCAGGCATATTCAGTTAAATAGGTTCTCCTCCATTCTAATTTTTAATACTTGCAGAACATTTCATTGCAATTACAACAAAAAGTTCAACATTCCACTATTGATTTTGCTTTATGTTTTGCCTTTATCTCTGCTCTGGCATTAAGCCAAATGTGGGACACAGCCCTATTTCCTGGATTCTAAACTTTTACTCATATCATTAGGCAGCTGTGTTCATAGCATTTCTTTGGAGATTGAGGGATAATGATGATGAGGTTTCCATACAGTGATAAGTCAAAACTGAATTAAACTTTCCCATTCTTGAAAAGTCTCTAGGCATTTCCACCCAGTGGGTTCCAACTTGGGCCATATTGTTAGCCGTACCTTCTTTTAGCTTACCCTTTCTTTTCTCTCCCGTTTCTTCTTCACTCTCCAATTTCTGTTAATTTTTATACATATCAGGTTAGTTATGTTTTCTTTCTGTTCTTTTTATTTTCTTTCAATCTGTTCCCTTGGAGTTCCTCTTCCACCCTGAAGTAGCTTATCAGGGTATGTTTCTAAATGTACGTAGTTTCTTCCTAAAGAAAAAAAAATCACCAATATCATTTGGTCAAATATTTTTTCTCCATTCTGTTGCATAAGTTTTTTTTCATAAATTGTTGTTCAGTTGCTCTTGGTTGGTTGATAGGGGATTCCTTCAGACTATAAGTTCACTTGGGCCTGAATAATATTAAAATGTGGATGAGAGTTTTACTGCATCTACTTAAGAGAAAGGTTGAGGAACACCAGGTTGACATTATAATTAAATTTCACCAATATTTTTCTTAGGTTTATATGGAGTAGAGTGATAACCTTGATTAACAGACCCTCTGAAGCCATAGCACTGTTGCAATAGCCTCAGTAAAATAGAAAAAATGTCATTAGTCTTGTCAAACAGAAATGTTGTGATTCTTGTGGCCTAAAGACAATGTTCCTAATGACAATGCAGTTTCTATTTATCTGCCCAAGTTTGAATGATAAAGAGATAAAGATAAAGAGGGTTGGGCCACGGTAAAATAGTGAACTTGGTGGAATATATCTCTTATCCTTCCTAGTTTTCCCATTTGATGCCTTTTTCCCCATTTGCCAATGACTTTGGGCATCTACTGCTCTCCTACCGTTTAATCTTCTCTCCCCAATCGCTAGCACATTAGAAAAAGAATAATCAATCATTTGTATTTTCCCAAATGGCAGATAATAAAAAAAACCCTTAAATTTTCCAAGTGGGGAATAATAAAGTTATAACTGTAACAGATATTTATAGGTTAAGCCAGGTATTAATAAGTTATGTTTATGTGGAGACCGAGGGCAGGAATTGTGTGCGATGTATCATTCTATTCCTTTTTGAGGTTATCACAGTGCTTGACATGTAGTAGGTGCCCAGTAATGAATTAATGAAGGAATTAAGGACACTTTATTTAAACAGCTTCAAGGTACTGATAAAAAGTATGAAGGAGTACAACAATGTCACAGAAATTTAGAATAGCACAAGCATATCTCAGAGATTCTGTGGGTTCCATTCCAGACCCTTCAGTAAAGTGAATATTACAGTCATGTGAGTCCAATGAATTCCTCGGTTTCCCAGTGCATGTAAAAGTTACGTTTACACTACACTGTGGTCTATTAAGTGTGTGATAGCATTAAGTCTACAGAAAAGCAAGGTACATGTCTTAATTGAAAAAATACTTTATTAAAAAATGCTAACCATCATCTAAGCTTTCAGTGAGTTGTAATCTTTTTGCCTGTCTGTTGATGGCTGCTGACTGATCGGATGGTGGTTGCTGAAGGTGGGAGTGGCTGTGGCAATTCCTTAAAATAAGTCAACAATGAAATTTGCCATATTGATTGACTCTTCCTTTTACAAACAATTTCTCTGTAGCATTTGATGCTGTTTGATAGCATTTTACCCATAGTAGTATTTCTTTCAAAACTGGACTCAGTTCTTTAAAACCTGCCATTGCTTTATCAACTAAGTTTATGTAATATTCTAAATCTTTTGTTGTCATTTCAACAATCTTTACATATTCCCTAGGAGTAGATTCCTTCTCAAGAAACCAGTTTCTTTGCTCATTCCTAAGAAGCGACTCCGTCCATTCAAGTTTATCACGAGATTGCAGCAATTCAGTCCCATCTTCAGGCTCCACTTCTAATTCTAGTTCTCTTGCTATTTCCACCACATCTGCAGTTACTTCCTCCAGTGACGTTTTCAACCCTTCAAAGTCATCCATGAGAGCTGCAATCAACTTCTTCCAAACTCCTGTTCATGTTGATATTTTGACCTCTTCCCGTGAATCACATATGTTTTTAATGGCATCTAGAATGGTGAATCTTTTAGAGGGTTTTTCCTTTACTTTGTCTAGATTCATCAGAGGAATCCCTATTTATGGCAGCTATAGCCTTATAAAATGTATTTTTAAAAAATATTTATTTATTTATTTCAGAGAGAGAGAGAGAGTGTGTGTGCACACAGGAGTGGGGCGGGGGGAGGGGCAGAGGGAGAGAGAGAACCTCAGGAAGACTCCATGCTGAGCATGGAGCCCACCATCGGGCTTGATTGCACGACCCTGAGATCACGACCTGAGCCAAAAAACCAAGAGTTGGATGCTGCCCCGACTGCACCACCCAGGCACCCCCAAATTGTATTTCTTAATAAGACTTGAAAGTCAGAATTACTCCTTGATCCATGGGCTGCAGAATGGATGTAGTGATAGCAGGTATGAAAATGAACTTAATCTTGTACATTTGCATCAGAGCTCTTGGGTGACCCGGTATCTTGTCAATGAACAGTACTGTTTTGAAAGGAATCTTTTTTTTTTATTGAGCAGTAGGTCTCAAAAGTGGGCTTAAAATGTGTAGTAAACCACATTGTCAACAGATGTGCTCTCATCCAGTTTTTCTTGTTCCATTTTTACAGCACGGATGGAGTAGATTTAGCATAATTCTTAAGGGCCCTAGGATCTTCTGAGTGGTAAATGAGCTTTGACTTCAAAAAGTCACCAGTTGCATTAGACCCTAACCAGAGAGTCAACTTGCCATTTGAAGCTTTGAAGCCAAACGTTGACTTCTCCTCTCTAGCTATGAAAGTCCTAGGTGGCATCTTCTTTCAATATAAGGCTGTTTCATCCACAAAAATGCTGTTTAGTGTAGCCCCCTTCATTAACTATTTAGCTAGATCTTCTTGATAACTTGTAGCTTCTGTATTGGCCCTTGCTGCTTCACCTTGCTCTTGGTTGTTATGGAGCAGTGTCTTTACTTAAACCTCATGAACCAGCTTCTGCTAGCTTCAAACTTTTCTTCTGCAGCTTCCTCACCACTCTATGCCTTCATAAAATTAAAGAGGATGAGGGCCATGCTCTGGGTTAGGCTTTGGCTTAAGGGGATGTTGTAGCTGGTTTCATCTTCTATCAAGACCACGAAAACTTTTTTCCATATCAGCAATAAAGCTGTTTCACTTTCTTACCGTTTTTGTGTTCACTGGAGTAACACTTTTAATTTTCTTCAGGAGCTTTTCTTTCTTTCTTTTTTTTTAAAAGATTTTATTTATTTATTTGACAGAGAGAGACACAGTGAGAGAGGCAACACAAGCAGGAAGAGTGGGAGAGGGAGAAGCAGGCTTCCCGCTGAGCAGGGAGCCCGATGCGGAGCTCGATCCCAGGACCCTGGGATCATGACCTGAGCTGAAGGCAGACGCTTAACGACTGAGCCACCCAGGAGCCCCAGGAACTTTTCTTTTGCATTCACAATTTGGCTAACTGACACAAGAGGCCTAGTTTTTGGCGGATCTCAGCTTTTTTGACATGTCTCTTTTCACTAAGCTTAATCATTTCTAGCATATAATTTAAAGTGAGAGATGTGTAACTTTCATTTGAACAGTAGAAGCCATTGTAGGGTTATTAATTAGGCTAATTTAAATATTATTTTGTCTCGGGGAATAGGGAGGTCCAAAGAGAGAGAGAGAGACGGGAATGACTGGTCGGTGGAGCAGTCAGAATATAAACAACATTTATTAAGTTCACCATCTTATATGGGCATGATGCCTCAAAACAATTACAATAGTAACATCAGAGATCACTGATTACAGATCACCATAATAAATATAATAATAATTAAAAAGTTTGAAATATTGTGAGACTTACCAAAATGTGACACAGAGACAGGAAGTGAGCAAATACTATTGAAAAAATGGCTCCTTAATGAATCATTGAACACTACATCAAAAACTAATGATGTACTATATATTGGCTAACTGAACATAATAAAAAATAATAATAAAAAAAAAGAAAAATGGCTCCGATAGAAGGGCTTGCTCAGGTTGTCACAAACCTTCAATTTGTAAAAAAAATGCAGTGTCTCTGAAGTGCAATAAAGTGAAGTGGAATAAGAAAGAGGTATGCCTGAAAATCTGAATGAACACTATTGTAAAGAAGATACATAGCTGGGTAACAGATACATAAAGAGAGGCTCTATATCATTAATCATCAGGGAAGTGCAAATCAAAACCACAATGAGATATGAACTCACACTTCTCAGAATGGCTAAAATCAAAAAGAAATTAGTGTTGGTGAGGATTTGAAGAAAAAAGAACCCTTGTGCACTGTTGGTGGGAATGTAAATTGGTGCTGCTACTATGGAGAACGGTATGGACGTTCCTCAAAAAATTAAAAACAGAACTACCATAAAAAAAAGAGGTATGCCTGGATCAGAAATTATTTAGTTTTTCAATTTTAATTCCAGCAAAATTAACATACAATGTTATATTAGTTTCAGGTATATAACAATAGTGATTTCAGCAACTCTATACTTACTCATGGTCAAGATAAGTGTACTTTTTTTTTTTATTAGTACAGTTGACACACAATGTTACATTAGTTTCAGGTATACAGCTTAGTGATTTGACAACTTTATACATTATGCTATATTCACCACAAGTATAGCTACCCATTACATTGCTATTACAATATCGTTGACTGTATTCCTTATGCTCTGCTTTTTATTCCCATGACATAGTCATTCCATAACTGAAAGTCTGTATCTCTCTTTCCCCTTCACCCTTTTGTCCAGTCTTCCACTTGCTACCCTCTGGTAACCATCAGTTTATTCTCTGTATTTATAGTGGTGCTGATTCTGCTTTTTGTTTGTTTTTTTTGTTTTTTAGATTCCATTTATGAGTGGAATCATACAGTATTTGTCTTTCTCAGTCTGACTTACTTCACTTAACATAATATCCTCTATCCATCCATGCTGTCTCAAATGGCTAATCCTATCCTTTTTTATGGCTGTGTAATATTCCATTGTATATGTATACCACATTTTCCTTATCCATTTGTCTACTGATGGACACTTAGGTTGCTTCCATGTCTTAGCTATTGTAAATGATGCTGCAATAAACATAGGAGTGCATATATCTTTTCAAGTTAGTGTGTTTGTTTTCCCTGGGTAAATATCCAGTAGTGGAATTATTGGATCATATGGTATTTCTATTTTTATTTTATTTTTTTGAGGAACCTCCATACTGTTTTCCACAGTAGCTATACCAATTTACATGCCCACCAACAGTGCATGAAGATTTCTCCATATCCTCACCAATACTTGTTATGATAAGTATACTCTTTATCCCCTTTACCTATATCATCCATCCCTTCACCCACCTCCTTTCAGGTAACCATTAGTTTGTTCTCTGTCTGTTTTTTTTGTTTGTTTGTCTGTTTTTTCCTCTGTTCCTTTGTTTTGTTTCTTAAATTCCACATATGAGTGAAATTATATGGTATTTGTCTTTCTCTGACTTATTTCACTTAGCATTATACCCTCTAGGTCCATCCATGTTGCTGCAAATGGGTAAACTTCATTCTTTATATGGCTGATAATATTCCATTGTGTATATATACCACAACTTCTTTATCTATTCATCTGTTGATGGACAGTTGGGTTGCTTCCATATCTTGGCTATTGTAAATAATGCTGCAGTAAGCATAGAGGTGCATATATCTTTTCAAATTAGTGTTTTTGTATTCTTTGGGTAAATACCCAGTAATGGAATTACTTGATCATATGGTATTTACATTTTTGAGGAAACTCCATGCAGTTTTCCACAATGGCTGCATCAGTTTGCATTCCCACCAATAATGCATAAGGTTACCTTTTTCTCCACATCTTTGTCAACGCTTGTTTCTTATCTTGTTGATTTTAGCCACTCTGAAAAGAGTGAGGTGATATATCATGTGGTTTTGATTTGCATTTCCCTGATTATTAGTGATGTTGCACATCTTTTCATGTGTCTGTGGGTCATCTCTATGTCTTCTTTGGAGAAATGTCTATTCATGTCTTCTGCCCATTTTTTAATTGGATTATTTGTTTTTTGGTGTTGAGTTGTGTAAATTCTTTGTACATTTTAGATACCAATCCTTTATTGGATATGCCATTTGCAAATATATTCTCCCATTCAGTAGTTGTCTTTTAGTTTTTTTCATTGTTTCCTTTGCTGTGCAGGAGCTTTTTATTTTGATGTAGTCGCAATAGTTTATTTTTGCTTTTGTTCTCCTTGCTTTAGGAGACATATCTAGAAAAATGTTGCTATGGCTGATGTCAGAGAAATTACTGCCTGTGCTCTCTTCTAGGGTTTTTGTGGTTTCAGGTCTCACATTTAGGTCTTTATCCATTTTGGTTCATTTTTGTGTATGGTGTAAGAATGTGGTCCAGTTTCATTCTTTTGCATGTAGGTGTCCAATTTTCCCAACATCATTTGTTGAAGAGACTGTCTTTTCGCCATTGCGTATTCTTGTCTCCTTTGTGGGAGAATTGACCATATCATTCTGGGCTCTCTATTCCGTTCTGTTGATCTATGTGTCTGTTTTTGTGCCAGTATCATACTATTTCGGTAACTATAGCTTTGTAGTATATCTTGAAGTCTGGGATTGTGATACTCTAGTTTTGTTCTTTCTCAATATTTCTTTGACTATTCAGGGTATTTTATGGTCCCATACAAATTTTGTATTATATGTTCTAGTTCTGTGAAAGATGCTATTGGTATTTTGATAGGGATCGCATTAAGTATATAGATCGCTTTGGGTAGTATGGCATTTTAACAATACTTGGTTTCCCAATCCATGAGCATGGAGTATCTTTCCATTTGTGTCATCTTCAATTTCTTTCATCAGTGTTTTATAGTTTTCAGAGTACAGGTCTTTAACTTCCTAGATATTTTATTAGTTTTGGTATATTGTAAATGGGATTGTTTTCTTAATTCCTCTTTCTGCTACTTCATTATTAGTGTATAGAAATACAGTGAGTTTCTGTATATTTATTTTGTATCCTGTGACTTTACTGAATTCATTAATCAGTTCTAGTAGTTTTTGGTGGAATCTTTAGGGTTTTCTATATATAATGGCATCTGCAAATAGTGAATAATTTACTTCTTCTTTACTAGTTTGGATGCCTTTTATTTCTTTTTGTTGTCTGATTGTTGTGTCTAGGGCTTCCAGTACTATGTTGAATAAAAGTGCAGAGAGTGGACATCCATGTCTTGATCCTGATCTTAGGGGACAAGCTCTCAGTTTTTCACCATTGAGTATGATGTTAGCTGTGGGTTTTTAATATATGGCCTTTATGTTGAGGTATGTTCCCTCTAAACCTGCTTTGTTGAGGGTTTTTATCATGAATGGATGTGTGCTTTGTCAAATGCTTCTGCATCTATTGAAATGATCATATGGTTTTTATCATTTTTTTAAATCACTTTTTAAAATTAAGGTTTCTTATTTATTTGACAGAGAGAGAGAGGGAGAGAGAGCAAGTGAGCACAAGCAGAGGGAGAGGGAGAAGCAGGGTTTCCGCTGAGCAGGGAGCCTGATGCGGGCCTCGATCCCAGGACCCTGGGATCATGACCTGAGCCAAACAGACGCTTGACGGACTGAGCCACCCAAGCGCCCCTGTTTTTATCATTTTTTGTTGATGTAATATATCATGTTGATTGATTTGCAAATAAGGAATGACCCTTGCATCTAAGACTAAATCCCACTTGACTGTGGTGAATGATTTTTTTAAATGTATTGTTGGATTTGGTTTGTTGAGGATTTTGTTGAGGATTTTTGTATCTATGTTCATTAGAGATATTGGCCTGTAGTTCTTTTTTTTTGTAGTGTTTTTATCTGGTTTTCTTATCAGGGTAATGCTGGTCTCATAGAACGAATTTGGCAACTTAGTTTCCTCTTCTATTTTTTGGAATAGTTTGAGAAGAATAGGTATTAACTCTCTTTAAATGTTTGGTAGAATTCACCTGTGAAGCCATGTGGCCCCAGACTTTCGTGTGTTGGGAGTTTTTTGATTTGATTTCATTGCTGTTAATCAGTCTGTTCAAATTTTCTATTTCTTCCTGATTCAGTTTTGGGAGGTTATATATTTTTAGGAATTTATCTATTTCTTCTAGGTTGTCCAATTTGTTGGTATATCATTTTTCATAATCTCTCATAATCCTTTTTTTTTTTTTAAAGATTTTATTTATTTATTTGACAGGGAGAGACACAGTAAGAGAGGGAACACAAGCAGGGGGAGCGGGAGAGGGAGAAGCAGGCCTCCCGCTGAGCAGGGAGCCTGACGCGGGGCTCCATCCCAGGACCCTGGGATCATGACCTGAGCCGAAGGCAGACGCTTAAGGCCAGAGCCACCCAGGAGCCCCTCATAATCTCTTATAATCTTTTGTATTTCTGTGGTGTCAGCTATTCTTCCTCTTTCATTTCTGATTTTGTTTAGTTGAGCCCTCCCTTTTTTTGTTTTTTTTTTTATGAGTTTGGCTAGAGATTTATCATTTTTGCTGATCTTCTCAAAGAGCCAGCTCCTGGTTTCATTGATCTGTTCTATTATTATTATTATTTGTTATTGTTGTTATTGTTGTTGTTTGTTTCTGTTTCACTTATTTCTGCTTTAATCTTTATTATTTTCTTCATTTTGCTGGTCTTGGGTTTTGTTTGTTCTTTTTCAAGCTCCTTTAGGTGTAAGGTTAGGTTGTTTATTTGAGATTTTTCTTGCTTCTTGAGGTAAGCCTATATTGCTATAAACTTTCGTTTTAGAACAGCTTTTGCTGAATCCCAAAGATTTTGGACCATTGTGTTTCATTTTCACTTGTCTCCATGTATCTGTTCTCGGTTTTTGATTTATGGTTACCATTAGGTTTATATATAACATCTTATGCATTTAGTAGTCTATATTAATTTGATGGTCGCTTAAGTTTGAACCCATTCTAAAAGCACTAAATTTTACTCTTCCCCCCCTTGTTTTAGGTATATGGTGTCATACTTTACATCCTTTTATTTTATGAATCCTTCTATTGATTTTTAAAAAATATTTTATTTATTTGACAGAGAGATAGAGAGAGAGCACAAGTAGGCAGAGTGGCAGGTAGAGGGGGAGGGAGAAGCAAGCTCTCTGCTGGGCAGGGAGCCCGATGTGGGCCTCGATCCCACACCCTGGGATCATGACCTGAGCCGAAGGCAGCCACTTAACCAACTGATCCACCCAGGTGCCCCGATTTTTATAGATATACTTACTTTTACTGCTTTTGTGCTACCTACTTTTCTTACCCTTGCATATGGCCTTTCCTCTCCACTCAAAGAATCCCCTTTAACATTTCTTATAGGGCTGGTATAATGGTCATGAATTCCTTTAACTTTTGTTTGTCTGGGAAACTCTATCTCTCCTATTCTGAATGATAGCCTTGCTAGATAGTGTATTCTTGGTTGACATTTTTCTCTCAGCACTTTAAATATACCATGCCATTTTCTTCTGGCCTGCAAAGTTTCTGCTAAAAAATAAGCTGATAGCCTTATTGGGTTTCCCTTTTTTATAGCTGTTTTCTTTTCTCTTGCTGCTTTTAAAATTCGATTTATCACTACTTTTTGCCATTTTAATTATTATGTGTCTTGGTGTGGACCTTCTTGGGTTGATTTTGCTGGGGGCTTTCTGTGCCTCCTGGATCTAGATTCCTGTTTCCTTCCCCAGATTTGGGAATTTTTCAGCTACTATTTTTTCAAATACATTTTCTGTCCCCTTTTCTCTCCCTTCTCCTTCTGGGATCTCTATAATGCGAATGTTATTATGCTTAATGGTGTTGCTGAATGCCCTTAATCTATTTTCATTTTTTATTGTGTTTTTTTCTCCTTCTTGTTTGACTTGATTGTTTTCCATTATTCTGCCCTCCAAGTCACTGATCCATTCTTCTGCTTCCTCTAGTCTACCATATATTCCCTCTAGTGTATTTTTAATTTCAATTATTGAGTTCTTCATCTCTGGTTATTTTTTATGTTTTCTCTCTCTTTGTGTTGGTCTCACTGAGGTCCTCCTCTCTTTTCTTAAATCTAGTGAGTAGTTTTATGACCATTTTAAATTCTTTATCAGGCATATTACTTATTTCCATTTCATTTAGCTCTTTTGCTGTGATTTTTGTCCTGTTCTTTGATTTGGGACATATTCCTCTGTCTCCCCATTTTGTCAAACTGCTTGTGACTGTTTCTGTGTTCAAAAAGTCAACTACATCTGTTCTTGAAAATAGTGACCAAGTGAAGAAGAGGTCCTGTATAGTGCCCTGCAGTGAATGTCCCCTGTTCGCCAGAACCTGGCATTTCAGGGGTGTTTCCTATGTGTTGCATGTACCCTACTGTTGTGGCTGAGCCATGTTTGCCTTCAGTCCAGTTGTCTGCAATAGTTCTCTTTGCCTGTTGTGGGCAGGGTTTGGTTCTTATGTTGTTAGTGGGGCAGTCTGGGGCCACCTTGGACTTGAGTTGAATCAGATCAGGCATTTGCCAGAACTAGGGTAACAATGAACTACAGGACACTTTCCCTGTGTTGTTCCCTGAAAGCTTTAATTGGTGGGTGGGACCTGCAGTTAGACCAGATGTCTGCTCCCAGCTCATTGCTGGGGCTGTTGTTGGGCTGGTGTGTGTGGTTATCTCCAGAGCTGAGTCTGCTGATTTTCAGTGTTTCAGGTGTTAAAACCCATTGATCGTAAGAACTTGCAAAGTTAGGGACGCCTGGGTGGCTCAGCCTTTAAGCTTCTGCCTTCAGCTCAGGTCATGATCCCAGGGTCCTGGGATCGAGCCCCACATCGGGCTCCCTGCTCCGCGGGAAGCCTGCTTCTCCCTCTCCCACTCCTCCTGCTTGTGTTCCCTCTCTAGCTGTCTCTCTCTCTGTCAAATAAATAAAATCTTAAAAAAAAAAAGAACTTGCAAAGTTAGGCCCCTCTGGTTTTCAAAGCTAAATGTGGAGATTTGTCTTCCCAGTGCGGGTCCCCCTTGCTTAGGGTGCCTGGTATGGGTGGGGTCTGCTCCTCTCCCCTCTCTTTGCCCACAGTGACCTTCCCACTTGCAGACAGTCCCGCAGGTCCATTTGACTCCTGACTATGTCTCTGCCCTTCCTATCCTCTTCAACGTGGCCTCTTCTCTACCTTTAGCTGTGGAGAGTCTGTTTTACCAGTCTTCAGGTTGTTTTTTAGGTTATTTACAGTGATGTGGGTGTTATCTAGGTGTATCTGTGGGATGAGGTGAGTCTAAGATCTTCCTACTCCGCTATCTTCCCTGGTTATCCCTATATTAGAAATACTTTAAAAGCTGACCTTGAAGGTAAATCTGAATTAATCATTTTGGTGTAGCCAGAAATGAGGATGTGGGGTGTGTGTCTGTGTGTGTTTATGTGAGAGAGAGAGAGAGAGATGGGAGAAGAGCATAAGAGATAGTTTACTTTTCACTATGGAGGCGAAAGAGTGGATATCTTGAATCTCCAGCATCTGTTCTATGTTAATGTATACCTTGCCAAACTGTGCAAGTTCCAACTTCAATTTTGGATTGAGCATCAACTCACTTTCCACCTATTATTTGCTGAAGGAAGATGTGATTGATTTTGATTCCAGCCACTTTTCTGGAAGAAGAGGGAGGGCAGGAGACAAGAAAGTATGTGTGGAACATAGGCTGTGTAGGAGGATCTTGCCCAAGGACTGAGGAACTTTGTGCACGCATACATACTTTTGTGTATGTGTGCATGCCATTGTGTGTGTGTATGTATGATGAGTTAGGAATGAGTCGTTCTGTGACCATTGGTTATTTTCCTTATGTCTGTGTTGAATAAGGAAAGTAGATAAGTTGAGGATGGACCAGTAGGTAGGAGCTAGATTAGAGAGGGACTTATATGACATGGCAGAGAATTTGATTTTATTCTAAATAAAATGACAATTTAAGGAGATGGGTTGAGTGGTATGATGTGGGGAAGTGGTGGTGGGAGGTGTTTAGAGTGGGGCAGGGGAGGTTGCAAGTTTCTGTCTCAAACAAGAGTTCAGTTCTAAACAAATGTGGAGTTTGGTTTGTGATCCCAAGTGAATAGACACAGAAACAACTTGCAGATGTTTTTACAACTTTTCAAATGAGTTAAAATATCTCAAGATTGTTTTCTGCTATCTTCTAAAACATGTACTAGATTTTCTTGTTTATTACGGGATAATGATGATACATTTGAAATGAAATATGAAATATCATCTAAAGCTGTGAATTATAATTTCCATTTGAATTAAAATTATTACTTAAGTATTTTGGGCTAAGATGATGTTGCCATTCAAGTGGCACATAAAATATTTTCTAGGTATTGACTGTTGTAATTATAATAAAAATTGGATTTTAATAAAGAGTTCTGAGGAAATTATTGTTTTTTCACTTGAACTGCTGATTAATTAAATTGAAAGTGTTCCAACTGCTTTTGCCCTGAGCATCATTATAATAAATGATGACATAGATATTGTTGATATATTTAAGAAATAGGTCAGGAAGAAAGAAAAAAGGAAAGGAAGAGAGAGGATAGAGAAATGGAGTGGATGAATGAAAAAGAGGAAGAGTGGATAAAAGAAACACACAGATAGGGAAATAGAAAAAGAAGCCCATGGCACTGAAAGTTGTGTAATTAGGAGAACAAAAGCCACTCTGAATATTTCATACAAAGGCAACTTAATATAGGGAATTAATTACCAAAAGTATTGGTAGGGCTGGAGAAGCAAAAAGTGGATGATGAATTTACCAAAAAAGATGGGCAACTGGAGGAATCCACTACCTTTCCTAGGGCTAGGAGAGAAAAGCTGGAAATGGTGCTAAGCAGAGCCCATAAGTACTATGATGCTAGGATTGTTGGAGTGCCACTGCTACCCTTGGAGCCCAGGAGCCTGCACTTCTAATGATGTAGAAAGGCTACAGTCTTGTTGATGATGCTGGACTCACCATGGAGGATGCTGGAGCCCGTAGTCACTGCTGTTGCTGGTGCTTGTGCTGGTACTGCTATTACTCCTGGAACCAGAGCCCATGATTAAACTTGCTGAGCTTCCTGGAGTATTGTTGCTGCCTCTGCAGGAACTAGAAAGAGAAGGAAAAAAATTAAATGGTTTATCTTCCCCTGCCATCTAAGTTTCACCAGTATGTCCCAGTAGCAGAACTTAATTGGAAACCAGCTGTTGAGAGAGGGTGAGAAATGTAGTCTATATAGGCTTCTAGCCCCCTGAAATAAAGGGAGAGCATGGAAGGGCAGAGATGGAACTGAGAGCCAGTAAAGAACAAGCACAGAGAGAAGTTATAAAACACTGATTCTTTAATCATGATAGAGAAAAGGAACATTTTTGCAACTTTTCTGAGCAATGTCAAGACCCTTTTTTCATTTTTTTTCTGGTTGAAAGAAAGATTAGGTTATAAAGACTGGTCAAAAACCTTTGAAACTGAGATATACCAATTAGGGTGTTTTAGTTTCAAGCAGCAAAACTGGACCCTGGTTCACTTAAGAGAAAATACATTTATTATGAGGATATTGGATAGTGCTCAGAAATGTGAAATATCTAGTCTCTGGATAAGAAATTGGAGTAGCTCTGGATAGCTAGTTTGCAGAAACTAATGGATGCCCCGTTCAAGGTGCTACTTGCTGTTTGTATGGATCAGCTTCATTACTTACCATTTAAGGTTCACATTTACTGGTAGAGAGGCAATCTGGCCTGCCTCTGGTCAGTTGCCCATGGCAGAGTTGTGTGGTTAGGATGGAGACCACATGTGGCACTCTCTCACTTTGCCCTGCTGCTTGATCCACTACAAATTGCAATGATGCAATTAAAATTGAACAGCATTTTGGGTGCCATGTATGCTGCTGTACTATGATATTTAGTTCTGTTTTATTTTTTACCTATAGTGCATACCCATCATGTCAAAACAAGAAGAGAAAAGTAGACTTCAAGTATGCTTTTAAAACACAGTGGAGTGTGGATTATTTTGTTATCAAATTAGATAACAAAGTGTTGTGTTTATTATTTGTGTGCTTATTATGTGTTGACAATGTAGTTGTGCTAAAAGAATACAATATATGTTGATGTCACCCTACTAAGCACCCATCGCAATATTTCCATTAGGGTAAATTAGAAATTTAAAGTGGAATATTTCATTATAGCAGAATTTCTTAACAAAAATAAAAAATGAAAATGAGGCTTCAGTCAAAGAAAGTTGCCAAATGGCTCATCTGTTAGCCAGTCCACTTACCATGATGAGTTAATTAAATCACATTTGATTGTAGCAGATGAAAATATGTGTCCAGAGAAAATAAACTTGTTTACGACTATTAGCTTTTCAATGAGAAATTTCTCAAAGAGTTGAGGACATTAGGAACAACACCTTACAGTCAATTAAAAAACAAGGCTAATGATTCTGAATGGTTTTCCTTGGTTCTTGCTTAGTTTACAGATGTTTTGGTAATGATCTGCTTTTGTTTATTTGAGGAGTTGGTACTGAATTTGAAGTGACTGGAGAATAAGGCTCTATGAAGTCAGTATGGAATAACAAGAGGCAAGAACATTTCAAAGAATTTGAGAAGAGTCAGTACAGCCTGAAGCGGAATCTGCTAAGATGTGTTAAAATCGATGATGACAAAAATATGTGTGGAGTAGAAAAAGACTAAGTTGGATACATTTACAAATGTTGTGAAAATATAAAATGTTTAAAGCTCATGGTTATTCATTGTGTTGTGAGTAGATACTTTGTAGGAAATTTTTGAATCATCATGGATTATTGAATTGGTATTGTCAAAAGTAAACCATTCCCTCTTGTGAATTTAGCCATCAATTCTATGTACTTTTTGTCAGAAATAGAAACAATATCATGACTTGCTCTGTTACAATAAGATTGATGGCTTAGAAAAATAAAATTTTATGTGGGTTTTTGAACTCAGGGCCAATATTTGAACTGTCTCTGCATGAGAAAAATACCCTTAACCACTGTTATTGAACACTGAATGGCTTTGGAAATTTGTTTTTGCACTGATAGTTTCTGAGTTCAACTCATAATTACAAGACAGAAGTATGCTTATCTGTGACACTTATACTACGGTAAAGTCCTTTTAACTTCAGTGACCACTAATCTTTATCATGAATAATTTCAGCTGCTTTATATGCTTCTCATGCTGTCAAAAGTTAAAACAAGTAGTAAGCTCTCTAATCCTCCACAATTTTCAGTGAATGTATTTTCCCAGCTCAGACTATGGTTCCAATAGCATTTTTCAGACTTTGATGCAAATGCAAAAAAAAAATTATGTATTTAAAAATTCTTTTAATTGTGCAATTGTAGAACTACCACTTGACCTTAATCAGCACTGCAATGACATGCTAAAAGACAAACCAGGAGAAGAATCTAATTCAATTCTAGAAGTGTCCTCTAAGTGATGCATATGGTCAGTATCAGTACTTGAGACTTATCTGTATGAAAAGACATTTCTAAGTTGAAATTCATAAAATCATATTACAGATCAGCATTAACAGAAGAACATTTGCAATTAATTTGAATGATTTGGAGTACTAACTTTGAATCCCAACTACTACCCCACAAGAATTCCATTATATTCTCATTAATGGACCTATCTTGTTATACTCAGTTATTTAAATTTTGTCAATAAGAAATTTGTGGAAATGTGTTTTCTCTCTTATATTAGTAGTACATATTATTCTTAATTTTGCCTTTTGACCTAATGCTGGCAGGCCAGGTCCAGGGACCCAGAGGGGGTCATGCAGGACCAAAGAGGATCTTGGCTTTGCATAGGATAAAAATCAAATGTGAGCCAGTAGGAAGTGAGAGCAGAATTTATTGAATATAGAGAGAGAACAGATACAGACAGAGCATCTGGGAAACTGGGAAAGGAAAGCAGCATGAGTTTCGTCTTTGTTCGGGGTCTGGAGTTTTTTTTATTGAGGATGGTGGCCTGGTGTACCTTTCCTCTCAGGCATCCAGGAAATGGTTAGAACAAAGACGAGGGCCCAGGTTATTCCCTGGAGCCAGGGGGCCTTGGTGTGAAGATGTCTAGCTCCCATGGTCTGGAATACTCATATGATGGCTTCATCCAGTCATTCTCACCTGTTCCTTCCTTAGATATTATCTATTCTAGAGAAATCATTAACTCCAGTCCCTATGAGGAGGAGGTATGCTATTTGTATTACAAGGCATGTGTAAAGTGGTGTGGGGGTGCAGGTCCTAGCAAGAATAGAAGCAGGAAAAGGAGCAAAAGCAGATTTTTATGGAGTCCTTTAGTTTCCCTATCTCATACCCACAAAACCTAAAATATTTACCATGTGGCCTTTTACAGAAAAGGTTTGCTTTGATTTAGGCACGTAAATACCAGTAGATACTAATCTGAAATCTGTACATTGTATTGGTTTTCTTTGTCTAATCAAGAGGAATTTGCTTCCCTGTAGCTTGAAATATCCAGTTTATTATTACCTCCTTCTGGCTAAAGGATTTTTTGGAGGAAACTTTGAACGTAAATTGTTATTTACAACTTAAGAATGTAATTATGCATGGTTGGTCTCAGCATTATCACATCCTTTTTATTGCATCTTTTGCAAAGTGTGGACCAGCCAGAAGCAACTGTAAACTGTGGACAAAACTAGAACAGCTATCTTCATCTTTAGTTCTGAATGTCAGAGCTCCTTTTTCCCAGTGAAATTTTATCTTAGCATCATGAAAGCACAGTCTCTTCTAGAGGTTAGGCTAGTGGGAGTAGACTAGGTATGGAGGGGTAGTATAAATGCTTCCTTCTCCTTTCCAGTGTAGCTTATCAGTTCATCCGTAATTTTTTTAAAAAGATTTATTTATTTATTTATTTGACAGAGAGAGCACAAGCAGGGGGAGCTGCAGGCAGAGGGAGAAGCAGGCTCTGCGGAGCAGGGAGCCCGATGCGGGGCTAGATCCCAGGACCCCAGGATCTTGACCTGAGCCGAAGGCAGTCGCTTAACCAGTTGAGCCACCCAGGCACCCCCAGTTCATCCTTAATTACTTCTATAGAGTCTAGCAATGAGCTAGCTATACTGCCTGAAAAGCCTTATCTACACCCATATTCTAAACTTTTGACTCTAATAGTAGAAACTTTCAAGAACCTTGTTCATAAATATGATTATTCCATTAGTAGCATACCAGGCTCAAATATTTCTCCAAGGTTTTAATATTATCATGTTTAACCCTATCACTGAGGTGATCACAGCCAAAAGAACTGCTCTGAGCACCCGCAGAGCTTTGCCAGCATTCAACATTAGTCTTTGGCAAGGCTCCAGGAGCCAGTGGTGAATCTTGGCCATCTGGTCTTCTACACTTGCAGTTCCTGCCAAATAGTGAGGCAATGATTTGGCGCATTTTGATTAATGATAGGTTTAGCAAGAGTTAGGCTTTCAGGTAGCTAATGATGAGTAGAACAATCTTCTGAATACTGTGAGCTAAGTGAAGGAGAGAATGTGAAAAGGCATAAGGAGCAAAGTTCAGGAAGGAACTAAAATGTATAGAGTAGCAGACACTGACTAAGTGTTTCACATCTATCATTTTATTAAATTTACAGCAAAACATCTGGGCGAGGGCTACTACCATGCTTATTTTATAGGTGAAACTCAGAGATAAAGTAATTTAAAGTTGTAAGCAGTAGATTAAAAGCCTAGTCTGTCTGTCAATACTTGACTCTGAAAATACAGTTGACACGAGTAGATATTAGAGGAAAAGGAGAAAAGGCCAATAATAAAACAGCAGTTTGGGACACCTCTGATTTCAGCTTTATCATATAGTGTTTTATTGGGAAGCCCGATTGTGTTTCATCTAAAGATCTTTTCTGCGACTGGAGCTGCAGAAAATATCCTTATCTCTATTTTGGTTGTTAAGCTCTAGGAGGAAGCTCTCTCAACTTTGCCTTAGTAAAACACACAAGGGCACTTCTGTGGATATGAGATTGAAGAGAGATTTTACATAAGAAAAATATTTAAAGTTTATATATTTTTGTAGATGTGCTTTATGGTAGAGGAGGCTTCAAGAGTCTCCTTGGACCTAAGAGAAAGTAATAAGGAAGAATTAATAAGAATTAATACAGTATATAAAAATTGTCAGATAATCTCAAGATATGCACTGATCAGACCTTGAGTAATGTCCATATTTGAATTGTGAAGTTTAGGAAAGATATTAAGAGGTCTACCAAGAAAAACCTAAAATGTGGTCAATTGGCTAAAAAACCAAAAACCAAACTAACAATTGATTAATTAATTCATTGATCTGTTCATCAAACTTTTATCTCCACTATGTGACAACATTTTTGCCAGGCACTGAGGAATATAAGACATGGTCTTTTTCTTAATCTAAGTCAGTTTCCTTATCTATACAATTAGTTCATAATACTTAACCTTAAAGGATTTGTGTGTGTGTGTGTGTGAGGTTTAAATAAGAGAATACATTTAAATTCTTATAAAGCACTTGGTCACATAATAGGGACTCAATACTATAGTCTAATAAAGGAGACAGAGAAATGAACAGTAATTATAATTGTAATGAAGATATGTACAAATGCTAAGGGTATAACTCCTCAGAGCAGATGGCATTGAATCCTGAAGAAGATGGAACAGAATTGAGAAACTCTGATGTTTGGAAGTGAAAACTTAGAATAGTTCAAAAGGTGTCTTAGCATAGTGCTAAGTACATGGAATATAATAAATAAGCATTTACTGGATTATATTGATTCATTAGATTATCAAGAACTGTGAAAGGTCTGAGATTTTACCCTGTTTACAAGTTAGCCTGCAAGTTACAAGTTTCATGGATGCTGGTAGAAGATATGAGACTTTGGGTCAGAGATGAAAGATAGTTGTTACTTACTATAATAGTAGCCAGAGTATCATTTGTGCCAATTCTTTTTACTCCTGTACCCCACACAGTGGACCAGATTATACGAGAGGATTTCTGAGCCTAGGGACCCCATATCTTTTATAACATGCGGTAAGCATGCCTACCCTTTGCTTTGAAGGAGACATTATCTTTATCTTCAAAGGCTGTAAGCAAATCTGCCCTTCTTGGCTTTGGAGGCAGATCTTAACTTCCAGGTCTTTTCTGTACAAACATACTTGAGAAGATGGTATAGAAGAATAAGAAGTCAGTGCCTCTGCTTATAAGACATGTGAAAATGAGAGACCATGGAGAATTATCTTCCATCATAGATTTTTTTATTAGCATTATTGTTATATTGGAGGATGAAAAGACAAATTTAGATTTTATCTGTCTCTATCCACTAAAATACTAGAAACTGAAAACATGTGACCTCTATTTAAAAATCTTCAGAAAAGAGTACACTCTGAAGGCAATATTTAAGTAAATTATTGAATGTTGCTGAATACACAGATCGAACATTGACTGTGTTTACTCTTTGAATCAAGAGAGATGGAAAGGCAGCTCATATAGTAATTCAGGTGCTTTACATATTAAGTAATGAGGCTATATCTCAATATCTGGGAACAATCATGAAATTTACGATGTTTTAAATTTTAAAAATAAGTTAATTTCAAGACTCATTCACTTTGTCAAATTCCTTAATGAAAAATGAAACCCCAGATAATATACTTATGTTCTTTTAATTTTTTGGTTTCTTTTTTGTTAATAAATATAGATGTACTCCTTACATCAAGTAGGAATTGGTTAGCAGCTTGACTTGTATTGCTCGCAAACAAACAAACAACAACAAAAATGCAAACCAAAGACCTATGAAAACAAACCAACAGCCAAAATTACTGTCTGTATCTTTAAATTCTTAAATGTGTTTTGGAATTTGTTGGGCAAAGATAGGTTGGTTTTAAAATTTAGCGCAGTGACTCAGTTGCAGCTGTTCCAAATTATTGGTCATGAGCTTTTTATACTATCTGGCTTAATTTAACAGAGTACAGCTTCCTGCCGTTTTTTCCTCTCTGTGATCAAGAATCTGAAATATATACATCTTAAGGGATTATCTCAGTTGTCATATTTAAGAATAACAGTCTAGTGTAGGCTTTATGAAGAGCGGTTTTCATACGTTTTTATTTTAGATACTTTCATCTGGATAGATAAAAATAATAGGAATTCCAGATGATATGTATTTTTAAAGAAGCCCATGCTCATCGTATCAATTTAGAAAATTTAGGCATATAAAAGAAATCCTCCTTTCACTTAGAGATAGCTACTTTAATATTTGGTATATAGCCCAGTTACTGTGTCTTGACATCTGATCTATTGCTTTTGTAATGATTAAGATTATCTATTATGACTATAGTGGAAATCAAGAGATACATAAATTACCAATGCTGACCCACTGAGAACCGTTTCCCTTCAAAAAACCAAAACAAAACCCATTTCCTTATTCGCACCAGCAGCAACTACAATACAACAGCAACGAAACAAAAAAGATATGCAGCTAATATATCTTGACTTCATAAATATTAGTTACTTCACAACAATAAAAATGAGTTAGCACCTACCTGACTGGGTTACTTAAGATCTTTATATAGGCAAGTGTTTTTCCCTGGCCTGTTCTTAATGGCCTCAAATCACAGTTTGTTGCATTGTAATGTCTAAGTCTGTTGCATATTCTTGGTCCTACTTCTGTATAGAGGAGGAACAGAACTTTTGTAACACATGGACTAAAGTTCATCTCTCCTTTCAACTCTCATTTCATGTGTTTATTTGTAGTAAACACATCAGATCCTATACCTTTGAGTTAATTTTGTCTCCTTAGGCATTGTGGGTATATTCCAACTATCCTGTCATTGCTGTTCACATTTTTTAGGGATTAGGCATGGCCATCTTTTTTTTTTTTTTTGTAAGAGTGAGAGCAAAAAAGTGAGAGAGAGACTGTTAAGTGGCATAGTTCCATCCATAAATTTTTAGCCACATCTGTGGTTCTTCCTTATGCTAGAGACTCTGGCTGGGTCCTGTTTGGGCTCTCATTTGAGACTTGACAGACATATGGACTAAAACCATGTATGTGTACAGAAGTTCATTGTCCTTCATTGTGTATATGATTTGCATTTCCCTAATGACTATTGATGTTGAGCATCTTTTCATGTGCTCATTTTTTTTTTTTTAAGATTTTATTTATTTATTTGACAGAGAGTGACACACAGTGAGAGAGGGAACACAAGCAGGGGGAGTGGGAGAGGGAGAAGCAGGCTTCCCGCCAAGCAGGGAGCCCGATGTGGGGCTCGATCCCAGGACCCTGGGACCATGACCTGAGCCAAAGGCAGGCACTTAACCACTGAGCCACCCAGGCGCCCCTTTTCATGTGCTCAGTGACCATTCTTTTATCTCCTTGAATAAATGTCTATTCAGATCTTTTGCCCAGTTTTAAATTGAGTTGTCTTTTTATTATTGAGTTTAAGGCTTGTGTATCTTGCAAGTCCCTTATTGTATATGTGATTTACAAATATTTTCTCTCATTCCATGCTTTGTTTTTTCACTTTCTTGATCATGTCCATTTATGTACAAAAGTTAAAAAAAATTTTTTTTAAGATTTTAAATTTTAATTTCTATACCCAACATGGGGCTTGAACTCACAACCCTGAGATCAAGAGTTGCATACTCCACTGACTGAGCTGGCCAATCACCACCAAAAGTTTTTAATTTTGATGCAGTCCAATTTATCATTTTTTCTTTTGTTACTGCTTTAGTGTCCTATCTGTAAAACATTGCCTAACCCAAGATTATAAAAATTTAATTCTCTTTTTTTGTAAGAGTTTTATTGTTTTAGCCTGACATTTAGGTCTTTGATCCATTTCAAGTTAATTTTATATTATGTGAGGTAGGTGTCTGTCTAATTTCATTCTCTTGCATGTGGATATACAGTTTTCCCAGCATCATTTATTTCCTATTAAATTGTCTTGACACTTTTGTTGAAAATCAACTCATCATTGATATAAGGGCTTATTTTTGGAATTTCAGTTCTATTCTATTGATCTCTATGCCTCTTCTTATGCTGGTACCGTACTGTTTTAATTATTGTAGATTTGTAGTAACTTTTGAAATCAGGAAGTGAAGAACATTTTCAACAGTGTTTTGGCTACTCTGGGTCCTTTGAATTTCCTTTTGAATTTTAGGATCAGTTTGTCAATATGTGCAAAAAAGCCAACTTGGATTTTGATAATGATTGCTTTGAATTGGTAGATCAATTTAGTGGGTACTGCCATCTTAGCAATATTAAGACTTCTGATCCATGGACATGGGATGTCTTCTCATTTATTTAGCTCTTCTTAATTCCTTTCAACAATGATTTGTAGTTTTTAGTATACAAGTCTTACACTTCTTTTGTTAAATTTATACTAAATATTTTATTCCTTTTGATGCTATTATTTTTTTTAAAAGGAAGGTAATTGTATGAATAGCTCTTTTTATTTTACTTGGATCATCAAATGGCTCTTGAAACAATCTGGAGCAGTAGAATGGGAAGTCATTAAAGTCTAAGGGCAGAGAAGACTAGGTTGACTCTTTTCCAACTCACTTTTAGGTAGGAAGCATCAGCATGTTACACTATTTCTTCTTGGACATCTGGACTTCTTTACAAAGAAGTTTCTTCATTTATAATTCCTGAGAACGTGGGTCTCCAGAGCTCCAGAGCTCTTAGTTCCTTGTTGGCATTCTATAATCTATCCAACTCCTCTGTTCTTATTTTAATCACCATTTGGATGTATGAATAGCCCCCAGAACCTTGAGCTCTCCTTTGCTCTGGGGCACCCATATAGTTGTTCAGATCAGTTAAATCAAGCCCAGAGGTCTTTAAGGGTACTAACCTATCATCTTCATATGCCATATATAATCTACCTAACCAGTACTGAAGTGCCTACTGATGTGGCCTTACATTGTAGTCACTAAGCCAAAATGCTAGGGTGCTGTACCACAAAACCCACCTCTCATTCAGCTAGCTGGAATTTTCATTCCACTCCCTTTTGATGCTATTTTTAAATGCGATTGTTTCCTAATTTCATTTTTGGAATGTTCACTGTTACTGTTCAGAAATACAATAGATTTTTTTTTTTTATATATATTTGGCTTCTATCTTGCAAATAGTTGTAATCTACTCAGTTAGGACTTCTCAAATATCGTCTTCTCTGGGAAGTTTTCACAGATCCTTCTGGACTGAATTAGGTAACCTTTATGTTGCTGTAAATACCTCCTCATACCATCACTGTACAATTCACTTTCATACTATTTTGTTATAGACTTATAGAGTTATAGAGCTTATTTCTAGACCTCTCATCTAAATTATTAGATTGGCTTTTAGTCCTGACATTGTAACATACTTGTGTGCCAAGTTTAGTGAAACGGTTTGTCCCAAATATTTCTAACTAACAATAATTTGAAGTACTGAAGTTTCTGAATGATTTACTAGTTAATAATAGGTAATATTAAAACTGCAAATTCTGAGTCTGACAACAAAGTAAGGTTTATTTTTCTTTTAATGGTATTCATTCCCTCATTTATAATACCTAGAGAGTGGAATTTTGGGGGAAAAAGACCAATTAAAAAATAGAGTTCAGGATTTAAAAGATTATGAGTCTTATTTCTTATTCTTTATTACTTATTTATCCCATAAAATGACAATTTTTTAAGTTCTTTAATGAGTTCACTAAAGTCACATGAATATCAAATGTTTTAATGAATAACTCTCCCCTTCTCCATCAATTCTCTGATGCTTTAACTCTGTGAACACTTCTTTCAGGAAAACTTTTGGCAGGAGAATGCAAATGTGTTTAGCGATGGAAAAGGTTAAGAATACTCCAGCAGAGGGGAGCCTGGGTGGCTCAGTCGTTAAGTGTCTGCCTTCGCTCAAGTCATGATCCCAGGGTCCTAGTATCAAGCCCTGCATCAGGCTCCCTGCTCGGCAGGAGACCTGCTTCTCCCTCTCCCACTCCCGCTGCTTGTATTCCCTCTCTCACTGTCTCTCTCTCTGTCAAATAAATAAATACAATCTTTTTTTGGAAAAAAGAATACTCCAGCAGACTTCCTTAAGGGCAAGGAATTGTGTTTTATTTATTGTTAGCACAGTACCTGACACATTCAGTAAATCCATTATTGAATGAATGTTTTTACCTATAAATCTTAAAGCTACCTTATTCAAAAATAACATTTATTGAGCATCTGCTAAGGGCCAAACACTATTCTAGACCTTGGGTTTGAACAGTGACTAAAACTTTCATGGAGCTGACCTTCTAGAAAAAAGAACTGAGACAAAAAATTTTCAAATCAAGCTCATGGTATTTATTAATAAAAGCAATTGCTTTTTACTGTTTTTCCAATATCAGTTACTTAAAAGTAGATATTTTGGAATCATTTTTGACCCTACTGACCAATTGGTCTACTTCTAATTTTTCCTTTTTTTAATCTATCTGTATCTATTCTCATCCATTCTTGTCTGTCATCAGTGTTATCTTTAAAGAGCATAGACCTGATCACTATATTTTAAATTCCACTAAAGCAGCTCTCATGTGTTTATATGTTCTAATGTAGTGTCTGGTACATAGTAGGTATTCAATAAATACTTACTGAATGAATAAATGAGTGTTACTTATTTTCTTAAAAACATCATGGATCCCTGTTTTTAACAGAATAAATTTTAAATTCCTTAATATAACATATAAAGTCCATGATAATCTGATCAATTTACCTTTCCAAACTCAACTGCATTATTCCCTTTTTCCCACCTTACCCATACCAGTCTGCTTGAGATTTCCTGAAAATACTGTAACAGTACTTTAATGGAAATAGGATATTAATTTGAAGATTTGGCCAAAATTCTAAGGCAACAGATATTACCACCCAGTAGAGTTGTATTCAGCTCTTTATCATCTGAGTATATAGAATAAAGCTGTTTTCCCTTTTTTTTTTTTAAAGATTTTATTTATTTATTTGTCAGAGAGAGAGAGCACATGCAGGGGGAGCGGCAGGCAGAGGGAGAAGCAGGCTCTCCGCTGAGCAAGGAGCCCGATGCGGGACTCAATCCCAGGACGCTGGGATCATGACCCCAGCTGAAAGTAGTTGCTTAACCGACTGAACCACCCAGGTGTCCCTAAAGCTGCTTTCCTTGTGTGTGTAAGTGTGTACACGTTTTCTTTTGTGATTTTAGACATAAGATGTTTTATTAGTCAATACTTTTTTCTTTAAGTAAAAAAAACTCAAATTAGCATAAGGAAAAAAAAATACTGGCTCAAATAACGGAAAGCCCAGTCGGTGATTGGATCCGGGAGCTCAAAGAATGTTGTTGGGACTCTGTTCTCTGTTTTCTTGGTTCTGCTTCCTTTTATTTGTTGGCTTCAAAACTTTTTTTCTATTTGCTCTGCAAGTGACAAAGACAGGCTGCTTGCATATTTACGCCACATTGTCTAAATTTAGCACTTTTATGTATTTATAAGACCAATAACAGAAGCAACAGCAGTAGGAATAGTAGTAATAATGGTACTGATAGTTAACATTAAATTTATTTAAAGCTTTTTTATATGGCAGTTTCTATGCTAAGTGCTTTATGCATTTCACTGTATTTAATTTTCATAATGATTCTATGAGAAAGGTATTATTAGCAGCTACATTTTAAAGATGAGGAAATTAAGAGACAGACCAATTAAGTAACTGGCTTAATCATTCAGCTAGTTAGTAATAGAGCCAAGAATTCAAGTCTAAGAGATGGTGTGTGCTTACCACTGTGCTGTTTTGTCTGCTTACTGTCAATCTAGGGAAGAACTCTTACTATCTTTGCTTTGGTCACATGGTCACATGCCCATTCTCACACCAATTACTCTGTGCAGAAAGATAATGGTCCCATATTTACTCAGAGCTGCGCTATCTACCTGGCCCCAGTGGCAATCTTATTAGAACCACGTAGCATGGGGGAGGGTGATTCCCTACAGAAAGTGATCTTGAGCATATAAAAAAACACATATGTCTACTAAACAAACATTTTATTGACCATGCTGCTTAGCAACAGAGATTTCCATATTAAACATTGAAAGCTCAGTTGCAACTGTCAGAGGCCAACACTATTGTCAGTTTGGAGTATAGACTCCTTCAATGTGTTTGCTTTTTTTTTTTTTTAAAGATTTTATTTATTTATTTGAGAGAGAGAGAATGAGAAAGAGCACATGAGAGAGGGGAGGGTCAGAGGGAGAAGCAGACTCCCTGCCGAGCAGGAAGCCCGATGCGGGACTCGATCCAGGGACTCCAGGATCATGACCTGAGCCGAAGGCAGTTGCTTAACCAACTGAGCCACCCAGGCGCCCTGTGTTTGCTTTTTTCAGGTGATTCCATTTGCTAGTAGGACATTGTTTGAGTGGTTAAATTATGAAAATCTTAGACTAATGAACTTTTTAAAACTTTTTAAAACTTTTTAAAATAGATCATTTTGGATGAAGCCATCTATATTTTAAAAGAAATTTGATTTATGATAATTAAAAAATCTTAGATGGAGAAAAAGAAAATGAAGCATATAAAATAATGATAAAAGATACTTTTCAAAATATTATTTAGACTTTTTAAAAAAAATACTGAAATTCAGTCTAGATAAGACCAAGCTTGTTAAAAGCAAATGACTAGAATAATCATAGTGATTAAGGCAGAATTTGACTTCTGCCTTTAACTAGATTGGTTTTTAGATATTTGTATTATTTTCAACTGGTATGTCAATATTATGTTTAGCTGTTTTCAGGTTTTTGCATTTTTCCCATAATTTTCTCAATTGGCCATTGACTCCAGTAAGCAAACTGTTTGGGTTTTTTTCCTCATCAAAAATGTTTCATCTGGCTAATATGTGTAGGCTTCATTGTTTTGTGAGGTGAACTATTTACTTGTAATCTATTTGGAACTATCTAAGAGACAACACTGGATGCTAGTCAAAGAAAAATTAGATATCATATTTGACCTAGGCTTCCCCAGTTTATTAAATAAAAAAAAGATTTAAATTGAAGGTATTTCTAAAAACCATAATAATTCTGGTATGGGGTGCTGTTGTTATTCTTTTTACAGCAGTGAATCTTCAGACAATACTTTCCTACACCAGTCTTCCCTCCTGTACTTTCCACTAAGACTTTGTCACGTCAAAACAGGTTATCTCTCAGCCTCATATTGTTTATAGCTTCATCCTAAACTCCTTACCCTAGTTTGCTATGGTTGACTTGTTCCTGTTTCTAGAGCTTCATTTTCCTATTTATTTCTTCACTTTACTGCTGTGATATGTAACTTCTCTGGTAAAGTAATTCTCTGTCTCTGGTGTTTACATTCAATACAATTTCATTCTCTTTCTAAGGTGTCTTTCATTACCCTGTAAAAATATGCTTCTTGGTCCTGCCTGGTTCCTGGGACTTCCTGGTACTTGCCTGGTGTACATTTGCTTGAGCTTTAGTAATTGTGACTGGCTGGTTACAGAAAGTTCTTACTTTGGAAGCTAAATGGATTCTGTTTATCTTAAGGGACTCTTTCATTTGAATGTATATGTAGTATACACTGAATGTTAATTAGTGCTTAGGATCTGCAGAAGATACAAAGGAGATAGGAGATATTTTTAGCCCCTTCTCTGAGGTATCTTTTAATCTAGACTTTTGGCAATAGTACATTGAATGCTTATGATGACAAATCATGATGTCTGTATTGTAGCTATCCATTTCTTATAAGGAAGAATCCCCAGCAGAACCACTGGAAGGGTTCCTTTTTTACTCTCAAAAGGTCCTAATTTATGTGATTCATCTAGAATATGTAAACAACTCACGCCAATCAATAAAACAAGAAACCATTCAGTGAAAAAATGGGTAAGACACTTGTGAAAGTACTAGATAAAAGAGGTTATACACATGGCCAATAAACATGTGAAAAGTGCTCAGCATCACTAATCACAATGGGAATACAGATCAAAATCACAACAAAACTCTACTGTGTACCCACGAGATTGGATAAAATCCAAAAAAGACAATGTCAAGTACAATAACTGCACTTCAAATATACTCTTTTTGGGAGTTTAAAATAACTCAACCACTTTGGAAAACTGGCAATACCTATTAAAACTGAATGTGTGATGCTCATGACCCATCAATTCCATTTCTAGACATGCTTAGCAGAAATGAGTACACATACACACCAAAAGAAAAGTAAAAAATGTCCATAGCAGCATTATTTGGAATATTCCTGCTTAGTTTCCCATTGCTGCTATAACAAATTACCACAAACTTAGTAGCTTAAAGCAACACAGACTTATTCTTTTATAGTTCTTGAGGTCAAAGGCCAAAATGGGTCTTACTGAGCTAAAAGCAAGGTGTTGGCAGGCTGCTTCCTTTTGGAGACTCTAGAGAATCCCTTTCCATGCCCTTTTCAGCTTCCATCGGCTGTCTTGGTTTGTAGTCCTGCATTGCCTTTTCTCCTTTTGCTTCTGTTGTTACGTGGCCTTCTTTTCTGACTTTCTTGCATCCCTCTTATAAAGACCCTTATGATTACATTTGGCCCACCAGTATTCTCATCTCAAGATCCTTAATTTAATCAAATCAGCAAAGTTCCTTTTGCCGCCTAAGATAACGTTTAAGGTTCTGACGATTAGGGTGTGGACATCTCTGGAGGGCCATTATTTGGCCTACTATAATTCCCAAACTGGAAACAACCCGGATGTTCATTAAGAACAGAACGGGGGGCGCCTGGGTGGCTCAGTCGGTTAAGCGACTGCCTTCGGCTCAGGTCATGATCCTGGAGTCCCGGGATCGAGTCCCGCGTCGGGCTCCCTGCTCAGCGGGGAGTCTGCTTCTCCCTCTGACCTCCCCCCTCTCATGTGCTCTCTCTCATTCTCTCTCTCAAATAAATGGGTAAAATCTTAAAAAAAAAAAAAAGAACAGAACGGATGGGGGGGTGCCTGGGTGGCTCAGTTGGTTAAGTTTCTGCCTTTGGCTCAGGTGATTTCGGGGTCCTGGGATTGAGCCCTGTGTCAGGCTCCCTCTGCCCCTACCCCTGCTCACGCTTTCTGTCTCTCAAATAAATAAATAAAATCTTAAAAAAAAAAAGAGAACAGAATGTGTTGGGGTGCCTGGGTGGCTTAGTCGGTTAAGCGTCCAACTCTTGGTTTCAGCTCAAGTCCTGATGTCAGGGTTGTGAGTTGAGCTCTGCGAAGGGCTCTGCACTCAGCTGGGAGTCTGTTTCCCCTCTTCCTCTCTCTCTGCCCCTCTCCCTCCTCCCACTCACACTTGCTCTCTCTCTCTCAAATAAATAAATACATCTTTAAGAAAAAAAGAACAGAATGGATAAACACACAATGGTATATTCATATAATTGAATACCAACTAGTAATACAAATGAAAGAACGCATACTCAGCCCAGAAACATGGATGTATCTTTTTCGAGCATAATGTTTATAAAAGAAGCCAGATTCAAGAGATTATATAAAGTTCAAAACCAGGCAGAATTAACCTATAGTTATTTAAGTAAGCAACGTAGTTAACCTAAGGAAGTGTTAATGACTGAGCACAAAGAGAACTTTTGGAATGCTGGTAATAATCTGTTTCATGATTTGGTACTATTACACAGGTGTACTCACTTTGTAAAATTTAACTGGGTTGTACACATATGATTCGTGCACTTTTCTGTATGTGTATTATATTGTAGTAAGGATACCCTGAGTAACTATTAGTTCAAATTATAAGCTTTTGAAATAAGGGAATTACCAGCTCTTTTCCAGTCAATTTTATGAAGTTGAATGCTTACTGATGAGGGATAAGGGAAATGAGTTACATAGAGTAGTGAAGTAAAATTCTTTGTAAGTATTGAGGAAGAGAGCATAGATATGATTCAAGTAGAAAAGCCAATTTTGATGACAAATCAGAAGAATAACTAGAGGAGAACAGTGAAAGTCTATCTTTGGTTGTGTTCCCAGGAATAGATTTCGAGGTGGAGATAGGTCTGCCGGAAGTTTATTGGAAAGTGCTTTTGGTAATACCAGGGAGGAAGTGAAGGAAGCAGAACTAGGAAGAGGGAGTAGTAGTACTGTGATACATTTTCAACAAAGGCTTTAAGCAATCCCAAGGGGAGTTCTGGAGGTGGGATGGCCCTTCAGGTTTCCCCTGACTTGAGGCAAGGAGCTGCGGTTTTGTTTGTCCTTGTCCATGGGTGACTGGATGTGGACTGCCTTTGAGGAGGCTCATAAATTTGGATGAGGCAGCTCCCTTCAGCTGAGGGCAGTTTCTGGGGGAGCTGTTCCATTTTAAGCTGTCAGCAGGCAATACTTTTGGCAGAATTGGGGGATTGCATGACTTTGTCCTAAAGAGGAATGTGGGCAGTACACTACAACATCTACTGTAAGAAGTACGGTTTGCTTGATTAACAGGCATGTTTAACAGTTCTGGTGAAATACAAGTTGAGTGTGTGTGTGTGTGTGTGTGTGTGTGTGTGTACAGCATAGCAAGAGGGAATAGATTAGGGAAATTATGTAATGGAAATATTTAGATTTAGAATTGACTAAATTTCAGAAGTTAGGTATAATGAGGAAGTTGGCTGTATTTGATATTCTCTATTGTGGTTTGGGAAAGAAAAGGAGAAACAGAATCTTAAAGTTGCAAAAAGGAGCACATAAATATGGAAAACAGATATTAATAGATCTGAAGGGAGAAATATAGCAATACAGTAATAGTAGGGGACTTTAGTACCCCACTTTCAATAATGGATAGATCATCCAGACAAAATCAATAAAGGAAACATTGGATTTAAACTACATGTTAGACCAGATGGACGTCATAGACGTTTACAGAGCATTCCATCCAACAGCAGCAGAATACACATTCTTCTCAAGTGCACGTGAAACATTCTCCAGGATAGATAAAAATTTAGGCCACAAAACAAGTCTTAGTAAATTTAAGAAGATTGAAATCATATCAAGCATCTCTCTTTTTTTTTTTTTGAGAGAGAGAATGAGAGCGAGTGCATGAACAGGGGTAGGGCAGAGAGAGAGAGGGAGAGAGAGAATCCCAAATCCCAAGTAGGCTCCATGCTCAGCGTGGCTTGATCCCATGACCCTGAGATCATGACCTGAGCTGAAATCAAGAGTTGGATGCTTAACCAACTGAGCCACCTAGGCGCCCCTCAAACATCTTTTCTAACCACAATGATAATGAACTAGAAATCATTTACAAGAAGAAAACTGGAAAATTAAAAAAATTTGGAGATTAAACGGCGTGCTACTGAACAACAAATGGATAAAAGAAAATCGAAAGGGAAATCAAAAAATATCTTGAAGCAAATGGAAATACAGCATACCACAACTTATGGGATGCAGCCAAAGCATTTCTAAGAGGGAAATCCATAGTGACAGATGCCTTCATTAAGAAAAAACAGAGCTCAACTAAAATACTTAACTTCACACTTCAAGGAACCAGAAAAGAAGAACAAACTAAGCCCAAAGTTAGTAGAAGGAAGGAATTAACATAGATCAGAGCAGAAAAAAACGAAATAGAGACTAAAAACATAATAGGAAAGTTCCATAAAACTAAGAGCCTTTAAAAAAATAGATTAATAAAAAGACAAAGATGGCAGCATAGTAGGAAGACCCTAGGCTTGCCTCACCCCTCAAACATGGCTAGATAAATATCAAATCATTCTGAATACTCAAGAAATTGACCTGAGGACTGATAGAACAAACTACACAACTAGAGAGAGAGAGAGAGAGAGGAGGCCTCTTTAAGGAAGTTAGTAAGTGTGGGGAAATGATTTGGAGGAGTAATAGATTGTGGGTGCTGTGGAGAGGAGGGAGCCCTGGTCATGAAGAAGGGGGAGAGAGAGTGGAACATGCAGGGATAGACACAAGGAAAACACTTCCCCAAAGCCATTGGCTGGGAAAACAAGAGGGGCTGAATTTCACGAGTTTTTGCAACCAGTGGGGCTCAAAGACTGGAGTTTTAGATGTCCCCAGGCTTGGCTGACATAGAGTCCTGAGGGTGCTGCCCTACTCCTGGAGGGGAGACAGGGAAACAACCTTGGAGCATACTGCATGATCTGAGGATCACCTTAGGGACATGGGGAAGAGACTGTTCATACTTTTTGGAACACATCTGTGAGAGGTAGCATTGCCTCTCTGGGGACAAAAGAACCTGTGGGAGCCATCTCCCTCCCCTATCCCTCAGCATAGGTTCAAAGACACCTGCTGAGGGCAGCTAACTGGGACACTGGCTGTTTAGCTTGCTTGCTGCAAATTCCATGCCCCTGTGTTCTGGTGTGACTGCTGTTCTGGGTCAAATTTGCATGGTCTCAGTGTGGCAAGATCCTTTCCCAGAGGACTAGTACAAGTCCCTACCACACCAGGTCCCTGAAGTTTGGAATTTTAAAAGTCAGCAGACCTGGCTAGAGTACAGCCCAAGGGGTGCTGTGCTGCTCCAGGCAGGTAAACGACCCAGAGATAGACAGTGTGAAATCAGCAATCTGAAAAATGCCTATGATCCATGAGGAGGAATTATTCATTCCTCTGAAAGTCCTTCCCTGAGGTCAGCAAGCATGTATTCAAAACCAACTGAATGTAATGACCACAAGGATGGAAGAATCAGAGGAATGAATAAGTGATCTAGAAGATAGAATTACGGAAAATAATGAAGCTGACAAAAGAGAGAAAGGAAATTTTTGGATAATGAAAGTAGAATTGGGGAACTCAGTGCCTCTATCAAATGTAATAACATTTGTATCATAGGGGTCCCAGAAGAAGAAGACAGAAAAGGGGCAGAAGTTTTATTGGAAGAAATAATAGCTGAAAACTTCCCTGATCTGGGAAAGGAAACAGACTTCCTAATCCAGGCCACAGAGAACTCCAATCAAAATCAACAAAAACAGGCCAACACCAAGACATATTGTAGTTAAATTTGCAAAAAAACCCTAAAAGCAGCAAGACAAAAGAAGCCCCTAACTTACAAGGGAAGACCCATAAGACTAGTTGCAGATCTCTCCACAGAAAGTTGGCAGGCCAGAAGAAAGTGGCATGATGTATTCAATTTGCTGAATGGTAAAAATACCCTGTACAGCAAGGCTGTCATTCAGAATAGAAGGAAAGATAAAGAGTTTCCCAGACAAACAAAAACTAAAGGAGTTCCTGACCGCTAAACTAGCCCTGCAAAAAATATTAAAGGGAACCCTGAATGGAAAAGAGAGACCTAAAGCAGCAAAGACTAGAAAGGAACAGAGAAAATCTCCAGAAACGACAAAACAAGTAACAAAATGGCATTAAATGCCTATCTATCAATAATAACTCTGAGTGTAAATGGACTAAATGTTCTAATCAAAAGACAAGGGTGTCAGAATGGATTAAAAAAAAAAACACCCATCTATATGCTGCCTACAAGAGACTCATTTTATTATTTTATTTTATTTTTTAAAGATTTTATTTATTTCAGAGAGAGAGAGAAAGCACAAGCATGGGCAGGGGGAGGTGCAGAGGAAGAAGCAGACTCCCCACTGAGCAGGGAGCCTGATGGGCTCAATCCCAGGACCCTGGGATCATAACCTGAGCCAAAGGCAGATGCTTAACTGACTGAATTGCCCAGGAGCCCCAAGAGACTCATTTTAGACCTAAAGACACCTGTAGGTTGAAAGTGAGGGGATGGAGAACCATTTATCATGCTAATGGACATCAAAAGAAATCCCACGTAGCAATACTTATATCAGACAAACTGGATTTTAAACCAGAGATGGTAACAAGAAATGAAGAAAGGCACTATATCATAATAAAGGGGTCTATCCATCAACGAGATCTAACAACTGTAAATATTTATGCCCTCAAGTTGGGAGCTCCCAAATATAAAACAATTAATAACAAACATAAAGGAACTCATTGATAATAATACAATCATATAGGGGACTTTAACACTCCACTTACATCAGTGGGCAGATTATCTAAGCAGAAAATTAACAAGGAAGCAATAGCTTTGAATGACACACTGGACCAGATGGACTTAACATATATTCAGAACACTTCATCCTAAAGCAGCAGAATACACGTTCTTGTCAAGTGCACATGGGACGTTCTCCAGAGCAGATCACATATTAGGTCACAAATCAGGCCTCAACAAGTACAAAAAGACTGAGATCATACCATGCATCTTCTTTGACTATAGTGCTATGAAACTTGAAGTCAACCACAAGAAAAAATTTGGAAAGACCACAAATACATAGAAGTTAAAGAACATTCTACTAAAGAATGAATGGTTCAACCAGGAAATTAAAGAAGAAATAAAAAAATACATGGAAACAAATGAAAATGAAAACACAATGCTCCAAAACCTTTGGGAATGCAGCAAAAGTGGCTATAAGAGGGAAGTATATAGCAATACAGGCCTACCTCAGGAAGCAAGAAAAGTCTCAAATAACCAACCTAACGTTACATTTAAAGGAGCTAGAAAAAAAAACAACAAACAAACCCTAAAGCCAGCAGAAGAAGGAAAATAATAAAGATTAGAGCAGAAATAAATGATACAGAAACTAAAAAAAGAGTAGAGCAGATCAATGAAACCAGGACCTGGTTCTTTGAAAAAATTAATAAAATTGATAAACCCCTAGCCAGACTTATCAAAAAGAAAAGTGAAAGGACCCAAATAAATAAAATCACAACCGGGAGAGGATAAATAACAACCAACACCACATATATACAAACAATCATAAGAGAATATTATGAAAAATTATATACCACCAAATCGGGCAATCTGGAAGAAGTGGATAAAATCCTAGAAACATAAACTACCAAAACTGAAATAGGAAGAAATAGAAAACTTGAACAGACCAAAAACCAGAAAAGAAATTGAATCAATAATCAAAAATCTCCCAACAAATAGAAGTCCAGAGCCAGATGGCTTTGTGGGTGAATTCTACTAAACATTTAAAGAAGAGTTAATACCTATTCTTCTCAAACTATTCCAAAAAATAAAAATGGAAGGAAAACTTCCAAATTCATTCTATGAGGCCAGCATTACCCTGATTCTAAAACGAAAGACTCCACTAAAAAAGAGAACTAGCACTGGGTGTTATACGCAAACAATGAATCATGGAACACTACATCAAAAACTAATAATGTAATGTATGGTGATTGACATAACATAATAATAATAAAAAAAAGAGAACCACAACCCAATATCCCTCATGAACATGGATGTAAAAATTCCCAACAAAATACTACCAAATAGAATCCAGCAGTACATTAAATGAATCAATCACCATGATCAAGTGGGATTTATTCCTGGGCTGCAAGGGTGATTCAATATTTGCAAATCAATCAGCTTGATATACCACATTAATAAAAGAAAGGATAGGAACTGTATGATCCTCTCAATAAATTCAGAACAAGCATCTGACGAATTACAGCATCCATTCTTGACAAAAACCCTCAACAAAGTAGGGATAGAGGGAGCATATCTAAACATCATAAAGCCGATATACCAAAGACCCACAGCTAATTTAATCCTGAATGGAGAAAAACTGAGAACTTTTCCTCTATGGCCATGAATAAGACAGGGATGTCCACTATCACCACTGTTATTTAACATAGTACTGGAAGTCCTAGCCTCAGCAAGCAGATAACACAAGGAAAAGGCATCCGGATCTGCAAGGAAGAAGTCAAACTTTCACTATTTGCAAATGACATGATACTCTATGTAGAAAACCCAAATGACTCCACCAAAAAACTGCTAGAAGTGATACACCAATTCAGTAAATTCTCAGGATAAAAATCCATGTACAGAAATCTGTTGCATTTCTATACACTCAGTAATGAAGCAGCAGAAAGAGAAATCAAGGAGTTAATCCCGTTTACAACTGCACCAAAACCCATAAGATACCTGGGAATAAACCTAATCAAAGAAGTAAAAGATCTGTACTCTGAAAACTATGGAACACTGATGAAAGAAATTGAAGAGGACACAAATGGAAAGACATTCCATGCTCATGGATTGGAAGAAGAAATATGGTTAAAATGTCTATACTATCCAGAGCAATCTACACACTTAATGCAATCCCTGTCAAGATACTACCATCATTTTTTACAGAGCTAGAACAAATAATCCAAACATTTATATGGAACCACAAAAGACCCCAAATAGCCAAAGCAATCTTGAAAAAGAAAAGTGAAGCTAGAGGCATCAGAATTCCGGACTTCAAGTTATATTACAAAGCTGTAGTGATCAAGACAGTGTGGTTCTGGCACAAAAATAGACATGTAGGTCAATGGAACAGTATAGGAAAACCCAGAAATTAACCCACAATTGTATGGTCAACTAATCGACAAAGCAGGAAAGGATATCCAATGGAAAAAAGAGAGTTTCTTCAACAAACGGTGTTGGGAAAACTGGACAGTAACATGTCAAAGAATGAAACTGGACCATTTTTTTTTTTAAAGATTTTATTTATTTATTTGACAGAGACACAGCAAGAGAGGGAACACAAGCAGGGGGAGTGGGAGAGGGAGAAGCAGCTTCTCGCAGAGCAGGGAGCCCGATGTGGGGCTTGATCCCAGGACCCTGGGATCATGACCTGAGCTGAAGTCAGATGCTTAATGACTGAGCCACCCAGGCGCCCCTACTTTCTTATACCATACACAAAAATAAGTTCAAAATGGATAAAAGACCTAAATGTGAGACAGGAAACCATCAAAATCCTAGAGGAGAACACAGGCAGCAACCTCTTTGACATCGGCTGTAGCAACTTCTTACTAGATATGTTTCCTTAGACAAGGGAAACAAAGGCAAAATTGAAGGATTGGGACTTCATCAAGATAAAAGGCTTCTGTACAGCGAAGGAAACAATCAAGAAAACTAAAAGGCAACCTTCAGAATGGGAGAAGATATTTGTAAATGACATATCTGGTAAAGGGTTAGTATCCAAAATCTATAAAGAACTTATCAAACTCAACACCCAAAAATCAAGTTAAGAAATCCAGTTTAGAAATGGGCATATAGATGGCCAACAGACACATGAAAAGATGCTCAACATCACTGATGATGAGGGAAATGCCAATCAAAACTATAATGAGATATCACTCACACTTGTCAGAATGGCTAAAATTAATAATATAGGAAACAACAGGTGTTGGTGAGGATGTGGAGAAAGGGGAACCCTCTTACACTGTTGGTGGGAATGCAAACTGGGGCAGCTGCTGTGGAAAAACATTATGGGGGTTCCTCAAAGAGTTAAAAATAGGGCTACCCTATGATCCAGCAATTGTACTACTAGGTATTTACCCAAAGGATACAAAAATACTGATTGGAAGGGACACATGCACCCTGATGTTTATAGCAGCATTATAAACAACAGCCAAATTATGGAAAGAGCCCAAATGTCCATTGACTGATGAATGGATAAAGAAGTGGTGTGTGTGTGTGTGTGTGTGTGTGTGTGTGTGTGTGTGTGTGAAATGGAATATTACTCAGCTATAAAAAAGAACAAAATCTTCCCATTTGCAATGATGTGGATGGAGCTAGAGAGAGTGAAATAAGTCAGAGAAAGATAAGTACCTTATGATTTCACTCATATGTGGAATTTAAGAAACAAAACAGATGAACATAGAAGAAAAAAAAAGAGAGGCAAATCAGAAAACACACTCCTAACTATAGAGAACAAACTGAGGGTTGCTGGACAGGAGGGGCGCAGAGGGATGGGTGAAGTAGGTGATGGGGATTAAGGAGAGCACTTGTGATGAGCACTGGGTGTTGTATGTAAGTGATGAATCACCAAATTCTATACCTAAAGCTATTATTACACTGTATGCTAACTGGAATTTAAAATAAAAACTTGAAAAAGGAAAAAAATAGACAAAACTTTAGCTAGACTCCCTAAAAAAATGTAGAAAGGACTCAAAATTAAAAATGAAGATATTTCAAGTGATACCATATAGAGTATCATAAGAGACTACTATGAACAAGCATATACTAACAAGTTGATAACCTAAAAGAAATGGATAAATTCCTAGAAATATACAAACTACCAAGACTGAATCATAAAGAAATAGAAAATCTGAATAGACAGGAGAGTGAATCAATAATCAAAAACCTCCCAACAAGCAAAAGTCCAAGACTGATGAATTCTACCGAAGATTTAAAGAATTAATACCAATCCTCAAATTATTCCAAAAATTGAAGAGGAGGGAGGACTTCCAAATTCATTTTGTGAGGCCAGCATTACCCTGATATCAAAACCAGAAGGACACTACAAGGAAAAAAAATTATTGGCCGATACTCCTGATGAACATATATACAAAAATTTTCAACAAAATATTACTACACCAAATTCAACAATGCATTAAAAAGATCATACAGCATGAGGAAGTGGGATGTATTCGAGGCATGCATGCAAGGATGATTCTCTATCTTCAACAAATGTAATTCACCCCATTAACAAAAGAAAGGATAAAAATCATGATCCTATCAGTAGATGCAGAAAAGGCATTTGATGAAATTTAATATCCATTCATGATAAAAACTCTCAACACACTGGGTATAGAGGGAACATACCTCCACAGAATAAAGGTCATATATGACAAGCCCACAGCTAATGTTGTATACTCAGTGGTGGCTTTCAGTTTTTCACTTAAGATCAGGAACAAGACAAGGATGCCAACTCTGCATGTTTATTTAACACAGTACTGGAAGTTCTAGCCAGAGCAATTAGGCTAAGGAAAAGAAATAAAAGTCCTGTAAATCAGAAAGGAAGAAGTAAAACTGTCTTTACTTGAAGATGACATGATATTATATATAGAAAAGATCCACGAAAAAACTGTTAAAACTGATTAATTCAGTAAAGTTGTGGGATACAAAATCAATATACAAAAATCTCTTGTGTTTCTATACACTAATAACAAACTATCAGAAAGAGGAATTAAGAAAACAATTCCATTTACAACTGCATTGAAAAGAATAAAATACCTAGGCATGAATTTGACCAAGGAGGTGAACAATCTGTACACTGAAAGCTAACACATTGATTAAAAAAATTAAAGGAGACACAAATAAATGGAAAAATATTTTGTGCTCCTGGATTGGAAGGATTATTTTTGTTAAAATGTCTATACTATCCAATGGCATTTATAGATTTAGTGTAATCTCTATCAAAATTCCAATGGCATTTTTCACAGAAATAGAAAAAGTAGTCCTAAAATATGTATGGAACCATAAAAATAGCCTAAACAATCTTGAGAAAGAACAGAGCTGGAGTGATCACACTTCCTGATTTCAAATTACATTACAAAGGGATGGTAATCAAAACAGTAGGGTATTGGCATGAAAACAAACACACAGATCAATGAAACAATAGGGAGTCCAAAAATAAACCCATGTGTATATGGTCAATTAATTTATAACAGAGGAGCCAAGAATATACAATGGGGAAAGCATAGTCTGTTCAATAAATAGTGTTGGGAAAACTTTACACTTATTATGTAAAATAACGAAGTTGGTCCCCTATCTTATACTATGCACAAAAATCAACTCAAAATGGATTGAAGATTTGAACATAAGACCTGAAACCATAAAAGGAGAAGAAAACATAGATGGTAAGCTCCTTGACATTGGTCTTGTCAATGATTTTTTGGATATGATACCAAACCACAAGCAATAAAATTAAAAATAAACAAGTTGGGACTACATCAAACTAAAAAGCTTCTGCACAGCAAAAGAAACAACAAAAATGAAAAGGCAACCTACAGAATGGGAGAAAATACTTGCAAACCATATACTGGATAAGGTGTTAATGTCCAAAGTTTATATAAAGAATTCATACAACTCAATAACAAAAAGTAAACAGTCTGATTTAAAAATGGACAGAGGAACTGAATATTTTTTCCAAAGAAGACATGCAAGTGACCAACATGTCTATGAAGATTCGCCCAATATTGCGAATCATCAGAGTGATGCAAATCAAAACCCCAGTGAGATATTACCTTGTATCTGTTAGAGTGGCTATCTTCAAAAAGAAAAGAGATCTCTCTTGCCCCATGTAGTAGGCTGGATAATAACCCTCTAATATGTCCATGTTATAATCTCTAGACTCTGTGACTATGTAAATACGTTACCTTATATGGCAAAAAGGACTTTGCAGATGTGATTAACAATCTTGAGATGAAGAGAGTATCCTGGATTAATCAGGTGGACCCAATGATATAATCATAAATATTCTTACCAGGGGAAGACAGAGGGAGATTCTACTACTGGAGAAAATATAATGGGTGAAGCCAAATGCTATGCTTCTTGCTTTGAAGATGAGTTAGGGACCATGAACCAAGGAATGGAAGGACTACAGGTCTAGGAGCTAGAAAAGGCAAGGGAATGGATTTTCTCTTGGAATCTGCAGAGAAAGGGCACCCCTGCTCACACCTTGATTTCAGCCCAGTGCAACTGATTTAGAGCTTTTGACATCCAGAACTGTAAGAGAAGAGATGTATGTTTTTTTGTTTTTTTTTTTTTAATTTATTTATTTGACAGAGAGAGACACAGCGAGAGAGGGAACACAAGCAGGGGGAGTGGGAGAGGGAGAAGCAGGCTTCTTGCTGAGCAGGGAGCCCGATGCGGGGCTCGATCCCAGGACCCTGGGATCATGACCTGAGCCGAAGGCAGACGCTCAACGACTGAGCCACCCAGGCGCCCCAGAGATGTATGTTGTTTTAAGCCCCCCTGCCTGCCTAAGAAGATAAGAGATAACACGTGGTGGTGGATGTGGATGTGCAGAAAAGAGAACTCTTGTGTACTGTTGGAGGGAATGGAATGTTTAGCTACTATGGAAAACAGTATGGAGGTTTCCCAAAAGACTAAAAGAAGAATTATCATATGATTCAGTATATGGGTTTATATCCAAAGGATATGAAAATAGGATATTGAAGAGATAACCTGCACTCCCAATTTTATTGCAGCATTATTCACAATAGCCAAGATAGGGAAATAATCTGAGTGCCCATTTATGGATGAATGGGTAAAGAAGATTGTAATGTGTGTGTGTGTGTGTGTGTGTGTACACAATAGAGTATTATTCAGTCATGAGAAAGAAGGAAATCCTGCCTTCTGTGACAACATGATGGACCTTTAGGTCATAATGCTGAGTGAGATAAATCAGACCTAGAAAGACACATGCTGTATGATATCACTTATATGTGGAATCTAAAAAGTCTGAACTCATAGAAATATAGAGTACAATTGTGGTTACTTGAGGCTGGGGGTGACGAAACTAGGGAAATGTTAAAGGGTACAAACTTGCAACTAGAAGATGAATAAATTCTGGAGATCTAATGCATAGCATAGTGATTATGGTCAGTAATACTGTATTATGTACACTAAAGTTACTGAGAGATTGAATCCTTAAATCTTTTCAAAAAAGAAATGATAATTATGTGGCTCAGTAGAGGTGTTAGATAACACTAAGGTAGTAATCGTATGGCAGTGTATAGATGTGTCAAATCAACATGTTGTACGCCTTAAAAGTTCACAATGTTATATATCAATTATATCTCAATAATAAAACCAAACCAAACCAACCAACCAAAGATGATGGGAGATTGTTGTTTTGGTATCCTATCTCCTACTACAGGTTACTTTCAGTATTTCTCTCTTACAAACCATGTTGCAGTGAACATGCTTATATATTTTGGATTGTAGGGCATTTGCACCTCTTTTAGGTTTTTCTAAATTGTTATTTCTGAAATTTATCTTTAATTGAACTTTTTTTTTGTAAAAGTTTCCCAAAAGCTTTTTGGGAAAAAACACCCTTTTTTGGTAAAAGTTATTGTAATGTCCTACTAAAATAAGAAGTCAGTTGACTAGGGACAGTTTCTAAATAGCAAAATTGTTGAGGATATTAGTACCACATAAATTTTATTTTATGAAATATTTATCTAAATTCATATTTTTAGTTTTGTTAACTTATTTGTTACTGAAATTTGACTGTGAATAATAGTTTGCCCTATTGATTTAGGTATTCGTCAATTAATATGACAGCTAATACCACATAAGCCTTTAAAAAATTTTGTTTTGTGGTATATTTGCCTAACCGTGAACTGGATTGAGTAGATTTTGGTAAGTTACCAGGTAGTGAATTAGCTCTGCTTATAAATGTAAATGTCTGACTAATTTTGATAAATTTAAATCTGACCTCAGTTTGAATTTTATTTAATTTGTTACGTAGTTACTGATTCTTGTTATTTTCTAATAAATATAAAAAAACCTACCCAGTCATTTTTCTTTTTTTTTTTTTCATTTTGCTACTGTTTTTATTGTATCCATTTTTCAAAGACACAGTTTACACATTGCCAAATGTTAATAACTTTGTAGTAATTGCATCACTAATTTATTGAAATCTCTTGGAGATAATTTTTTTATTAGTACAGAATGTGAAAAAGATAAATAAAAGTTAGCTCCTTGTAGTATTAATTTTAATGCATTTTTCTGCTAAGACAACATAGGTTTTCCGTAGCAGGGTTGTGTACATAAAGTATTAAAGAAACTAGGAAACCATTTGGATCTGCAAAGAATTATAAAACAATGTCACAGAAATTAAAATTGATTCTAAATTCTGGCAGTGGGAAATTACCAAATAGATAAGGAGCATATGTTTATTTACTCAGTCAAGCATTTTTAATAAAAACAGGTCAACATTATTGGTAGGAAAGGAGTGCTAATTAATAGAGCGTAATTAACAAAGACCACATTTTTTCAACTACAGAGTTTTAGCTGCATATAAAGTTCTAGTTCTCTGATAGCCTGAGAGAACACATATAAGAGCACATGCCTTTCTGCTCTCATGCATGATGCAGCCAAATGCCATCAGCCTTTTTTCCTTTCTGGCATAGCACATTATTTTGTGTTGGCCTTGTTTCCTCTTATGTGCCTGTTTCTGCTTTCCCTTCTGGCTCTGGCTTCATTTAGCCTCCTGCTTCAGGTTTGACTTGTTTTCCTGGCTCTGTCTGTGTTTATCTTCCATTCTCTGCTTCCTTTGTCAGCCCAGAAGGTCTCACACCTCCTGCCTCTCTAAAGTTCATTTCCTTTTCTCTGTTCAATGGTTATACTTACCTTCTGGCCCTAATAAACCTCCCTCTTCTGACTTGTGCACACAGAATTACAATGATTTGAAACCTATAGGGTGACCCAGCCACCTGTCACATCTGCAAGTCTTAACCTACTCTCTGAAACTTTAGGAAGAGTCTCAAAGTCATGGGGAACTCAGAAGATAGAGATTTGTCCTGAGGTTATAAGGTGTAATCTATCTCTAGTTACTGTTAGAGGAATGTTTTTCACACTGGGTCATGAAATCAATTTAGTGGAAGTATAACTAGCAATTAATAATAAAGATGTAAATGGAAAAGAAAAGATGATATTATTGTGCATTGTCCTTTGTAAGTATTGTTTAATGAAATTTTATTGTATGCATTTATATAAATATATATAAATATATACTCTATGTAAAACTTTATTATTGTGGGTCAAGTCAAAAAATATTTGAATGTCATTGCATAGAAAATTTACTTTCAGCCTTGGTTGCTTTTAGATGATACTAATTCAGAGATCAGTCCTGGGGCGCCTGGGTGGCTCAGTCCGTTAAGTGTCCAACTCTTGATCTCAGCTCAGGTCTTGATCTCAGGGTCATGAGTTTGAGCCCCGTGATGGGCTCCACACCTGGAACCCACTTAAAAAAAACAAATCAAAAGAGATCATTCCACATGGTTATGATCAACTTTAGAAGTATATATAAAAAACCTTGAAAGAGTTGGTGTGAACTACATCAAATTTAGCAGAAGCCTTTGAATTCTATCACAACCTTTGCATGAGCCCTAGAACAACATTACCCAGAGATGCCTGACTTAACACTTCATCTGGTGAAGCCACTGTGAAAACTGGGATTCCAAAGTGTAATTCAGCAGCATATGGGCATTTGAAGCTCTGTTGCAGCTCTTCTGGTCTTAATGCTACATTGGAAGTGACTAGGCTAAGAGGATTGCACTGAAAAATGTGTAGATATTGAAGTCCTTATTCATCTTCCTATTGAAATCTTTTTTTTTTAAGGTTTATTTATTTATCTTAGAGAATGAGAGAGAGTGAGAGTGAGCATGGGGATGGGGAGAGGGAGTGGGAGAGAGAAACTTCAGCAGACTCTGTGCTGAGCATGGACCCCAACACAGGGCTTGATCTCATGACCCTGAGATCCTGACCTGAGCTGAAATCAAGAGTTGGTCGCTTAACTGACTGTGCCACCCAGGGGCTCCACTACTGAAATCTTATAGAAATCGAATTCATTGAGATAACGATTTTTTGGTTTTGTTTTGTTTTGTTCAGAGTTAGGGAGAGACAGCTGAAACACAGGAATGTTCTCAAAGGCATGTTAAAACTGTCCTTCTCCCTTTCCTCTTCCTTTTTTTTTTCTTAAAAACAAGTACCACTACTACTACCAACTGTTGAGTACTTAAAATGTGAACCAGGACTTTTCTGTCTATATTTTATTCAAAGGTCAACTTTGTGAAGTAAATATTATTTTAATCCCCATTTTTACAAATGAGGAATCTGGCTCAAGAGAAAGGAGGGCATTGTCCATGGTATCATAGGTAGTGGTGAAATCAGGGTTTAAACCTAGCGTGTCTGACTTGAGTTTGCATTCTTAAATCATGGTGATTATGGTAACTCTTTTTTTCCCTCTCAAGTTTTATTTATTTATTTATTTATAAAGATTTTATTTATTTGAGAGAGAGAGAGAGAGAATGGATGATGTGGAGGGGCAGAGGGAGAGGAAGAAGCAGGCTCACCTGCTGAGCGGGGAGCCCCACATGGGGCTCTCGATGCCAGGACCTTGTCACGACCTGAGCCAAAGGCGAACGCTTAACCGACTGAGTCACCCAGGCGCCCCCCTCTCAAGTTTTAAAAACTGATCTCTATAGTAAGACAGATCACCAAAGTATACCTAAGTACAGTTGATGCTTGCACAACACAGGTTTGAACTGTGTGGGTCCACTTACATGCAAATTTTTTTCCATAAATACAGTACAGTACTGTAAATGTATTTTCCAAATAACATTTTCATTTCTCTAGTTTACTGTAAGAATACAGTATATAGTCATATACAAAATGTATGTTAATCAACTGTTTATGTTATTGGTAAGTCTTCTGGTCAACAGTAGGCTATTGGTTAAGTTTTTGGGGAGTCAAAAGTTATACACTGATATTTGACTCTATGGGGCTTGCCACCCTTAAGCCTGTGTTGTTTCAGGTTCAACTATAATTTCATTTTTTTCCTTACAGTGAGTGAATTTTTGTGACATCATCAACCAAAACATGCATTTTTTTCCCCCATTGATTTATGATACTAACTATTCTGTAGGTTTTGTTTATTTTAATCACTATGGCTTTGTACGTTTTAGACATTTATTTTATTTTTTTAAAGATTTTATTTATTTATTTGACAGAGAGAGACACAGCGGGAGCAGGAACACAAGCAGGGGGAGGGGGAGAGGGAGAAGCAGGCTTCCCGCGGAGCAGGGAGCCCGATGCGGGGCTCGATTCCAGGAGGCTGGGATCATGACCCGAGCCGGAGGCAGATGCTTAATGACTGAGCCACCCAGGCGCCCACGTTTTAGACATTTAAACTGCAGTGATCCTTAGAAGTGGGTTCCTTTTTACATTTAGCACCAACTTTGTCTATTTTGGATTTAATTAATCATCATTTTCCTATTTATGATCCTTTTCTCTTAGGCATTGAGAAAAGTTCCTCTTACACTCTTGTGCTGAAAGTCATCCAATGATGTTTATTTAATGTGATAAATCTGCCTAGAGGTAGGGGTCTGAACTTGGTGACCTCTAGTCCCTTCCTTTTTTTTTTTTTTAAACTTAAAGCTCTGGTTTGATTTTCATGTCTGTAACAAGGAAGTGAGTCAACATTTATTGAGAGCCCATTATGTGCCACTCATTGTATGATGTGTTTGTGTAATACTGCAAACATAGAGAAAAGTTTAGAGAGTAATAAAACATGTGCCATGCATTTTCCCATTACTTTATTTAATCTGACTGTCACTTTATGAGTTAGCTATTTCAGTGTCCATTTTTATAAATGAATTATAAAATGGTTAAATAACTTGCCAGGTAGTGAACACTGGAGCCGGTATTCAAACCCCCTGTCTGCTTGACTCCAAAGCCCATACTCTTCCATATAAAAACTGACAAAATTAAATTGGGAGATCACATTGTTTCTTTATTAACCTCCAATATGTCACACCAAATCCCTCATCATCTTCATTTTCTTTGAGTGTCTTATGGATGGCAAGAGGGACTTAGTGTTTTTCTGTGTTCTTTTTTCATTTTTTTCTGAAAAACCTCATTATTTTAAGTGCTCTCATATGTTGTGACAGCAGGTTCCTTTGTCAGCCATCCTGTTCCGAATAAATAACCTGGGCTATGCCAGCATGATTTATTGCTGCTACTTCCTTTCTTTATGTTTTGAGTAATTTTATCATAAAAGGATATTAAAGTATTTTAGGCATGTGCAAATGCATGAACAGCTAGAGCAGTTCAGCTGGCTGTTTGGCTACCTGCCCGTGGACAGTGCTCCATTGGATGGCAGAGAAGAGAAAAAGGAGAATAAATATGGTTCTTCACACAAGATCTGTACAGGATCATATCCCCATTTCTCCTCTAACGATCCCCACAGAGAACTGCCCCAACATTTCAAAGCATCAGAGAATACATATGGGTTATTTCTGTTCTTTGAGCAACTCTGTCATTGTGATGAGGGCAGAAAGAACTTGTTCAGCAAGTCCCCTCGCTGAACAGGTGGTGCTAACTATAAATCTCTTCCTTGGGAACTTTGAAAATGGATTTTACATCTAAATGTGTAAGATTGTTTAATTTTTAAACTGCCTATAAGCATAGGGTACACCAGATGTTTCTTCTTTTTTAAACCAGACGATATCTTAAAAATATCATATATATTTAATTACATTAGGGAAAATTTGAAAAAATCGAGGCAGGAAGCATAAAATCACCCACAATCTTGCCACTCTAGTAAAAATAGTAATAATATTTTGATGTATTTCATGCTTATGTTTTTTTAAAATCTTATGCATTTGAAATAAAAAAACCTTAGAGCTAGTCTCCCAGATAATATCTTAACACCTCTTCTGGACCCAACATTACGTGATTTACAGTGATGATGCTGAGAAATTTCCAAATGTGTATATTTGTGTCATTGTGTGTATTCATTTAATCAGATATAGATACCCTTCTAATGTGGACTGACTTGTTGTGTTTACTGAGTTATTAATTTTTATAATCAACAACAGAAAAATAGTTTTTCAATCTTCACAATTTACTTGGTTTCTCAATTGTAAAAAGTAATGACTCTATTTTTTGTGAGCATTTTTTAGATTTTTGAGGATGTATTTTTCTCTATAAATCTCTTGAAATTAATGATAGTTTTTTTTTAAGGGGTTTCATGCTATGGGAAATCACCAAAGTTTTTGGATTGCCTCTCCCCCTCTCTCTCTATATATAGATCAGTTACTTTTGGCTTCTGTGATAGCACAGTTAAGTAGTTGTATTCTATTATGTAATTTAGGTAGCTAGAGAGACATTTTCAGCCTTATTTTTGCAACCACATAAATATGACCAAACTGTAGATAGAGGTCTCAACTATGCACCCATTCTTCCTGATGTTTTTGAAAGTTTATTAGGTGCCCAGCATTGTTCAAAATTCTTGGGTCCCATGGATGAATAAGACATAATCTCTGTTTTCAGGGGACTCACTTACATGAAATTATTAGGACTTTATGTACTGAATTTGATTAATATTTTTGGTTATAGTAGTTTACTATTTTTATTTAATTTTTATTCACTTATTTTCAAATATAATACGAAAGTTACAAAAAATTTACAATGAAAAGTTTCTTTTCCAAACCTTTCTCCTATCCACCTATTATTGTCCTCTCCTTAGGAGAACATATGCACAGAAATGAAATATAAATATATATATATTTTTAAGATTTTGTTTATTTATTTGAGAGAAAGAGAGAGAGAAAGAGAGAAAGCATAAGCGGGGAGGGGCATAGGGACAAGCAGGTTCCCTGCTCAGCAGGAAGCCCGACGTGGAGCTCCATCCCAGGACCCTGAGATCATGACCTGAGCCGAAGGCAGACACTTAACAGACTGAGCCACCCAGGTGCCCCAAAATATAAATATTTTAAAATTGGATAATTAAATATTGTGAATTTAGTTTTGAAAGGAAGTTCAGTTTTGAAAAGGGTACTTTCACTTATTGTGTAAGCACTATGTGCACTATTTAATCTTTTAAATATTTTTTATCCACTATCACAATTTTACTAATTACAAACAGAGGCTCAATTAAATAATTTGCTCATGATCACATAAATACCAGGGAACATAGCTAAGAAATAGGATCTAGGTCTGTCTAAATTCTCCTGAGCCCATTTTCTTTTCACCAGCTATTTTATACAAAATTAATGCTTCGGAATTTCAGTTGAGTTACTTTAAAAGTTTTAAAATTGATTTTCCCTCAGAAAATGGTTGGGAAATAGATCATTACCCCAAACTGATAATGATAAGCTTGAGTAACTAGTGAAAGAAATTTGGGAAAAGATATATAAAGAAAGATTACAGTTTTTAAATGATACACTCAAGTATTTAGTTGTTCATGTTAATATAAAAGAAGAATTAAAAATCATTTTGTTTTAAATTTACCTTCCACTGTGGATATCTATCTATCTATCTATCTATCTATCTATCTATCTATCTATCTATCTATCTATCTATCTATCATCTATCTATCTATCATCTATCATCTATCTATCTATCATCTATCTATCTATCTATCTATAACTTAGAAAAAAATTAAGCTTGCATTCTCTGAGCAAATACCATCTGGTATTGAAGGAACATCTTTGGTGTCAGGGGGAAAATAATTTGGCATTGAAAAGTTGCCACATATATAATCCAGATTGATTATGTAACATTTGTGGACTAACTCTAATATGGAAAGGACTTCAGCATTCATCGACAACCACCTTATTGACTTAACAGTTTGATGAATGTTCTCTTCCATTATTCATAAGTATTCCAGGTATTTGTGAGTGGCTTTTTCTCATAGGCAAAGGCAGTGACAGCTAGAATTTAGGAGCCATAGTTTCTAAAACACTGGTCTATTTGCTGTGAGTAAAATGCCAAAAAAATCAGTCAATTTATAGATGTATACAAATGTTAAAATAAGTGGCATTAAATAGGAAATTATGTAGTTGTTAGTGAAAATGGTCATATTTTCCCCTGAATGTGACCAGATATTTACATAGATCTTGTGGCAGAAAGGTGCTTGGCCCTTTTTAGGAACTAAAAGAGAACCAGAGTGACTGAAGTACAGATTAAGGGGGGGATTCTGAATAGAAGGGGGCAGATGGTAGTAATAGCTTTAAGGACCAATGGTAGAGGTAGATGCCCTGAGAAAGTGTTTGGCCTCTTGTCTGTCTTATTATTTGATTTTACATTTACAGTAAAGAGTAGAAATCTTTCAGTATGTAATGTTTTCTTTGCCCTTTCTCTCCATTTTTGTAGTTCTGATATTATAAATGTTTGGTGGCTTAGTTTAATTTTAATCTTTTCAAAATATCCTCAGCCTCCTCTTTCTTTAGAATTGGTTCCCTAACAGTAATAACATAGTCTGTAATATAGATGGGCTGGACTGTTAGGGAACACAGTCCTTTACTCTTGAGTTAGATTTCCCGGAGCAGAATCTTCCAGATTTTATGCTAGAGGGCATATGCCTGGCTTCTAGTGCGCTGGGGACCATGTTGGGGAAAAAGCTAGAGTCTTAACATTCATTATGTAAGATTTCATTTAATTTGTCTGTGTTCAATGTATTGCCCCTGTTGTGTATCTGCCTGGTCTCCCCTAGTTTAAGCATTCTGTTTTATCTTCTCCAGAGAAGATGCTTGTTAAGCTTCTGCTGAGGCTGGGGAAAGGCATGGAGTGAGTGAGGGAATCTGGGTCCTATTGTTCGTGAAGACACTTTCACTTGTTCGCGAAGACACTTTTTTTTTTCTTTTTTTAAATTTTATTTTATTTATTCATTTGACAGAGAGAGACACAGCGAGAGAGGGGACACAAGCAGGGGGAGTGGGAGAGGGAGAAGCCGGCCTCCCGCTGAGCAGGGAGCCCGATGTGGGGCTCGATCCCAGGACCCTGAGATCATGACCTGAGCCGAAGGCAGACGCTTAACGACTGAGCCACCCAGGCACCCCGTGAAGACACTTTCAATCTATTTTCAGTCTCACTTTTACTCTCCATTTCTAGAGATACCTGGTCCTGCCAATTCTTGAGCCTTCTGGGATTCTATGATGTTAATTTGCCTCTTTTCTTCATTGCATTAGGATTCAGCTTTTCAGGACTGCTGACTGAAGTCAGTTACCACTTGTCTGTCTGCTTGCAATTCTATAAATTTTACTAGCCTTGAACCCTAACCCATTTTAACAAACAAACAAAGAAACCCTGTCATTGGGGGAGTTTTGGGGAGAGAATGAAACTAAATGCTTGTATTTACAGCTCCACTTTTGATTAATCTAATTGTTTGAGTGCAATAGCTCTAATTTATTAATGATATTCTATAGGCTTTCTTTCTCTCTCATCATTATCATCTCTATCTATAATATGTAAATATGCATAACTTCAGACTAATATCTTTGACTCTAAATCCAGCACTGTAGGCAGGGTTCATTCATTTTAGCCTCCCCTCTGTTTATTTGTAACTTCTTTTTCTGACAGTGAGAAACCTGGCTCTCATTATCTACAATCTATTTAGTTATTGTTCAACTCCTGTCTGCATGCACGATAGTTTCAGAATTGCTAACCTGTGCAGTGTGCAAACAAATTTACCAATTAGTGTACAGTGTTTAAGTATAGTTCTTTTTTGTCTTTATCATTGGAAATATCTACTTAAAATATCCTTTCCCATTGTTGTTTAGAGCAGCAACTTTTTCTGAATCATTGAGGTTTATTATCCATTTTCCAAACAGAGTTGGATTCATTTATCACATTCTGCATTTCATCCTAGGATGCACCTGCCCTTGTGGTTGATTATTTAAAAATTTATATACACTAAGATTTACTCTGTGATGTATAGTTCTGTGGGTTTTTACAAAGATATATGGTCATGTATACAGCAACACAATATCATTTAGAACAGTTCCAACACTGCCAAAATTCTTTTGTTTGATCTCTATGTAGTGGATTCCTCCTTGATCTTAAGGGGGAAGACTTTTAGTTTTTCATCATTAAGTATGATGATATCTGTAGCTTTTTTTGTTTATCAAACTGAGGAAATATTCTCAATTCATAGTGTGTTGAGAGTTTTTATTATGAATGGTTGTTGGATTTTGTCAAATATGATAGATGATTTTTCTTCTTTGACTTGTTGATGTGATAGATTACACTAACTGATTTTTTGAGTATTGAACCAGCATATCTGGGATAAACCCAACCTGGTCATGGGGTACAATTGTTTTATACAATGTTGGGTTCAATCTACTAATACGTTGTTGAATATATTTGCATTTGTGGTCATGAAAGATATTATAAATTTTCATTTCTTTTAATGTCTTTGATTTTTGTATTATGGTGATGCTGTTCTAAGAGACTGAGAAAGTGTTCTCTTAGCTTCCTTTTCTGAAAGAGATTGTAGAGGATTGGTATAATTTCCTATTTAAATGTTTGGTAGAGTTCACAAATGGAACCATTTGGACCTTGGTGATTTCTCTTTTGCAAGGTTGTTAACTATTGATTCAATTACTTTAATAGATGTTAGACCTATTCAGATTATCTATTTCTCCTTGTATGAGCTGTCATAGAGAGTATCTTTCAAGGAAGTGGTTCATTTTATTAAAGTTATTAAATTTCTGAGCATAGAGTTATTCTTAATATTTATTATCTATATCTTTTTTAATGTCATGGGATCAGTAGTGATGGACCGTCTTTCATTTCTGATATTAGTAATTTGTGTCTTCTCTCTTTTTCTTGACTAGCCTAGCTGTAGCTAGGTTTATCATTTTATTGGTTTTTATAAAAAAGCAGCTTTTGGTTTTGTTGATTTTGACTATTGATTTTCTATTTTAAATTTCATTGATTTATGCTCTTATTTTTATTATTTCTTTTCTTTGTTTTACTTTAGATTTAATTCACTCTTCTTTTCTAGTTTCCTAAGATGGAATCTTAGTTTATGGATTTTAGACCTTTTTTTTGCATCCAGTGTTGAAAGTTTTGTCTAAGTACTGATTTAGCAGCATCTCACAAATTTTGATAGATTGTTTTTCATTTTCATTTAGTTCAAAATACTTCAGAATTTTCTCGAGACTTTTTTTTTGGTCCAGGTGTTATTTAGAAGTATATTGTTTAATCTCCAGGTATTTTTGGATTTTCCACCACAGTTTTGTCATTTGTTTCTAGTTTAATTTCTTTGTGAACTCAGAGGAACTTCGTATGATTTGTATTCTTTTAAAGTTGTTAAAGAGTGTGTTAGGGACCAGAATGTATTCTAGCTTGGTAAATATTCCATTTGAACTTGAGAGTAATGTGTATTCCGGTATTATTGGATGATGTATTAGAGAATGTCAATTAGATACATTTTATTGATGATGCTGTTCATTCAGCTATGTCCTTACTGATTTTCTGCCTGCTGGATCTGTCAATTATTCAATCGAAGTGTGAAGTGTTATAACTCTAACAGTGGATTTGTCTTTTTTTTGTGGCAGGTCTATCAATTTTTGTCTCTCATATTTTGACACTTTGTTGTTAGGCACAAACACATTAAGGATTATTCTGTTTTCTTGGAGAATTCACCCCTTTGTCATTATGGAATGCCCCTCTTTATCCTTGATAATTCCCTTGCTCTGAAGTTGACTTTGTCTGAAATTAACTAGATACTTCAGCTTTCTTTTTATTAATGTTAGTATGGTATATCTTTCTTCATTCCTTTGCTTTTAATCTATCAGTGTCTGCTATCAGTTCTTTCTAGTATATACCCAGAAGTGGAATTGCTGGATCATAAAATAATTTTTAATTTTTTAAGGAAACACCATACTGTTTTCCACAGTGACTATATTATTTTGCATTCCCACCAACAATGCACAAGGGTTCCAATTTCTCCATATTCTTACCAACACCTGTTATCTTGATTTTTTGATAGTAGATATCCTAATGGGTGTGAGATGATATCTCATAATAGTTCAGATTTGCATTTTTCTAATGATCAGTGAGATTGAGCACCTTTTCATGTGCTTTTTGGCCATTTGTATATCTTCTTGGGAGAAACGTCTATTCAAGTCCTTTGTCTATTTTTGGACTGAGTTCCTTTTTTGGTGTATGTTAAGTTTTAGGAGTTCTCTATATATTCTGGATAATAGTCACTTATGATTAGATATAATTTTCAAACATTTTCTTCCGTTGTGTGGGTTGCATTTTTACTCTGTTGATGCACAAAATTTAAAAATTTTTGTGAAGTTCAGTTTGTCTGCTTTTTCTTTTGTTGCCTGAACTTTTGGTGTCATATCCAATAAATCATTGACAAATCCAATGTTGTACAGCTTTTGCTCTTATGTTATCATCTAAGAATTTTATAGTTTTAGATCTTATATTTAGGTCTTTGATTTTGATTTAATTCTTGTATAAGTTAGGTAAGGGACCAACTTCATTCTTTTTATGTGGATATCCAGTTTTCTCAGTCCCATTTGTTGAAAAGATTGTCCTTTCCCCATGGAATAGTCTTGGCAACTTGTCAAAAACCATTTGGCTATATATATGAGGGTTTATTTCTGGGCTCTCTATACTATTTCACTGGTCTATGTCTGCCTTTATGCCAGTACCACAGATTATCTATAGCTGTGTAGTAAGTTTTGAAATCAGTATATGTGAGTCATCCAGCTTTGTTCTTTTTTTTTTTTTTCCAAGGTTATTTTGGCTATTTAGGGTGCCTTCTGATTCCGTATGAATTTAGGATGGGTTTTTGTATTTCTGCCAAAAACATTGGGATTTTGATAGGGATTGCATTGAATCTGTACATTGCTTTGGGTAGTATTTGGGTATTGGTCTGTAGTTTGAATCCCTCTAGTGAATTTTTTATGTTATTGTACTTTCATCTCCAGAAACCCTGCTTCATTTTTTTAGGTTTTCTATCTCTTTATTGATATTCCCACTTTGTTCACACATTTTCGTGACTTTTCCCACATCTTCCTTTAATTCTTTGAGCTTCTTTAAGATGGTTGTTTTAAACTCTTTGTTTTTTTTTTGATCTGCTGTCAGGTCTTTTTCTTTTTCTTTTCTTTTTTTTTTTAAAGATTTTATTTATTTTTATTTGAGAGAGAGAGAATGAGAGAGAGGGAGTACATGAGAGGTGGGAGGGTCAGAGGGAGAAGCAGACTCCCTGCCGAGCAGCGAGCCCGATGCGGGACTCGATGCGGGACTCGATCCAGGGACTCAGGATCATGACCTGAGCCGAAGGCAGTCGCTTAACCAACTGAGCCACCCAGGCGCCCCTGTCAGGTCTTTTTCAAGGACAGTTTCTATTCATCCTTTTTCCCTTTGAATGGGTAATACTTTCCTGTTTGTATGTGTTAGGATTTTTTTTTTTAATTGATAATTGGACATTTGAATCTAATGTGGTAACTCTGGAAATCAGGTTTTTTCCCTTCACTGGGTTTTCTTTTATTATTTTTGTTTATTTTGTGTGTGTGTGTGTGTGTGTGTGTGTGTGTGTGTATTTAATTGTAGGCTGTCTCTGTGCTGAGGATTATCCTGTGGTATAAATTTAAGGTCTTTTCAGGTCTTTGCTATGCCTGGGCCTTTCTCTGGGCATGTATAGTGACTTGACTTTCTCTCATACATGCAGTTGTTTTTGAATGTTTCAGTCTTTAATGTCTGGCTCCCAAAGGGAGAAAAATTGAAAAACAGAGCAGGGTGGGGGGTGGGATGTGCTGGCCATTTAAATATCCTGGAAATCACCTTAGCCAGAAGGGGAAGGGCTTCAACAGTGTGAGGAGTTGCAACAACAATAGCCACCCAGTTTTTTGTCTGCACCTCTGAGATAAGAAGCAATAGCCCATGATCTGAAGCACAAATCACTGATATTTGGAGGACAGAGTCCTTTTTACCTATCCAGACCCCTGCAAGCTGTGTGCAGGTTGCTCCAGGAGCAGGTGCACAGCAGTGTGCTATGGGTCTGGCATGTGGGAATGGGTAGCTGATATTATGCTAAGAGCCCAAGTTGACCAAAATTAACTGCAGTGTATTGTTTAAGCCTTCTCCCGAAGTTGAAAGCCTTCATTAGACTCCAAATTTCCAAAATAGTTACATCGGACAGATTTTGCCATTGTTGTCTAGGTGGGGAGACAGATTTCTATTGCTTTCTACTCCATCATCCTCCCAGAATCTTCTCTATTGTCTTTATTTATATTTTCCTTCCTTCCTTTCCCTTGTGTTTCCCTAGAGACTTTCAACTAAATAGTGTCTAAAGCTTGTAGTTCTTTTAGTTTAATGTCATCATTTTTCAGGAACTCTATTGATTTGGTGGTAAGGTGTTGGTATATGAGAAGCATTCTGTAGTCTGTCTTTTGGTGAGCCTGAGTTAGGTATTTCTCTTTCCCCATGTTGAAGGCTAGAGGGGGTATAGTTTTGTGTGTGTGTGTGTGTGTGTGTGTGTTTTCTCCCACATCAAAGGCTAGAAGAGGTAATTAACTTCTTCAGGCTTGTTTGGTTTTGGTAGAACCTCAATTATTTAGGCTTTGGTAAAATATTTTCCCTTGAGTTTAGGATTGGTAAGGAGAGTAGAGAGCTCTGGGAATATTTCATAATGGTTACTTTCCCCTTCTCCTGCTGGATGTAGGAGGAGATTATTTCTTTGATTTTCACAGTGAGCAACTGGTAGGGCTCCTGGAGATAAAATTTATGGAAATGTGGTGGCAAAACTAAGACTGGGACCCCTTGGAATTTTAAACTCTCAACCCAGTCCACACTGAGTCTCTAGTTATTGGTCAGTTATAGTTAAAAGTATTTCTACAGATAGTAGCTTCAGGTGTGGGCTTCTGCCCCTTGGCTCGTACTTTTGGTAAAATGTGATAGTCTGTATCTATTTGTCTGTTTCTTTCATTTTCAGGGCAACAGTTTATCTGGTAACCTAAATTCTTTGATGACTCTAAGAAGAGTTGTTGATTTTCAGTTGGTTCACCTTTCTGCTTGTTGTAAGGATGGAAGTGATGATTTCTAAGTTTTTTATGTATCAGACTGGAAACTGAAAGCCCCTCACACACTTTTTGGAATGCAGGAATGTAGGTGTTCATTGTTAATAATGTTAGTATATTGTAAAAGAAATATATGATATGATTACTTTTTCATATTACCAGTTCTTAAATGATCTCATCATGAATTTTAATTATGTCCAGACATTTTGAGGTTTGATTTTATTTAAAATATTAGGAAAAAAGGAGAATAATTTTATACTCTTGATTGTATTTAAAGACAGGGTAAATTTTTTTAATATAGTGTTTTGTTAGTTTCAGGTGTAAAATACAGTGATTCAACAATTCCATACATCACCCGGTGCTCATCACAACAAGTGTACTCCTTAATCCCCATCACCCATTTAACCTATTCCCCCATCAACCTCCCCTCTGGTAACCATCAGTTTGTTGTCTATAGTTAAGAGCTTGTTTCTTGGTTTCTCTCTCTCTCTTTGTCTTTTGCTCATTTGTTTTGTTTCTTAAATTCCACATATGAGTGAAATCATATGGTTTTTGTCTTTTTCTGATTGACTTTTGTTTAGCATTATACTCTCTAGCACATTCATGTCATTGCAAATGGCAAGATTTCATTCTTTTTTATGGCTGAATAATATTCCATTGTATAGATACCACATATTCTTTATCCATTCATCTATTGATGGACACTTGGGCTGCTTCCATAATTTGGCTGTTGTAGACAATGCTGCTATAAACATCAGGGTGTATGTGTCCCTTTGAGTTTAGTGTTTTTTATATTCTTTGGGTAAATACCCAGTAGTGTGACTGCTGGATCATAGGGTAGTTCTCTTTTTTAATTTTTTGAGGAACTTCCATACTGTTTTCCAGAGTGGCTGCACCAGTTTACATTCCCAACAGTGCACAAGTGTTCCTTTTTCTCCACATCCTCACCAGCACCTGTTGTCTCTTGTGTTGTTGATTATAGCCATTCTGACAGGTGTGAGGGGATAACTCATTGTAGTTTGATTTGCATTATCCTGAGAGTAAGTGATGATGAACATCTTTTCATGTGTCTGTTGGCCACCTGACAGGATAAATATTTTAACTGCCTTATTATGATACATATTTTATTTCACTTGATCTTAGCCAAAAGGCCGAGAAGCGATGATACATATTTTATTTGGGAAGCTGATGTAAATGTTTGTATATTTCACATATAGATATTTTACAATGCCCAGAAATACTTCCTGAATTGGTAATTAACATTTTTATGTCTGTTAATTTTTCAAGTAAAGATTTTGAAATTAGGAACTGATTGGTAGATTAATATCAATTTGTTTATGATGAAAACTTTGTCACTAATTAAAATAGCAACATGATTCCTTGCAGAGATCACCCAAGAATTCTTTAACAATATTGTTTCCTCATTTACATATTTATTTCAATATTTATTTATTTATTTATTTAAATATTTATTGTTTTTAACATACATATCATTTGGTGAAGGGTAATCTTGCATTGTTCTCCATTTTGATGAGCTGATATGGTAATCTTTCTTTGTCATTATCTGTTTGGGACCTATTTTGTTTTGAAATGTTAAGAGATTTTTATCTTATTCTGTAGGAAATACAATATGTTTTCAGGATAGACTCCGTGTGTCACTCTAAGTTTTTTGTGTTTGTTTGGTGATAGGATATTTGGTGCTAAATACAGTCTTTATAAATCCACTATGTGACTATATTTAAATATTAAATGATGTGGCTTTAACTCTAGGATAAAACTGTTCCACTTTTTTGAAGTTTATGCAGAGAACACAAGATATTCCTTTTTGGTTTAATATAGAGATACGTAATTACCAATTATATTTATCTATTGGGACACAAAAATGTATAAGGGTATACCTTTTCATTTATTGCTTTTATCATTATAAATAGGAGCACACTGGAAAAGAAAATCAATTTGATCTAAAAAGTATTTAATGCACAGTGTTAATATAATTTCCTTATGGAAGTCCTAGATTTTGGTGGTGAATTTTAGTTACCAATCCTTAGCTTTTCTTTGGGAAAGTAAAAGCTGATGAACTGATCATTGAATCATAAGTTTACCTCTCAGGACTGGTCCTAGGTAAGGTGTGGGAAGCCAAATTTCAGAGGAATCCAGTACCCTTGGGTATGATCTTTCTCTGCCTTGTAAATATCCAGTGCTATTTCAGTGAAGCACTGAGTTGATTATAGTTTAAATGCATTTTTAGTCTGTTATCTTATATGAATAATTTACTTTAGCTTATAAATATTTAAAATTTAATATACATAGTTATTTTAGTAGTTATTTTTAGGTAGATTGAATACATAACCCCCAATTCTTTTATCTGCTCTTTTAAGCAATAAATAAACTCATTTATAAGGCTTTTAAAATACATTTATAGAACTATACATTTTATTTAAAATATTTAGGCCTTCAATTTATATTAAGGAAGAATTTTAAAAAATAAAGAGGAAATCGATTTATCTTCAGTAAAACAAATGTAGCTGTGTTTAATATGGTACTTTAAAATAAATATTTTAAAAGCTTCACTATCAGTATTAATAAAAATATGCAGAGAACTTGAGGACTAAATCATGGAATCATTAAAACAGTAGTAGAGTTTTAATATCAGTCCTTTATTCAGAACAAGTGATTCAACTTCTCTTTTTTTGTGTTAGCTTAGTTTAAATGTATAATTCCGAGTAGCAAAGCACTAACTTTTTCAATGTAACAAACCTCATTTTTTATTTTTATATGACCACAAATTGTAGATAGACATTTTTTCTCAGTACAGTGCACTCAGTTGTGCAAACTTATCTTTTTAGGGTCAAAGAAGAACACAAACCACAGCCGACACAGTAAGTAAATGTATTAAGAGTGCAGTAGGCTTGATTTCTGTACCTTTGCCGTATTCTGCTTTCTGCACCTTGGATGGTATTAGCTTACACTAATACTGGATAGGCTGCAGCTAGTGTGTCTTCTGCTTTCTGACTCTCTGGCTTGTAAGAGAGCTGCCTGCAGCTTCTTACTTCATCCACACACTGACTGGATGTAGTTTTTTGCTGCCTGCTTGTGGACTGGTTAAGTGTTCAAACTTAATTTCCGTACTTTCTGACTGCCTGATGATAATGGGAGCTCACATTTCCATTGGCTGTAGCTTTTGTGCCTGTGTATTTTTATTATTATGGATAAGAAAACATTTGACCTACGTTGTTATTCATTTGGTTATTCAGTCACATTATTTGCTTATTTAAACAGGTGGTTTCCCTTTAGTGGGATCACTGAACTGGTAAATAACGTTCTTCAGCCCCAGCAAAAACAACAAAATGAAAAGGAGCCCCAGACGTAAGTAAGCTGATCTGTACAGACTAAATATTATCTCTGATAGCATAACATACTGAAGAGTATGTATTAAAATGCTGCCCTTGGAATATTATTCCTCAGAAACAAAAATTGTTAGGTTATGAGTTTGATACTTTCATCTTTAATTATCATGGAAATCTAAAAAGAAGACAGGATAATTTATAAGGTAGTAAAAACGAAGAGAGGTAATTCTCCCCTTTCTCCAATTATGCAATATATTCTAAAGTGTGTTTCTTTCAAAAATAATTCAGAGGACATTAAGAAATATTAACCCCCCAATTCAGTCTTTGGTCGAATAGTTTTGGAAAGGTTCTTTTAAAAAAAGGTCAAGAAATTTTCTTTATTGTAATACTTCTGAGTGTCTAAAAATGCTCCAAAGGGGTTGGAACATTGAGTGTTTACTAAACATATTTGACCACTGAGTCCTGTTTTCATTGAACATTTCATTAAGTTATCAGCATAATTTGGGAAATGCAGCAATTTATTCTCACATTGACCTGAAACATTAAAAAAAGTCAATTCCATTTATTTTAGTTTTTCGTAGAATAGAAAACATTCTTTAAAAAATTGTTCACACATCTTTTTTTTTAACTCTGTGCAAGTAATATTATTTATATTTTGAAGTGGAAGTAACTTTGAGAATGTGAGAAAGATTGTATATATTTAAATTCTAATCTCTCCATGATAACTGTCGTCTTACTCCAACGCACTCTTACCACTCAGCCTCTATGCTTTTTTAAAGTGGGAGCTCTGGCTTTGGAAAAGATGGTTTGGTTGTAGGGATGCTCAGATTGAGAAGTGACATGAACTCTAGGAGAGGATGAAAATGACTACTATAGGAGCCCTAAGTTGAAATATTCAGAGAAACTTTCATGTTTGCCTTTAATGCAAACTAGAGGATAAACGTCTTGTTATGGCTGAGGGTAATCTGCTCATTCATTTTATACTACCTTGTATGCATTTTATTTTAAATTTTGTCAGTGTTTTAGTTTCAACCAACCTAAAATTATGTTGTGGTATACTACTTCTAATAGTTTAGATTAGTCCCCTTCACCCCCATCTGCATATATGTTCCAAGACCCCCACTGGATGCCTGAAACAGCGGCTGGCACATAATCGCCATATTTACTGTTTTTTTTTCCTATACATACATAACTATGATAAAGTTTACTTTATACATTAGGTCCAGTAAGAGATAAACAACAATAACTAATAATAAAATAGAACAATTATAATATGCTGTAATAAAAGTTATGTAAAGGTGGATTCTCTCTCTCAAGATATCTTGTACAATATTCACTCTTCTTCTTGTGATGATGTGAGATGATTAAGTGCCTACATGATGAGATAAAGTGAGGGGAATGAGAGAGGTCCTGTGACATAGTGTTACGCTACTATTGATCTTCTGAGGATATGGCAGGAGGATCCTCTTCTTCCAGACCCCAGTGGATCACGGGTCACTGGAAGCACAGAAAGTGAAACTGAGGGTGAGGCTTGGGGGTGGGGGGTCTACTGTATATGTAGCTCTAAAATGGGAACTGTTGCTGTATTTAATCTAGGTGAAGTCAAGACCTGTTTTGTCCTATCTACTGTTTTATCTTTGGCATCTAGCAGAATGCTTGGTAGCATTCTGTAGGAGGAACTCAGCAAACCTTTCTTCACAACTGATTTTACATGTTTTATCCTTTTATAGTATAAGAATACTGTGCTACAAGGAATAGAAATGAATTTAATAAGCTCTTTTCTAATAAAAATTTGTGTTAAAATGGCATACAATGTCATTATGTTGCTGATTTTCTCTTAGGCACTGAAACGTCATAAAATAGTAAAATTACTATCAAAATATAATTAGATGCAAATTTGCCTCAGTATTAAATGACTTCAGTTATGTGTCTTATTTGTAAGTTTCAGAAAGTAATCAAGATTAAGTTATATTATTTAGTAGATTACAATGTGCATTAAATAAAATAGATAATAACTTTAAAAAGTGATGTCTAATTATTGAAATAAAGTGACATTTGATTGGCATAAACAAAGATCAAGGCAATCTTGAAAAGAAATAGCTTTACTTCAATAATAAATATAATTCAGTTTGCTTTGGTTTTTGGATAGGAAGATGATAGAAGAAAAGACCAGTACTTTTGGATGTTTTAAAAACTAATTCTTGTTTAATAGGTACTATTTCCATTAAAGTATCTTGGGCAACTCATTCTTGTTGTTGATCTGTGATTTATGCAGTTTTAAAAATTCAGAATTAGGGGCACCTGGGTGGCTCAGTCAGTTGAGTGTCCAACTCTTGATTTCAGCTCAGGTCTTGATCTCAGGGTCATGAATTCAAGCCCCACATTGGGCTCCACGCTGGGCATGGAGCCTACTTTAAAAAAAAATTGAGAATTAATAGATTCTCTCAATAGTTACCTTTTTCATCTTACATTCCTGTTATGCTGAAGATTTTTGGTATATAATTTTCCAGAAGCTTTCCTTTTATCTTTCTGATCCAAAAACCAGGATACTTGTGAATCTTCTCTTTTAATTCATCTTTCCATGTTCTAAGACTTCTTTCTGAGTCATCTAATTTTTTTCTCTCTTTGACTACCATTTGATTGGGATAACTTCCTATCTGCTTACTTTCTGTTCATTCATTTATAAAATTATTTCTAAGAACTGAATTCCAGGTATTCATGTAATATATAAAAAATAGGACTCATGTTTCTTCATACTCCGTATAGACATTTTCATTAGTAGAATAACTAAGTATTCTATCAGATAATATTAAAAGTCTAATATTTCCTGAACAGTAATTTCATTTTAATGAATTTATATAAATCCCATTTTGTGGTTATTCAAAGCTATAATATTGTAGGTTTCTTGAATCTGCACTTTGGAGTTTGTGTATTTCATAGTTCTTTAATATAACAGGAAGATTTGCTAATTTTGATATTGGTAATTCATGTGAAACTGTAGGTATAAGTAGAACAGTGGTCCAACTTTGACTTTCCGTAAGTTTTAAGGCATAGAAAATCAGTTGAGCTATTTGTGTCAATTATCAGCTCATTCAACCTTTGCAGAAATTCCTTAATATACAAATTAAATAATTTTAATTTTACTTTTTCTTTCTTTCTTTTTTTTTTAAACTATTTTTTGCCTCAGCATCAAAATGAGGGAAAGTTTCTCTAAAGGCAATGTAATATAGGTTATATATAAAGTGTAAAACAAGTCCCTGGGTAATTAAGGATGGGCATACTAGGAAAAAAACTGTTAAATTCTTTGTAATACAACTGTTAATTTAACCTGCATTCCCAACATCTAGCATAATATCAAAGGTAAGTTAGAAAGTTTTAAAATACAGATTAATTAAACCAGTCAGTTGGATTAGTTTGTTTTGAATTTTCATGTAATATCAATTTTATTCATGTTGGGACATAATAAAAATTACACTTTTGAAAAACTGGGAAAATCTAAAATTTTAATCATGAGAATCAAATGGCCACTTAATATAGTAATCCTCTTTGATTATGAGGTCTTTTAATAGGAAAAAATGCTAAGAGAAAGAGTATTTTTTAAGCATAGGGAACATCATTTGTGAAAGTTTTTAAGTAGAGAAGGGTTTGAGAGACAAGGAAGACCAGTGTGACTATAATATAGTGGACAAAATGGAGTATGGCAGGATATGAGATTCCAGAGGTAGGACTCAGATAAGGCAGTGTTTTTATAAAGAATGATAAGTCTGAGTCTCAGTATAAAAGGATCTGAGTCTCAGTAAAAAAAGAAGATAATTGGAAACTTTTAAACATGGGATTGGCATGATTAAATTTATGTGTAAAGATCAATCTGGCTGCTCAATGAGTAGGGTGAGTGAGACTAGAAGTGGATAGAACAATGAGGAGGCTTTTATGAAAGACTTGCTGGAGATGAAGATGACTTGGACCAGGTTGATTAGAGTGAAGATGGAGAGGAGTGGATTGGGGATATATTTGGAGGTTGAAATGACAGGATTTTTTTTAGTGTAGTAGATATGGAGGAAGTTAGTAAGGAAGAGAAAAGAGCCAAAGATGACTGCCAGATTTCTGATTGGAAGAACTAATTGGGTGGTGATGCCATTAACTGATCAAGACAAGGAAAGGATGAATAGGTTGGACTAACAACTAAAATATAAGTTTTAAACTTTTTTTTTTAAAGATTTTATTTATTTATTTGAGACAGAGAGAATGAGAGAGAGAGCACATGAGGGGGAGGGGGGTCAGAGGGAGAAGCAGACTCCCTGCAGAGCAGGGAGCCCGATGCGGGACTCGATCCCGGGACTCCAGGATCATGACCTGAGCCGAAGGCAGTCGCTTAACCAACTGAGCCACCCAGGCGCCCAAGTTTTAAACTTTTTTATGTTTCAGATGTTATAAATTAGCCAACTTTGAAGGAGAGATATGGATTGGCTAGAGTTATAACTTTTAGTGTTAAAGCTAGATGAATAGATAGGATGACTTAGAGAGTGTGTGAAGAAGAGCAGATAAGAAGGTCCATGATTGAGCCCTGAAGAATTCTGACGCTGTGCAGGGTACTAGGAATCCAGGGATAAAAGGACTATGGGTCCCGCTCTCACAAATATTTCACATTCAAGTGGGAAAAAGACATGCTGATGAACAATGAAAAACAATATTGTGGAGATTTTCTGGTTTCCTCTTTGACATGTAAAGAGTTTGGAAGTTGTTACTCTCATCCTCGCAACAAGAAAAGGCTTGTTCAGAACAAACTGAAAATCAAAAACTCTTCTAAGATTTGTCACATAATTGAAATCACAGGGCAAATCAATGCCCTGACAAGTGGAGGGAGAGGTGAAGAAAGAGAACCACAGCTTACTGGGAACAGAAACTCTTGGAGCTAGGATCTGGTAAGAAAACTTAAACTATAATTGATGGAACTCTGAAGGCTGAGTGTGGACTGACTTAGGAGTTAAAAATTCCTGGGAGCCCAGCCTTAGGGGAACAACCTCCCAACCTCCCCAATTTTATGAGTTTTACCTCTAGAAACCTCACCACGTTCTCAAGGTGAAGGTCAGTGAAAAATTCTCTTGCACTTTCAGCAGGGGGAGGGTAAAAGTAACCATTCTGAAATATTTCCAGAGCTTTTTGTTCTCAAGGGAAATTCTACTTCACCTAGTCAACATGAGAGAAGGGAAATACCCAATTGCAGTCCCCTCTAGACTTCCCATCTCACTGAAAGGGGAAAAGAGGCTCAGAGCACTTGTGAAGGTCACAGCCCAGCGGCACAGGCCCACTAAAAAGCACTGAGACTTAGCTATAGGATTATAGAATGCTTCTCTTCAAATTCAGGGATCCAGGCTGTTTCCATCTTACTGGTAAGCCAACTGGAACACATAGCTACCAGGGTTGCTGCATCAGGGAAGAGAGTGAATGGAGAATGGAGAACTTATTAACTACCTAAGACCAGTCACTTTTGCTCACAGCTCATTCTCCAAACCTGTCACAAGGCTCTTAACTAACTGCAAGGAAGTCTAAAAAGCCTTTCCATGTGATCATGAAGAGAGGTGACTATATAATGAGCAGTAGTACATCTACTGCGGTTAGTTTATGTTTGATTTTCATTTATTGCAATGAAATGGAAATTTCAGGATGCCCAAAGATAAAGATTTGCTGCTAAAGCAAAGATAACTACAATTTTAGTCCCCATGCCTGGTACTGTTGATTCTGTTGAAACTGCTGTGATGACTTGCGATCAAGGTCGAATTTTTGTAAGACTGAAGGTTAGGGTTAATAACATGAAGAAAATTCCAATACAGAAATGCTCCAGGAGGAGGAAATTTACTGTATGTAGTGTTTCCCGGAACATCTATTAAATTTTGTCAGTGGGATTATAGGGAGATTTTTGCATTTTCTTAGGTGGTAGTGAAAGACTAAAGGAGATTAAAAATGTGATAAGAATGAAAATACATGAAAGCATACGAGAAACCTTTAGTTGATCATTAGAGTACCAAAGCATAATAATAACTAAGATAAACAGTAAACAAAATAATTTTAAAAAGGGGAAGTAGAGATATCAGAAAATCATTCTTCTTTTCTTGGATGGAAGCTATCGATTTTGATTAGTCATCCGCCTGATCCAAGAATCACTGGTTAGCTGTTTCAATCTGAAATTCGGATCCGAATGATCTGAAGATCATTTGCTTCTGGAGGAATCTTAAGATCCTCCTATTTAAGATCCCCTGATGGAGCAGATTTCCAATAGCCCAGGCAAAATTATTTGTCTTTTTAGGTGCAAAACATGAATCCAAGGATCCACATTTTGAGGCTTTTACTGAAGTGCTAATTGTTAACATGGCTTGTTACAGTCTTTTCCTTAAGACTCCGGGGCACTTTTTCCTCTCCTGTCTCTTCCAGAAGACTGAATTTCTAAGTTTCAGGTCACAGAGAGTACCTTAGAAGAATGTTTTGGAGACTGCTTATACCTGTTGATGATAAGAATAAGTGTATCACTTGATTCTTTTGCTGTACTTAACCATGTTAACTCGCAATAGAGCTGAGTCTAGGGTCAGAGGTGAAATTTCTAAGTGCATAAGCAGCCTATTATTAAGTGATAAGGGAGAGCTGATGGACCTCAAAAAGTGTTGATTTTTCTTGTTTTGAAGGCAGATGACAATGGAAATTGAAAATTCCTTGATAATACTGTTAATTTGATTTTACTTTAAAAACTCTAGTGGCGGGGTGGGGGGCGCATGGGTGGCTCAGTGGGTTAAGCGTCTGCCTTTGGCTCAGGTCACGATCCCAGGGTCCTGGGATTGAGTTCCGCTTTGGGCTCCCGGCTCAGTGGGGGAGTCTGCTTCTCCCTTTCCTTCTGCCCCTCTCCCCTGCTCGTGCTCTCTCTCTCTCTCAAATAAATAAAATCTTTAAAAAAATTAAAAAAAAATCCAACTGGGGGGCAACTGGGTGGCTCAGCCTGTTAAGCACCCAACTCTTGATTTTGGCTCAGGTCATGATCTCGGGGCTGTGAGATTGAGCTTGCTTCTTGCTCCGCACTGGGCGTAGAATCTGCTTGGGATTCCCTCTCTCCCCTTCCCTTTGTCCCTCCCCCTGCTACTCCCACAAGCATGCATGCTCTAGCTCAAAAAAAAAAAAAATCCACTTGGTCTTTCTGCTTTTTCTGAAGATTGAGAATGATATGGATAAGGATGTTTTCACGTAAGCTATATGCTTCTTATTGGTGCTTGACTGGTCAAAGCACTTGACATGCAGTTGTGAGATAGTGAGGCAGTTCCTGCACATGGTGAGTTTCCAGGTTTGACATAGATATTCTTCAGTCTAGTCTAAAATTGACCACATCAGTCATGTACCTTTGAACTACCTTAAATTCCTTGTGATTCAAGAAAGAGATAAATAAATAAGAATTATGAATGATAAATTGCTTATTCAGAAAATGCATTTAGAAAAATTGATAAAAGTAGCAAAGTGCTTATTGCCAAGTAAAGTTTTTATTAAAACGTAACATATGTAGTGAAAAGTGCACAAATTGAAAATACGCAACTCGTTGAATTGCCGGAACATATCTGTTTCGAAACCATTACTCAGAGCAAGAAGCAGAACATTACCAGCCCTCCATACCATCCTCATACTCCCACTTCCCACCCCAAAGGGTAACCTTATCCTTTTATCTGGCACCACAGATTATTTATATATATATTTAGATTTTATCCAAACAGAATCATGTAGTATGTATTCTATTGGATCTGTGTTATTTTGTTCAACATATTTGTGAGATTCATCTAAATGATTGCATGTTGTTGTACTTCATTCATTCTCTGGCTTAATGATGCTCTAGTATCTGAGTATACTACAATCTCTTTATCTGTTTTACTACTGATACACACGGGGTTTTTCCAGGTTTTGGTTATTATGGATAGTGCTGCTATATATATTCTGATGCCATTATTTTTTTTTTCCTGTTACTCTAGAGGAGAATTTTGTAGTTATTTGTGAAAATGAAGTACTTAAGCTATTTCAAAATATTTTCAAATAATAAAGCTAATCATTATGTCAGGGTTGTTACTCTGTAGTTTCCCTTTTATTTATTTGGTACTGTTTCTTGAGTATGCCCCACTGTTTGATGTTTTGGTGGCTCTGCATCTGGCCAAGAAAGGGAGAAAAGGCATTCCAGGCAGAGGAACAGCACATAGGATGATATGATCTGATTTGCACTTTATAACAAACATTAGAGTTACAATAGTCACTTAGGGAGCTTTGTAGAAGTTCAGATGAGAGATCTGCCAAGGGTCTGGGATGGCCAGCTATGTGGCATATATTTATTCTTTTATCATAAAAGGACATAAATTCTTTCCCTTAGCTGATTAGTAATGCAGTAGCTTTCGTACTTTTTTTAAGCTTCCATCCATTAAAGAAATCTATTTTGTGCTATAACCCCGTATATACATACTACATACAAATATTAATATAAAATAGAAACAAGATTTGCATGAAATGCTTACTTGCACTCTTTCCAATGCTCTGATCTATTTTTATTAAAAAATCGTGAGTCTTGGCCAGCTAAATTGATTTGTGCCTAGTGCTGGGTTGTACTCTGCAGTTTGAAAAGCACTCTAAGAAAAGTGTGTGACTACACTTAATGATATCGTTCCAAAACTGCATGCCATGAACTTGTAGAAAGCACTACTTCAAATTCATTCTCTGATGAAAATCAGTGTTAAAATGATATTTATTTTAATGCTTCAGGTTTGTTAATAATCAAGTCTTACGTTAAGGTTAGAGTGTCACAGATTTGGACTGTTAAAGAAAAGCTTTATAAATATCATTTCAGTTTAAGCCTTAGAATAATAATCATAGTTAAGAAGAGTGAGAATATAGAAATGTAGTTTCGTATTTGATTAATCCAATACATAATTTTAGTTCCTTCAAAGATAAAAAGGATAGACACTTAGACAATACTAAAACATTGTACTTTAGGTAATGTAGAACATGGGGAACAGATGCTTCTTCTATAAGGAAAGGAGCCAACCAAGTTCAAATATAGACATGAAGAACACATAAAGGAGAAGAAAGAATGGGGAAACTTTGAGCCAGGTTGTCTTCATATGTTATCTCAATCATAGTGACTCTGAAGTCTATGTTAAAATCCCACCTGACAGATGAAGACTAAGCTAAGTAATTTTCCAGCAGTCTCATACAGCTAATAGGAAGTGAAATCAGGACTTAGGCCATGTTTAAAGAAAAACTTTATTTTTTCCTGCCATAGATTTCCTTGAAATACTGATTTTTTTCTTGCTTATTTAAAATACCTCAACTCAATTTTAAATAAGGGAAAAATAATAACCTAGCATGTGTCACGGACACAGTGCTGGGCAAAAGATGCATGGTCCTAGACAGATAATATACATAAGAATAATTACAGTATAATATATTGTTTAGAAGTGTATCCTAAGAGTGAGTGTTTGACTCTGCCAGGTGGTGGGGAAGACAGGGTTGCTAAAATCTGAACTAGGTCTTGAATGCTGAAAAAGAGTGTACTAAGTAAAAAAAAAAAAAAAAAAAAAGACAGTAAATTATATTCTAGTGGCTGGAACAGCATCTGCATGATGTGCTTGGAGAACTGTGGCGAGAACATTAGTGTTCTAGTGTAAATGTTAGAGTTAGTATTCAGATATCTTGTTTGCCAGCAAGGTAAATAGCACTGTGCTACTAGATCATTCAGTATTTCAGTTTCAATCATTACAGTTATCTACATCAATTGAGATTAAGTGTGATAAACTTAGCAAAAAATGTAAATAATGTGACCAGAGTTTTCTTTTTTCCTTTTATCATAATTTTTTAGATGATGAGAAAATAGTATTTTACCCAGGAGCAGTGCATAAAAGTGTTTTACTTCCTAATGTCTTTTTCAAAGAAGTACTTTATTTTGGTTAAGCAGAAAGAACTTGAAGGTTGGATATCTATAATGGTCTTAAAATGTTTCTTCTATATATCTCCCCCCCAGAATTGAATTTGTTAAATACTTTTCTCTAAGAAACAAATTTCAGAGAAGCAATGAAATATACTTTCCTCTCAGCACCAGAGAGGGGTATCTACGTATTGAAGATGAATCATTTCCTAATGTCAATAATAGGCTATGAGTGTACTTTTACTTATTTTAAATCTCAGTTTCTAACATCAAGATGATATCATCTTGTGAATGAAATAATCATTTCAATCCAAAGATTCTATATCTGGTGATTATATAAGTTTTTGTTGTTGTTTAATAGACCTTCTGAATTTCTTTGCCTTTTGGATATTGGTTATGGTGGCATCATGAAACACAGAAGCAAGGTCATTTATATTAAGGATATATATTAAAGATAAAGAATTAATATTACCTAAAGAACTTCATGTAAATTTTAATATAAAGCGTGTTTCAATGTGGGTTCTTTTTTGTGTGTGTGTGTGCAATAGTTACATTGTTTTGGAAAAGTATTTTTAGCCTACAGGGAGTGAGCCAAATATCTGATTTATTTGAGATAGTTTTATAATATTTCTCAGCTTTCCTTTACTGATCCCTGTAACATGTGATGTGGCAAACTATGTTGGATATCAAATAGTATGGGAAATTATTCTTAGCAAGGAAGTCAGGATATTCTCCCCCAAACTGCCTCTTCAGCTTCTATTCTATTTCTCTTCCCCTTCTTTTTTCATACATACTTTATGCCAAGACAATACTTTCAGCTTCCTGAATTCTCCATCTGTTTTCGTGCTTTGCATACGTCAGGTTGAATCATTCTTCATTTTCTGCCGATCACAATTTTGCAAATCCTTCAAGTCCAGGATGTGCAGGATATTTAAAAACTAAAACTTCTGTGAAGTCATAGAAGTCTTCTATGAAGTCATGCCAACACCATTCACAATTAATGGCTCTTTTCTTTGTGCTCCAGTACCATTTTTCTTACATATTTATTTAGTGTATGTATCATTTTGCCTTGTATTACATAGTTTATATTCATCTCATGTCTATACTTGTTCATATATGTTTATCTTACTGATGACAGGATTGATTTATATTCAACTTTATATTATATTTTTGCTCCACCACTTGTGAAACAATACACACATAGTACACATTTGTTTATTCACTATTAATTCAAATATTTGGTAAATATTCATTGAGAACTTGGTGATGGGCCATGCATCATGCCCATCAGTGGGATAAAATGGACAGCAGAAACAGACAAAACAACCTCATGGATTATATTTTCTATTAGAGAGATAGGCATTAATCAGATAATCATATATACAAATACTGGAATGTGGAAATGCAATATACTATAGCGCTTGGTATATTTAATGGAAGGATTTGACATAGTCAGAGATGCGAAGAAATACCTTCCCAATGAAGTGATGCTGTGAGAATAATAAGGAGTTATAGAAGTGAAGAGAACAAAGTATCATGGTTACATTGACTTCATGAAATTGTTGGGGGACTTGCTTTTACTTTTCTTCTGAAACAACATATAAAACATGAGAGTATCTCATAGAGATCTTTAATCTGTTTTTTATATGGATGCTTTGACAAGTTGGTGAATCCTATAGACTCAAAATCTCAAAATAATCTTTTTAAATGCATAAGATATAATGCAAAGCAAAATATAATTAGGGAGCCAATTAAATTGAAAAATGGGTCTATCTATGGACTCCTTGGGGGTGGATTATGAGTTAAAGTGAAAAAACTTGAGTTCAATAATTCACCTGTAAAGCCATATAGGTGGCTACTGTTTTTTGAAGATTAGCAATAAATGGACTCATCATGTTAGTAGGAGGGAAGACACAACATTGTAAAGATGTCAAGTCTCCTAAAACTAATCTATAAAGGCAATGCAATTTTAGTAGAAATTCTACCAAGATTTTCAAGAGAATGTAATAAAAAGATTAAAACACTTAAATGGAAGAAAAACATTTATAAGTAGGAAAACAATTTTCAAAAAGAAGAGCAAGGAGGAGGGTTCATTTTGCCAGATACCAAAATGAGTTACAAAGCCCAAGTAGTATATATTTGGGAATATGTGGCATTCCTTAAAAAATTTTTTTTTCCTGAGATTATCCTTCTAGTAAAAGGAAATTGCTTTATTTTGAGTTGTTACAACATCTATTTTATTAGGAAAAGCCCAGGGTTTCTTTAGTTTGAATTACAAAGTACTGCTTGGTGAAGACACGTTACCCTGAAAGGACCTCAAACAAACATACCCTGTACCTATAGAGATTATCTGGCCCGAACCTGTGAAAGGGGAGATCAAGAAATTCAGCATCAGTCTGGAAATTCCTGGGGATATGACCTCACGATGGCTAGTATTGGAAGTTGTAGTAAACAAACCTTTTAAAGATTACTTTAGGGGCGCCTGGGTGGCTCAGTCCGTTAAATGTCCAACTCTTGGTTTTGGCTCAGGTCCTGATCTCAGGGTCATGAGATCAAGCCCCACGTCGGACTCTGCACTCAGTGTGGAGTCTCTTAAGACTCTCTCTCTCTCTCTCCCACTGCCCTTCCCCACATGCTTTCTCTCTTTCTCAAATAAATAAATCTTTTTTACAAAAAAAGATTACTTTAAAAAAGGGGTAATGTAAATGGTTAGCTTGTGACGATCATGAAAACATACCTATGAGATGAGTGAGAAAACAATAGCAACAAAAACATGTGGTTGGGTATAAAATTACCAGAAATAGCAGGATTTCCAGGAACTAGGGGATTGAAAAAGTTCACTTTTCAAATAACTCAGAAAGGGAAGCAAATTTGCTTTGGAAAACACTGAGTTCATTGAGTTGCTTTAGTGATGATGGAGACATTGATGCAAAAAATACACATGAAAATTTGGATAAAATAGGGATACCTGGCTGGCTCAGTCATTATAGCATGTGACTCTTGATCTCGGGGTTGTAAGTTCAAGCCCCACATTGGTTGTAGAGATCCCTTAAAAATAAAATCTTTAAAAATTTTGGATAAAATACCTTTATGAAATAAGAAGGTGGAAAAAAGCAGTATTTCTAAACTGATATCTTATTGTGTATGTCTTTTAAATATTTATTTGTAATAAAAGTTTTAAATTAAAGTATATCTTTGACTCTTTTGACTATATCCAGGATCTGCAAACTGTGGCCTGTGGGTCAAATCCTGCCTGCTCAGCTGCCTGTTTCTGTAAATAAAGTTTTATTGGAACACAGTCAAACTTACTTATTTTCATATTATCTATGACTACTTCCACATCCTAAAGGCAGAGTTGAGTAGTTGTGACAGAGTTGAATAGTTGAGGTCTTATGGCCCACAAGACCTAAAATATCTGCCTGGCTCTTTAAAGAAAAGGTTTGCTGACTTCTGATTTATATAATTGGAAATGATATATTCAAATTTACATATTTAAGATCTTTTAGACTTTTCATTGTATTTGGAGTTTGGTTCTGACAGTGTTCTGGAGTAGGAACAAATACAAAAACCAATGAAATAAAATACAGAATCTGTAAATAGACCTATGCACATGTGGGAACTTAGTATCTGATAGATTGCCATCACGAATAAGTGGAAGAAAGGATGGGCTATTTAACGGTGCTGGGAAAATGCAGTCTCTATATGGAGAAGATTGAAATTAAATTCTTGCATCACATCACATATAAAAATAAACTTCAGATCGATTAAAAGCCTAAATGTGAGAGACAAAATTATAAAGCTATTAGAAGAAACTGTAGGATTTTCTTGTGACTGACTTAGGGATTAGTAAGAATTTTTTATATCCAGCCACTGAAACCACAAACCAGGAAGGGAGAAATTGATGTATTTGACTACATCAAAATTAAAGATTTCTGTTTAAAAAGGACACCATGTACAAAATTAACAATCAATTGTCAGACCAGGATATTTGTTTTGTTTAACTTATAAATGATTAACATATAGGCTATGTAGGATACTACTGCAAATCAGCAAGGAGAATACAGGAAATCCAACAGAGTATTGGTAAAGAGTGGAGTGAGCAGACAGTTCTTTGGAGGGGCAGTCCAATGGGCTGAACTTCATTAGAAGTCAGACAAACATGAACTGGAAAAAAACCCCCACAAAAACACATCAATTCATATCTATTAAAGCTGCAAAAATTTTATAAGTTAAGTAATATCACACATTGGCACAGACAAGAAAGAACTGGAACCTTCAGACCCTTCTTGCAGGGATGCTAACTGGGTTAAGCCACTTGGGAAAGTAGTTTAGAAATACTTAGTGAACTTGAGGATGTATACTATATTCCTGCATATATACCCCAGAGAAAACCATACAGGCTTACCTCAGAGATATTGTGGATTCAGTTCCAGACCACTGCAATAAAGTGAATGTGGAAATATATGAGTCAAATGAAGCTTTTGGTTTCCAAGTGCATATAAAAGTTAGGTGTGCATTATATGGTAGTCTATAGTGTGGAGTAGCATTCTGTCTAAAATAAATGTATATATCTTAATTAAACATACTTTATTGCTAGGAGCGCCTGGGTGGCTCAGTCGGTTGTCTGCCTTCAGCTCAGGTCCTGATCTCAGGGTCCTGGGATGGAGCCCCACATTGGGCTCCCTGCTGGGCGGGGAGTCTGCTTCTCCCTCTGCCTCCTCCTCTGCTCATGCTTTCTCTCTCTTACTCTGTCTCGCAAATAAATAAATAAAATCTAAAAAAAAATACTTTATTGCTAAAGAATGCTATATTGTCACTGATTACCGATCACCATAATATAATAATAATGAAAAAGTTTGAAATATTGTGAGAACTGCCAAAATGATGCCAAAACACGAAGTGAGCAAATGCTGTTGGAGAAATGGCTGATAGACTTGCCCAATGCAGGGTTGCCACAAACCTTCAACTGGTTAAATAGGCAGTATCTGCAAAGTACAATAAAGTGAAGCACAATAAAATGAGGCATGCCTGTATATGGGTTTATAAATATATCATTACAGAAATATGTATAATAATGAATTATAAAGGGCCAACTTAAAAAAATAATGAATAAAATGTGATTTATGTAAACAGAACGCTATACATCCATTAAAATGCATGAACTAGATGCAAAAACTGTAGTGGTTGAAAGCATGGATTCTGGAGCAGCACTGAATTTGGATCTGGCTTTAACGACTTACCATCTGTGTGACCATGAGCAAAATAGTTTTTCTGAAGAATAGGAATAAAAATAGAAATAATAATAATAGTACCTATCTACCTGCTACACCATAAACACCATAGGCATTAGCTATAGTTTATCTATTTAGATTTAAATATAAAAAAGTAAAGCTGAATGACAAATACAAGAAGCAGAAATAAGTAAATGGCACAATGCCATTTATGTAAATTGACAAGACTGGTTACCCGATGGAAGAGAAATCACATTGGGGAAGGGAAAATTATTAATTAAAATAGGAGCCAAGTATGGATATGTGCTACCAAGCTTATGATCAATTCTGTTCTGGATACCCAAGGTTTAAAAAAAGTGCAAGAAAGAAAGCAAAAAAGTGTGCATTGCAATCCATTTCAGGTGGAGGCAAGAGCATGTATAAAGTGCAAAGGCCAGTAATGAGATGCAAAATGATGAATCTAAAGGATGAAAGAAAGCCAGAATGGCATTAACAGAATGAGGGTAAAAAAACAGTGCAAAACATGCGCTTGAAGAGGGAATGTATGCCAGAACATTCAGGGCTCTTTGTAGGTCTTCATAAGAAGTGTTTTCTTTTTATTTAAGAGCAATCAGAAGCCAGTAGAGTATTTTAAACAGTGTCTTTTAGGAAAGCTCAGTTTTCCTGTAGTGTACAGAACAGATTGAGGGAGAGAAATATGGAAGTGAGTAGCTTCGTTAGGAGACCAGGTGGGCATGGGTGGTAACAAGGCCTATGGTATTCATGGGGGATATAGAGACAAGTGGAAGGATTCAAGACACATATAGGAAGTAAAACTGAAAGGACTTAGTGTTAGATAGATTATGCATGTGAGGTCGAGAGAGAGTTCCAGAACAATTCTAGATTTCAGGCCATGTAATTGAATGGTAGCACCATTTACTGAAATAGGGAACACTTGGAAGGGAATCTGGTTTGTGTAGGAAAATGGTGATTTCAGTTTTACACATACTGAATTTCAGGTGGCATTGAGATTTCCAAATAGAGATGTCGAGTAGGCAATTGAATTTTAAAGCTCAGAGGAGAAGTCTAAGCTGGACTTTTACATTTATAAGTAATTTATAAGTAGGTAGAAATTGAAGCCTTGGATATGGGATAAGACTGCCTAAGAAGACATTATAGAATGAAAAGAGAAGAGGGCCTGAGTCTTGACCTTTAAAGGAGAAAGAAAATGAAAGGCTCCAGATACAGGAAAATGAGGAGAGAATTGTGAAAGCCAAGGGGGCGGTGAACATAGTTGAACATAATTTCAAATATTGTTAGAACTCAGTAAAATAAAAAGTAAAAATTTTGCTCACTAATTTTAGGTACAGGGAGACCACTGATGAACTTTGTGAGAATTAGTAAGTAGACTGGAAACTAGATTAGATTGGTTAAAGAATGGGGTGAGGAAGCAGAGATAGAATTTTGCTTCTTTATAAATGGGAAGGGGAGATACATTCTTCTCGGCAAGGAATCTGAATCTCCTGTTTAGCTCCTGAATCTTCCATTCTTTCTTTCTTTCTTTTTTTTTTTTTTTAAGATTATATTTATTCATTTGAGAGATAGAGAGACCAGGAGGGAGAGGGAGAGAGAATCTGAAGCAGACTCTGCACTGAGCGCAGAGCCCCATGTGGTGTTCGATTCAGGACCTCGAGATCAGGACATGAACCGAAACCAAGTCAGACGCTTAAGCGACTGAGTGACCCAGGCTCCCCTGTAAACCACCACTTCCACGTATAGTAGTTTCTCACTTTATAGGATTGGCAGGATGCATACACAAAATCTCTCTAAATCTTCTCTTGTTACCTCAAACTATTGTCGTTATGTCCTCCCTAGATTGCATCTTCTTTATCTCTTTTCTCCCCACAGCTGGGACCATTGGATCCCATCCTGCAGCCTTACTGCTCCAGTCTCTGGGATTTCTACAGTTCTCTGTAAGAGGGTTTCAAATAGTTCTTTAAATAGTTCTTTGGGATACATGATTCCTAACGTTGCGACTAATATGATGGGCCTTTCTCATGTGTGAAATGGGGCTTCCGCTTCCCTTGAGACACTATTTTAGCACAGTTCACTTCAGTAGACTGCTTTTTTTGTTTCAGCGTGCCTTGGTAATTAGCCTAGTATTCCAGTGCCTCTAGAACTGAATCAAAACCTTGCTGGTCCTAATATTCCTCCTCCTGCCTTCCTTTCTCCCCGCTGGGTTCAGCCATTTCCTGAGAGGAATGTCAGAGATCATAAGTGTATCAACAGGTATACAATAGAAATGTACAAGATACCTCACACATGGAAAAATAATTCTTCTAAATGGTGCAGAGCTCATCCAGGGGTCCACTCAAACTCATGCCTGCTCTGGTACACATTTTATGGGTGGTGGTGCTTGTTTTGTGTTAGCAGAGTGTCCCTTATGGTGGGAGATAATCAGGGAAAAAACAGTGTATTATCTGAAGTTACAGAAAAAGTTAATCAAACTGGCATAACTATTTAAGTGTATTGATATTAGGTGTGAAGAAGGAAGTGTGTGTTTGTAATTAAGTAGATACAACGGACTCACTCATAGTCTATTTTTAATTTACTTACTGACTTTAGGTTAGCATTTGAAAGGAGCTTTTTTTAACGTCAAGATTTTTGAGGTGTAATTTATTTACAATAAAATTCACCCCTTTGAGGTATGCACTTCAGTGAATTCTGAAGAAACATACAGTTGTATATCTACTACCATAAGGAAGACATAGAACATTTCCTTCACCCCCAAAAGTTCCTTGTGCCCCTTTGTAGTTAATTCGCTTGCTCTGCTCCAGTCCCTAGTGACCATTGGTCTGATTTCTGTCCTCCTAACTTTGCCTTTTCTAGAATGTCATATAAATGAACTCATATTGTATAGAAGTGGGCAAACTATGGCCCATAGGTCAAACATGGCCTACTGGCTGTTTTTGTGTAAGTGGTGAGTTAAGAATGGTTTTTACATTTTAAAATCATAGAAAAAAATTTTTTAATGATAACATTTTGTGACTATAAAAATTACATGAAATTAAAATTCTGTGTTTATAAATAACGTTTTATTGGAACACAGCCATGCTTATTCATTTAACATATTGCCAATGACTGCTTTCTGGTTCACACTTTTTATATCTTATTGAAGAAATACTTGCCTAGCCTATCTAAGAAGTCTTTGTTTAACTCAAGGTCATGATTTCCTTCAGTGTTTTTTTCTAGGAGTTTTATAGTTTTAGTCATTATATTTAGTTCTGTAATCTGTTGATTGTAGTTATATAATACATTGAGTTCATTTTTGTATAAGGTGTAAAGTATGAATTGAGGTTCTTTTTTTTTTAACACATAGGTTTCCAATTACTTTTTTGGCACATGAATTTCTCACTGCTTAAAAGATTATTCTTTCTCCATTAAATTGCCTTGACACCTTTTTTTAAAAAAATTAATGACCATTTAAGTATTGGACCATTTTGGACTCTATTCTATTCCATTGGTGTATGTGTTTATCTTACATTGACTTGATTACTTCTGTCGCTTTTATAGTAAGTCTTGAAATCTGGTGGTATGAGTCCTGCAAACTTCTTTTTCAAAATATTTTGCCTGTTGTAGGATTTTTGCTTTTCCACATAAATTTTAGAGGTAGCTTGTCAATTTCCTAAAACAAATCATGCTGAGTTTTTGATTGAGATAACATTGAATTGAGAGATTAATTTGGAAAGAACTGATATCTTAACAATATAGTGTTTCCTCATTGATGAATACAGCATATTTCTCCTGTTACTTAGATCCCCTTTGATTCTTTTTTTAAGTATTTTATAGTTCTCACCATAAAAAGCCTGTATATATTTTGTTCAGTTTATACCTGAGTGTTTTCTTTCTTTTGTTTTTTGATGCCTTTGCAGACTACTTTTTAAAATTTTGATTTCCAATTATGCAATGCTAGTATATAAAAATGCAAGTTTTGGGGGTATACTTAGTTTGTATCTTGTGACCTTGCCAAAGCACATTTAGGAGATTTTTTGTAGTTTCTTTGGGATTTTATATATAGATAATTATGCCATCTGCACACAATTTTATTTCTCCCCCTTTCCAGTCTCTATGCTTTTTATTGTTTTAATGCACTGGCTAGGATTTCCAGTTCAATGTTGATTAGGGGTAGTGAGAGAGGACACCTTGCTTTGTTCCTGACTTCAGAGGGAAAGCATTAAATCTTTCACAATACAGTATGATATTAGCTGTTGTCTTTTTTGTTGAAACCCTTATTGCATTCAGGAAGTTTCTATGTATTCCTAGTTTGCTGAGTCAAGTGCTTTCTCATTATATTTTGACATAATTATATGTTTTTTTCTCCTTACTCTGTTAATATGGTGACGTATATTGCTTGAATTTAGAATGTGGAATCAACCTTGCATTCCCAGGATAAGCCTGGTACACCTGTTTGTGATGTATTATTCTTTTTTTTTTTTT
>NC_138372.1:140572210-140597976 GCF_054177405.1 Leptonychotes weddellii
CCATTGTAGGTTACAGATCTCTTCTCCTGAGCTGCTTTCAGGATTTTCTCTTTGTCTCTGAGACTCGTAAGTTTTACTATTAGATGTCGGGGTGTTGACCTATTTTTATTGATTTTGAGAGGGGTTGTCTGTGCCTCCTGGATTTTGATGCCTGTTTCCTTCCCCAAATTAGGGAAGTTCTCTGCTATAATTTGCTCCAATATACCTTCTGCCCCTCTCTCTCTTTCTTCTTCTGGGATCCCAATTATTCTAATGTTGTTTCGTCTTACAGTATTGCTTATCTCTTGAATTCTGCCCTCATGATCCAGTAGTTGTTTATCTCTCTTTTTCTCAGCTTCTTTATTTTCCATCATTTGGTCTTTTATATCACGAATTCTCTCTTCTGCCTCATTTATACTAGCAGTTAGAGCCAAAAGATTTTATGAAAGGAATTAATAAGATGTTGGTTGAAAAAAGAAAAGAGAAATTAAAAGAAAAAAAAAAGGGAGAGAATGTGATCAGGCAGGAGACTAGAACAAAGCCATACACTACAGATTTAGGGTATATTTTGGTCTGTTAGAATAAACTGTATCCCAAAATTTTAAAGAGAGAACAACTTATATATATATACCAAAAATAAGGTTAACTACTATGAAGGGATAGACTATGACTCTAAAAATGAAAAATAAAAAAGATTTTATTTTATAATAAAATAAATAATAAAATATTTTATAATAAAATAAAAAATAAAAAAGATTTTAAAAAAGGGATTAAGATGTTGGTTGAAAAAGGGAAAAAGAAAAATTCAAAAAAGAAAGAAATAAAAAGAACAAAAAGAAAATTAAAAAAATTACCTTTAAAAGACTAAAGAATCAGGGGGAAAAAAGCCATGAATTCTATGTGCAGTGTTCCCCTAGCTCTGGAGTTCTGCCGTTCTCATTGATCGGTAAACTTGGCCTTGGCTGGCTGTTCCTGCTGATCTTCTGGGGGAGGGGCCTGTTGCCATGGTTCTCAAGTGTCTTTACCGGAGGCAGAATTGCCCCCCCCTTGTGGGGTGAAAATGGCGGCCTCCCAATTTCCACCCCAGAGGAGCCGAGAACTCAGGGCCCCACTCCTCAGTGAGCCCCCAGAGAAAAGCAGTCAGTCACTCCCGTCTCCCTGGTCTCCAGCCACACTCCATGCTCACCCAGCCTGTGACCGAGCGTTTCTATCTCTGGCACACAACCCCGTGTGGAGTCTCCAAACCCAGCAGATCCCTGCGGTGCGCTCCAGTGCCGCTTCTCCCTGGGGGGAGGAAGGGGAATCTCCCCAGATCTGCCAGTTGTTGGGTCTCTGCTGGAAGAGCAGTGGCCCGACTGTACCGTCGATCACGGTTTATGGCAACCCCGAGCTGAGAGCCCACTTCTCGGCTCGTCTCTGCCGCCGGCTTCGGCACTCTGATACCTGGGAGCTCTGCCGCACTCAGGTACCCCTGGGCTTTCTGTGACCCCGAGGGTCCTGAGACCACACTGTCCCACGAGGGTTCCACCCCCCGCTTAGCCACTGGAGCGACGTCCCTCAGCAGAGCAGACTTCTAAAACTTCTGATTTTGTCCTCCGCTGCTCTATCACTTGCCAGAAGCAGCCAATGGAGGCCCCCTCCCCTGCCGTCTATCCTCCCTAATATCACCTCAGATTCACTTCTCTTCACGTCCTACCTTCCAGAAAGTGGTCGCCTTTCTCTTCAGAGAGTTGTTGCTATTCTTTTCTTCAATCTCCTGTTGAGTTCGTAGGTGTTCAGAATGGTTTGATCCCTATCCAGCTGAATTCCTGGGACCAGAGGAAATTTAGGTCTCCTACTTCTCTGTCATCTTGCTCCTCCCCCTGCCTTTATTTTTTGAAGCATAATTTCACTGCATATGGGATCTTGGGTTGACAGATTTTTTTCCGTCAGTACTATATATAGCTATTACTGCAAAGTCTTCTAGCTTCCATGGTTTCTGAAAGATGATCTTCTGTAACTTTTATCATTGGTTCTGTACATATAATGTGTCATTTTCTCTGGCTGCTTTCATAGTTTTCTTTGGTTTTTAGCAGTTTGACTATAATGAGTCTAGGGTGTGTGTATTTGGTGTTTGTTCTACAAAGGCTTCTTTGAGGTTTATGTGTCTGTGATTTGGTGGCTTTCATTAATTTTGGAAAGTTTATGGCCATTATACCTTCAAATATTTCCTCTGTTCTGTTTTCTCCTTTTGGGACTCCGATTTCACATGTTAGATCAATTTAGCTCTTGGATGCTCTGTTTTTTTCTTTCCTTCTCCAATTCTTTTTTGTTTGTTTGGATATTTTTTATTGACTTATTTCAAGTTTACTAATCTTTTCCTTAGTTCTTTCAAGCATATCCATTAGCCCATCAAAGAAATTCTTCATCTCTGATGCCATGTTTTCTATTTCCAGCATTTTCAGATGACTCTTACACTTCCCATCTTTCTGCTTTGGTACCCCATCTGTTCATGCCTGTTGTCCCCCTTTTTCTATAAATCTTTTACCTTAATAATTATAATCATTTTCAAGTCAGTCTGATAATTCTGATAATTCCATTATCCTTGTCATCTCTGAATCTAATTATATTAATTATTTTCTCTCTCAACAATGGGTTCTTTATTCCTTGCTATTTTCCCCTGAGTATGGTGGCTTTGAATTGTATTTATGCCTTAAAGTGGGCATGCCTTTTCTGTCAGAATGTTAGTGTTGGAAATTAAATTATCGTCAGGTCAGAAGTTCAGATAGGTTTGGATTTTGTTTTTGCCATCATTATCTTTAGTGCATCACAGTCTTCAAATTCCTCCAGATTCCTCCAGTGGGCTACTGCTGCATTGTATTTAGGATGGATGCAGGAGTATCAGAAGTTTTTTCCAGTGTTTTGCTACCCCGTCAGCCATTTCCATTTACTTACTCCACAGGGGGCATCTCTCCATATGCTCTTGCCCCTTCCCCAGCAGTAGTCTATTGATGCTTATTTCTTGATTCTAGATTTGTGGCAGGGGCAAGGTGTTTTGTTGTTTTCCTGCCCTTCATCTTTGTCGGGACCTGTCCATCTGGGCCTTATGGATGAGGTTTGCTCAGAGTTCTTAGGCCCTTCTTCCCATAGAAGTAAATCTGCCTTGTATCTCTGATAGGTTTGGGATGGGAATTTCCATCCCTTCCCTAGTTATGAAAGGCCTTTGATTTGAGTTAAGGATGTTGGCTGAAGATGTTTTCCTGTCCCTCTTTCATGGGTAGAGGTTGTTTTTCCATTTAACCTTTTCCCTAGCTGCAGTGGATCTTTGCCTTTGCCCTGGGGATGACAGAGTTTCCTTCTTCTCCCTATGGTTTATAGCTTTGACATTTTTAGGAGAGATAGTCTGGGGAATGTGCCTGTACCCCAGCAACCACTAGTTACTCTTTTACACCTACACATGTGTACCCCAAAGAATTGTTCTTATGCCTTACTCCCTATCTTCCTCATAAGTAACCAGTAGAGGCCTGCAGAAAAGTGCTGAGTGAATGTGAACTTTCCTTTCACCTGGGCCTCTAGCTATTCCAAACTGTCATGTTAGCCCACACTTGGCCTTTTACAATTTGTTAAAATTTTAACTGATTTCCTCTTACCTGCTTGAATGGTGGCCCCTCTTTCTCCTTCTCTTCTGCCCTGCCAACGGTGAAACAGTGTATTTCGTTTCTCTTTGGAGGGGCTTGCTGTTCTTTGGAGTTCAGATTATTATTTGTTTGCCTTATATCCTCAACTCTCTGATGGGCTCAAGAAAAGTTATGATTTTGTAGATTAGTTAGCCTTTTATCATTTTTAGGTTGGGAGTGACATTATTTACAGTTTTGTAAGTCCTAAGCAGAGTTAATTATAGTTTTAAAACATTTTTAAATTTCCTTTATGAAGATAGTGGGGGTGAAAAATTTTATCAGTATTTATTTTTAAAGAGTAAATAATACCTCTTTCCAGGCAACTTTTTTCTCATTTTTTTTGTTTGTTTTTAAGATAAAAATTGGCCTTACTTTTATTTGTACAGCCTTATTTGCTAGGCTCCTAATATTTCACAGTGTTTTTAAAGCCAACTAATATCCAGACTGTGAGCAGATTTAAACAATTAGTGAAAGCACTCATCCAGTGTTTTCCCCTCTGTTTGGATTCTTAAGATCACTCCAACTGAGAGTTGTCTCAATGATTTGAAGTTCATAGATTTTGGCTGTACTGTGTAAGTCAAATCAGCTCAGTCTATTTCTGAGCTAAACCTTTGAAAAATAATATTTTAAATATTTTAGGGCATATTATTGAAATATGTTACAAATGGTAGATAGAAATTACAATTATAACTCAAAGAGATATCTCTATTAACGTGTATTAATTGGCCCTTAAATTACCATGTATATCAGAGGGCAGAACTAGTTGTAACACTCTTGTGATGTGCCATGTAGGATGTTATTCTATAATCAGAAAATTAAATTTTTATTCTTTATGCTCATTTTATGAATTTTTTGGATATAAAATTGTGTATAGATTGTTGTAATTATTATTTTTTTGAGACCATCAGGAAATCAAATTTTTCTTATCTATTTTCTCTGCAGAAAACTTCATCAGCAGTTTGAAATGTACAAGGAGCAGGTGAAGAAGATGGGAGAAGAATCACAACAGCAGCAAGAACAGAAGGGTGATGCCCCAACCTGTGGTATTTGCCACAAAACAAAATTTGCTGATGGATGTGGCCATAACTGTTCATATTGCCAAACAAAATTCTGTGCTCGTTGTGGAGGTCGAGTGTCATTACGTTCAAACAAGGTACAGAATGAAAACTACACATAATTCAGTTATAACTAAGCTTATAATACAGTTAAGCTAATTGTGAATAAAATAAAGCAGACAATTGAAATTAATATTCAGGTTAACCAATGAACAAAAAAACCTATAGTGTCCTCATTTTAGATAAGAAATTTTTAATTTTTCCTTTCAGTTAAAGAGATTTGTCTATTGTTTATGTCCTTTAGCTAATGATTTTGTTTAGAATCATAGGATCTTAAACTTTCAAAGATGATGAAGATAATTTAGAGATCAATTGGTCTAACTCCTTTATTTCACAGATGCAGAAAACTCAGATTCAGGGAGAATTAAGGTCATTCTTAAAGTCACACAACTGATTAATGTTAGAGCAGTGACACTGCTTTTTCCATTACTATACCTAATTTTATAACTTTGTAGATCTACTTGTCCTTTGATCCCTGTTTTCTTTCCTTTCAAAGAGGCTCTTCCCAGCTTAGAGAGTCTGTGTTTTATAATTTTATAGCTTTTGAAGCTACATTACCCTTTATTTTTGTTTTAACATTAATGAAATAAACATTAGACTATGGAATTTAAAGAAATGTTAAGGAAATGTTTTATACTAGATTTTTGTAGTTTATCCATCCACTTTAGGGAATATGTTAATGCTGCCCAAGGAATGCTTTGCTGAAATAAGCAAAAATAGTTATTATGTTTTCCTCAGTAAGTTCTTTAGAATTTGCATTTATCTCCTCCCTAGTATTTCATCACTTAATTCTTTACTTAGGCAGCTTTAAAATAGGAAGCTGATGTTTGTACATACATTACTTAGACATAATTATGGGTATTTGTTCTCCTGTGTGATTTCATGTCTCCATTTTCTCACCGTTTCCTGTTTCTCATTGTTTTGTTTTGCCCAGAATAAATAATTTCCCATTTTTACCTCTAGTCTTTCCCCCTGGTTTACCTGATTATTTTTCTTTTCCTCGACTAGTTACATTGGCTAGAAACTCCAGCACAGTTCTGAATAGAAATGGTGAGAGCACACTTGATCTTAGGGAGGAAGCATTCAGTCCTTCTCTATTAGATATTATATTAGCTGTCAGCTTTTCATAGATGCTATCTATTCCTAATTTGCTGAGAGATTTTTTTGGTTTATTTGTTTGTTTTTACATCAGGAATATGTGATGGAAGTTGTCAAATGCTTTCCCTCCATCTATTGAAATTAATCATGTTTTTTCTTTGCTTGTTAATGTAGTAATGAACTACACTGATTGATTTTGAAATGCTAAACCAACTATATTCCCCTGGACACATCCCATTTGCTTAAGATGGATTGACCCTTTTATGTAATAATGAGTTTGATTTATTAAAGTTTTGTATATAACTTTTGCTTCATGACTGTTAGTGTCTGTAGTTTTCTTTTCTTCAAATGTGTTTCTTTGATTTTGGTATCACAGTAATGCTGGCCTGATAAAATAAATTGGGAAGTATTTCCCTCTCTTCAGTGTTTTAGAAAAGTTTCTGTAGGATTGGTATTATTTATCCTTTAATGTTTTGTAGATTTTACCAGGGAAGCCATCTGGGCATGCTGTTTAATTTTTGGGAAGGTTTTAAAGTACAGTTTCAATTTCTTTTAATAGGTATAGAATTGTTCCAGTCATTTATTTTTTCTTGAATGAGCTTTGGTGTTTTTCAAGGAATTTCTCCAGATCCTCATAATTTGTCAAATTTATTGGCATAAACCTATTCACAGTATTCCATTATTATTCTTTAATACCTGTAGATTCTGTAGTGATGCTACCTCTTTCATTTCTGATATTGGTAATTTGCATCTTCTCTCTTTTTTCCTGCTTAATTTGGCTAGAAATATATCAATTCTAATGATCTTCTCAAATAATGAGTTTTTTGTTTCATTGGTTTTCTGTTGTTGATTTCATCTTTGATCTTTATTATTTCTTTAATTCTGCTGATTTGGGGTTTAATTTTCTCTTTTTCTGGTTCCTTAAGGTGAGAGCTGAAGTCTTTGCTTTGAGATGTCTCTTTTCTAATATAGGCATTACATGCTGTCAGTTTCCCCTAAGTACTTCTTTGGTGACATCCCCCAAATTCTGATATGTTATCTTTCATTTTCATTCAGTTTAAAATACTTTCAGGTTTTCCTTTTCTTCTTTGACGCATGAATAATTTAGAAGTATGTTGTTTGTTTTCCACATATTTAGGGAGTTTCCAGAGATCTTTATGGTAATGATTTTTAATTTAATTCTGTTGTGGTCCCAGACATACTTTGAATACCTTGAATCCTTTGAAATGTATTCATACTTATTTTATGATTAGTACATGGTTTATTTTGTTAAATGTCTGTGTATACTTGAAAAGGATATATATTCTTTAATTTTTTTTTTTAAGATTTTATTTATTCATTTGAAGAGAGAGAGACAAAGAGAGCACAAGCAGGGGGGAGAGGCAGAGGGAGAGAGAGAAGCAGACTCCCCACTGAGCTGGGAGCCTGACTCGGGGCTCGATTCCAGGACCTGGAGATCATGACCTGAGCCAAAGGCAGATGCTTAACGATCTGAGCCACCCAGGTGCTCCTTCTTTAATTTTTTGATGGAGTGTTTTTAAATGTCCTTTAAGTCAAGTTGGTTAATAGAGTTATTCAAGTCTAGTATATCCTTTTTGATCTTTTCCTTATTTATTTTATCAATTATTTAAGAGAAGGATATTGAAATATACAACTATACTTGAATTAGTCTGTTTCCTTTTGCAGTTCTATGTATTTTTGTTTTTGTTTTATGTATTTTATTAAGTTCTGTTTTTAAATGCATAAACATTTAGAATTATTCAGTTCCTATTAATAAATTGATCACTTTATAATCATAAAATGGCTTCCTTTATTCCTGGTAATATTCTTTGCTCTGAAATCCACTTTGTCTAATCTTAATAAAGCTACTCTAACTTTCTTTAATAGATAGTATTAACATGGTTTACATTTTTCTCTTTTACTTTAGACTAATTTGTGTCTTCATATTTAAAGTATTTTTCTTATAGGCAGCATATAATTGGGCCTTGCTTTCTTATTCAACCTGATAATCTCTACCTTTTAATTGGGGTCTTAGATAATTTACATTTAATATAATATTTGATATGGTTACTTTGGTTATATCATTTTCCTTTTTTTCTACTTGTACCATCTGTTTTTTTTTTTAAGTCTCCTTTGAATTAGTCAAGCACTTTTTATGATTCAGGTTATCTCCTTTGTTACCTCATTAGCTTTGTGACTCTATTTTATAGCTTTGTTGGTTCTTTGTTTTGTCATTTTATTAATTGCTTCAGGATCTGTAGTATACATCTTTAAATTATCATCATCAGACTTAACCGATATTATACTATTTTACATATAGTATAATATAAGAACCTTCTAATAGTGTGTTTCCATTTCTACTCTTTTGGACTTTATGTTATGGTGTGATGTATTTTACTTTTACTTGTCTTATAACCTGACAATACACTGTTATTCTTTTTTGTTTAAAAAGTTTATCTTTTAAGGTGTTTTAAATAATAAAAGAAATATTGTATATTCACTGTCATCATTATCATTTCTGGTACTATTCATTTCTTTTCAGAGTTCTGTATTTCTGTATGGTATCGTATTTTATTTGCCTGAAATATTTCCTTCAATATTTATTGTAGTGTGAGCCTGCTGATGATGAATACTTTAAACTTTTTCTGCTGAAAATTTTGCTTTTTTTATTTTAAAGATTTTTTTTCTAGGTATAGAATTCTAGGTTGAGGGTTGCTTTCTTTCAGTATTTTAAAGATGTTGTTTCACTGTTTCCAATTAGAAGTGTGATACCATTCTCATCTTTGTTCTTCTCTATATAATAGGTTCTTTTTTTCTGAATGCTTTTTTTTTTAAAGATTTATTTATTTATTATTGAGCGTGGGGTAGGGGTGGAGAGGAGGGGCAGTCTTAAGCAGATTTCACGCTGAGTGTAGAGCCAACTGTGGGGCTCCATCTCACAGTCCTGAGATCACGACCTGAGCCGAAACCAAGAGTTAAACACTTAACCAACTGCACCACCCAGGTTCCCCTGTCTAATTGCTTTTAAGATAATTCTTTTTATCACTGGTTATGTGAAACTTAATTATGATGTTTCTTTGTGTATTTTTATTCATGTTTCTTGTGTTTGGAGCCTTTTTGAGCTTTTTTGATCTGTGAGTTTATAGTTTTTGTAGGGTTTTGGAAAATTTTGGCCATCATTTCTTAAAAATATTTTTTTAATTAACATATACTGTATTGTTTCGGGGGTACAGGTCTGTGATTCATCAGTCTTACATAATACACAGCGCTCACCACAACACGTACCAAATATTTTTATTGGGCTTTTCTTTTTCTCTTTTCCTTCAGGAACTCCCATTACCCATACATTAGGCTGCTTGAAGTGTTTTACAGCTCACTTATGTTATTTTCATTAAACCAAATTTTATTTTTCTCTTTGCTTTTCATTTTAAGTATGTTTTATTGCTGTGCTTTTGGGTTTACTCATTTTTTTTTTTGTCAATGTCATATCTGCTGTTAATACCATTCAGTGTATTTTTTCATCTCAGAATTTCAATTTTGAACTTTTTAAAATATCTTCTATGATCTACTTAAGTTTTTGTACATGTAGAATACATGCTCTTAATAACTGTGTTGATGTTCTCTTCTGCTATTTTCAACATCTTGTCAGTTTTTGGTTGGTTTTGATTGATTATTCTCATTATGATATGTGTTTTCCTGACTCTCTCCTGAGTACTTTAACCACTTTTATATATGTTTATTAGATGTGAATTAAGAGTTTTTCTAGTTTTGCTGATGGAAACATCCACTGTTGTCTCTAACCCTTCAGATGACTTTTTTCACATGCATGCTCACTCATCATTACTAGCTGAATACTTGAAGGGACTCCCTGCAGATCTGTAGGGTTCTCCCTCTGCGGTTTTCTCTTCTCTAGTAAGTTGGCCTATGAAATGCAGCTGTGTTGGCCTCCTCAGAGTGCTTGTTCTCAGTTTGTTCTCTTCACCTGAGGATATTTGCCAAGCTGAACTCCAGCTCCTCTGTACTGCTCTGCTGCCTGGACAGTCTCTCAAAGAAGTAAGCTGGGGCAATTGTAGAGCTTATCTTGTTCGTTTCCCATAGTTTAGCTATCTCAGTACATTTTTGCCTGATGTCCAGTGTCTTGAAAACCATTCCTTCGTATGTTTTTCCCATATTATGTTTGTTTGCCAGGCAGATGGAGAAATCTTATTCTTGCTACCCCGCTTATGCCACAAGTAGAAGTCTCTAATGACATCTGATTATAGTTTGCTTGATTATGTATTTTCTGGTTTTTAATGTATGGTCACTTTATCCTGAGCCAAGTTTTAGTCAGTAAATTAAATACAGTGAAAAATTGGAATGCCCCTTGAAAGTCTGTTTTATTGTGGTCAACTATAGAACTCTGTATGTTGTGGATTAGCCTGGTGGATGGTTTATGGAAGAAATAAGGAACCAGAAGTAGTACTTCCCACTTTTCTCATATTTTTTTCTTATATCTGAGGGAAGTATTAGGGGAATGAAACATAAGAAAAAATAATCTAGATTTTAGCTCAAGGAGCATAACTTTGGATTTCTTTTATTAGTTTTTCTACATTTTCATTCAATATCTACTTGAGGAAGCATTCCTTTGTACGATATGTATAAAGCTTGTCTATACTCTAAATGAAAAAGTATTGAGTTCAATTTCTCTTTTTAAATTGGATCATCCTATGTATGCTTGGTTACCTTGTGTAATAGAAGAAGGCTTTGCTCTCAGTAGTTGCTGAATGCACTTTTTGATTTATCATAGCCCCAAAGGATTAAGCTCAGTGAAATTTGTTCAGATAATTTTTATAAAGTAGAATAATGAGAATACAAATATTTTATAGCTTAAAATTTAATTATAAAGCTATTTAAAAATTATTTTAGTAATCTCCTATGAGAACAAGATAAAAGAACCTTTTGTTTAATTTTGAGGCTCTTTCATGTGGCGCCATCCTTAACAATTAATTAACTCTTTTGAGATATATTTATGATTCAGCAAGAATAAATGTAGTGCAGGACATATGGAAGTACCAGTATAATAAGTTTTTATGAAATGTTGCTTTCATTTATTTCCTTTTAAGATGACACTCCCTTAGTAAATAAAAGCTATATATTTAGTTCAGATTTAAAAATAATGACTTTATAAGGAAGAAATTATTTTGTAGTCATCGAATGGTGATTCTAGTAGGACAGACATGAAAGGTAATTTACAATGAGGATTATTTTAAGCTTCAAAGCATAGCAGCATTTTTTTCTTTCTTTTGCTTTTTGGTGGGAAAAATAGATTACCATGTGCTTAAAAGATCTAATTTTGAAAAAGTAAGTAATATACATTTTTCAGAATTGTATTAATTTACAAATGTAATAGATGTGATATTTTTTTACTATAAATTATCAGATTTGAAGCAGAATGAATTATAACTTTAGAATGGTTATAAAAGCAAATGATCCTTAAGCAAGTCCCTTAAAATATATTGACATACATTGTTCAATATATTATATGGTAAGAGTGAAATAATAAGACGTTTCTACTGTATAACCATGTCATTAAAGTCATTTATATGAATGATTTTAATGATTAATTTTTAAATTGTTCACTGAGAGATAAAACAATGATTAGAGTATTTCTGCAATCCTTCAGGTAGTTCTTTCTTTTTTATTATTTTTATTTTTTTTATTTTTTGAAGATTTTATTTATTTATATGAGAGAGAGCACATGAGAGGGGGGAGGGTCAGAGGGAGAAGCAGACCCCCTGCTGAGCAGGGAGCCCGATGCGGGACTCGATCCCGGGACTCCAGGATCATGACCTGAGCCAAAGGCAGTCGCTTAACCAACTGAGCCACCCAGGCGCCCCAGTTCTTTCTTTTTTAGAAATTTCAAGTCACAGGGCGTCTGGCTGGCTCAGTTGGAAGAACATGCAACTCTTGATCTCAGGGTTGTGAATTCAAGCCCCAAATTGGGTGTAGAGATTACTTAAAATAAATAAATAAAATTAAAAAAAAATTTCAGGTCACTGTGATTACGGGCAAGTCTTTAGCTATTGTGCTGGTGTGATATAGTTATATAATATATAGTTATATATAATCAGTTCCCATATGCCCAAGGCAAACATATCATATATGAATTTTCTTTTAAATTTCATAGAATTACTACATACCACTATATCAGGAAACACTTGACATTCTCCAGGAAGTGGTTGGCATAAGTTGAGACAGTAAAAGAACCAAGTTTTGTTTCTGCCCTGGTGTTGTGTGACTTTTGTTTGACATGTCACTTCATGTCTTAGTGCTTCTGTTTCCAAATCTGTAAAATGAAAGCATCAGTTTGTGATTTCTAAGATCTCTTCTGGGTTTGACATTTTATAATTTTAAAATTAATACTAGATAACTTGCTTGAAGTACCTAAAAAGTATATTCATATAGCCAAACATATTTACTGCTTAAATAATTTTTAAAATGGATTTGAAAAGCTCCATTAATTCTCTTATGTTACAGTATCTAGTACACTGTGTGTTAAACTTTGGTTTTTATCCCATCCCACATTTATAGAACATAGGAGTGTTGAGGGCATCACTATGTTAGTAAACTGTGTTCATAGGAGTTTGAGAAATAGGTAGCAGGCAAGGTTATTAGAATTATGTAATTCATAGAACTACCCTTAAGGAAGTGGCTGCATCAGGTGGATCCTCAATTTCAAGCCTTTAGGCTCAATAACCTAGAATGTGTGAGAATGTTATTTGAAATGGTTGTTGAATTTAAAAGGAAGAATTATTTACCCTCATTGATGTCAGCCTCCCTAATGGTAAGAGTAATATAGGGACTGTGAGAAACAGTCTAACTTGCAGAGTCTTAGGACATTTTATACTTCTTCATGCATGTCAGCATCATGGGAGGAGGCAAAATAATGTTGCAAATTGAGCATAAAGAAAAACATTTTCGCCAAAGTTTACATGAACTCATTCCCTCTCCACATGGCATCTTTTATAGTTTTCACCTGGCTCAGCCCCACCTCCATCACCTGTAGAGCATGATTCAGTGTGGGTAATACTACCAAGAAGAGTTAGTAAGCTTACAAAGACCATGGTAGTTACCAGTTTGGGATTGTTTCTCTTCAGGAATCTCTGGATGATTCCATAGGCATTTTATACTCTGAGGTATATGGCAGTGGGCTTGAAAGTGAGGTAGTGTACCCCCTGCTATGGAAGGAAGGCTTTCTGAAGAGTAGATGAATGTGAATAACTTAAGGGGCAAAAATTTCCATGTGTATTCTTTCATTTTTTCTTAAAATTGATCTACCTGAGAACTTTTCTGTTCTGTGGAATTTTCTTTCTAACTCACTTTTACAATTGCCTTTATACTCTTCAAACCAAAAGGCTGCTCCTTAACCCTACCTAATGTGAATCTAGTCTTTATATAATGTATTACTTCAGGATGTAAAAATTTCTGGGGCGTGAAACAAAGGGACAATTCTAGAATGTATTGTCCTGAGGGAGAGTTCCTTGAGGGCAGAGCAGTTAGAGGTTTTTCTAAGAAATATAGAAAGGGGCAGCACCTTATTTCATGCAGGCAGCAGACTTCTGGTGAGACTCTGGTGCCTCATGTCTCTTTTTCAGAATTAGAACTTTGATGTGTGGTGATTACTGTGACCCCTAATGCCACATTTATTTGAATTTAAAAATGATTTTGGACTCTTTGAGAGAAAGACATATTTGTCTGATGGTTTCTCAATGTGGCCTGGTTTTCCAAATAGGTTATATAGTAGACATTTTCCATATATTGAATGAGGTAAATCTGCAACTCCAAGATTTGATAAAAATATAATTAAAACATACCTACAATATACAACATATCTGAAAATGCATCCTTTCCAACTATTGAAACTTAAAATTTAAATGTTATCCTAAAAATGTGTGAGGGGTAGATGGTTTTAGAAATTTATTTTAGAGAAAAGAAAAAATATATTTAGACTACTGTTACATAGCAGGTGCATAGGTATGCTTGGTTAATGGCATATTGTTAACCAATGGCTTGGCTAATGTGCATTTGAAAGCTTGCTATTTACTTGCTGTCTACTTGCTCCTAACCACTTGGTGGGAAGAATCCTGCTCAGTACCTAATATCCTCATCAATAAATGAAGTAAGCTCCTTATCAGTAGATAAGATGAGCACCAGGTTAAATAGATTTTACTTAGCTTGTAAGGGGAAGATTAATGATAGCATCTGCAATGAATTCTAATCATAAAAGTAGACTATGTGGTAGTTTAATAGATAAAGAAATTCAGGATATCACCAAAACTGCAGCATAAACAGACAGTAGGTAGGGGAGCACAAAGGAAATGGAATGCAGACCCTGTGTGAGAGGAGGGTTAGAAATAGTAATGAATTCCTCTACCCTTTTTAAATGGAATACACAATAAATCTCACCCAATTCTTTTTCAAACAATCAAAAGAAAATATTTAGCTTCAAACATAAGCAAAAAAATAAATGAGATCTTATCTGAAACAATTTTTTAAGTTAAAAATAATCCTGATCCATAAAAAGAAAGGGCATAAGGGGGCACAAAGGAACTTTTGGAGGTGACAGATATGTCTATTAACTCCATTGTGGTGATGGTTTCATGGATGTATTCATGTTTAAACTCATCAAGTTGTATACACAAATATATGCATTTTTTTTTGTATATCTAAATAAATCAATGCATGACCCAATTGGAAAAAAAAAGTACATAAGATTCTTCTTTTGAAATCTTGTCTTTTTAATTCCCTTTCAATAAGTATATTAGAATACCACTGAATCTCACTTAGGTCAGAAACAGGCTATGTATTTTCTATCACTGGAACAACCCCCAGATCTATTCCTTCTATAATTTTCAACATTTTGAATGGCACCACTATCTACTCTGTCACCTAAACCAGAAAACCAGGAATACTTCCAGGTTTCTATCCATCACCCCTCTTTACTCACAATGTTTGGATATGATCATTTCCTCACTACCTATATGAACTACTAACTGCGGTTTTATTTAGGCTTTCATCTTCCATCACCTGGACTAATGTTAGTCTCCTAACTGGTCTCTCTGCTCTTGGCTTGATTCCTCATACACATACTTCACATATTGTTACTGTGATATTTGTAAAATGTACATCTGATTATTTTACCTTCTGCTTAAAACCTATTTAATGACGACTCATTTTTTGATGAGTCATGAAGTCATCACGACTCATGAAGTTTCTAGTGGCGTAAAGAGCCCTATGATTTGTACCCTGCCTAACTTAAGGCACATGCTTCACTCCATTCTGTATGCCCCAGCCAAACTACACTATTTGCGTTTTTCTTAAATTATTACTGCCTTTATCTCTTATGCTTTTGCTTACCCTGCCACTTTAATCTGAATTACAGCTCTGCTTTCCCTTAGACCCTGCTCCTACCCATAACCCCTACCCACTTGATGAACATTTACTCATTTGTCTGGTTTTTAATATCATCTCCCCATAGTGTTTTCTTTGGGTAACTCATGTGAATTAATCACTCTTTTGTGCCTCAATGGATTCTGAACCCTTCTAATCTAGTACTCCTAATATTTTATTATTAAGTGACTCTATTTCTCTAAGTCCTCTTGGTTACTGTAGGTTTCCATGTGTTTGGCACATAGTAGATCAGTATAAATACTTGCTGAGTGAATGAAGGGAAGAAGGAAATCTGGTGTACTTACCATGGGCATGTTATTCTGGGATAGGCATTGTCTTTTTTTTTTTTTAAGATTTTATTTATTTATTTGAGAGAGAGAGAGAGAGCATGAGACAGGGGAGGGTCAGAGGGAGAAGCAGACTCCCTGCTGAGCAGGGAGCCCGATGTGGGACTCAATCCTGGGACTCCAGGATCATGACCTGAGCCGAAGGCAGTCGCTTACCCAACTGAGCCACCCAGGCGCCCCAGGCATTGTCTTTTGATCCAGCTCCTTGCTGCAGCTCAGCACTGTGACAATGGTTTTTTGAAGATGGCAGTCCAAACTTGTGAACAAATGAATAAAAAAGACAAACTTTATAGGCAGTATGTAATTATTGCAATTCTTGGAAGAAGGGATTAGATTTGACAGAGAAGATGGAGTAATATTGTAGTGGTGTGAGAGGTGGTTTGGGATTGATTATACAAGGTAGGCAAGAAGAGAGAGATGTGATGGTAGTTTAACTATGGAGAGTATATTGTACTGATATAGAGGGAGGGATTTATCTTTTTGGCAATACAAAGAAGGAAGCAGTAGGAGAAAGATTGAATATCTAGAGATTTTATTGACTTATTTGAGAGAGAGGGTGAGAAAGTGAGAGAGAGCATGAGAGTAGGGGGAGGAGCAGAGGGGGAGGGATAAGGAGGGGGAAAAAATCTCAAGCAGACTCTGTGCTGTGAGTGCGGAGCCCAATGCAGGGCTCAATGTCATGATCCTGAGATCTTGACCTGAGGCAAAATCAAGAGTCCGATGCTTAACCAACTGAGCCACCCAGGTGACCCGTGATTGAATATCTAGAGAAGGAGTCAGAGGGAAACTGACATTGGTTTACTAGGTGACTGGGGAACTAATAATGGAAAGTTATACAAAGAATAGTGAATGATAATGAGAAGGTAGATTAACACTTCAATTGATCTTCAGGAGAGGCAATGTAAATTGGTTATTAGCAGAAGTGATAAGCTAGTAAGGATGGCCATAGGGAGAGTTGATTATGGGGACAAAATGGTGAGTATAAAATTATTAGAAAATAAAATACATTTTTAATAGCTTTTTGAAAGAAGTTTTAAATATATATATTTGTACTATTAAACTTTTAATAAATAACTTTTGGACATACTCTTAAGTTATTAGAGTTTTCAGGTCTAGTAATTATGACCTGAAATAATTTATTGATCAATTAAATTCACTTTTAAAGAACACTTTATTTATTTATTTGAGAAGAGGGAGAGAGAGGGGAGCTGGGGCAGAGGGAGAGGGAGAAAGAGAATCTTAAGCAGGCTCCACACTTAGCACAGAGCCCGACATGGGGCTCGATCTCACCACCCTGAGATCATGACCTGAACTGAAATCCAAGAGTTGGACACTTAACCAACTAAGTCACCCAAGTGCCCCTAAAGAACATTTTAAAATTCAAATTATCCATATGCTTAAAATAAAAATATTTCTCCACAGCAAGTTATTTTTATATTTCATATATTTATATTTTATATTTCAGAATATAATATTTTATATTTCATCAGTCTTTGTCCTAAGATCCTTGATAATATTTTATATTTATACACTACCTTTGATTTTCATGCAACTCAATTCCAGTTTATTAATGAGCCTTATATCACTTTTGACAAATACATTGAAATTTCTGACTTAATTGTATTACTAAAATTTGATTAGAAATTAAAATCTGTTTTTAATTTCTTTTCTTGGAAGGCTTGCTAGTTCAAAGAGAAGGACCATTTTGATTAGGAGTCATCATTCTCATTCTTCCTCTTTCTTCTTTTTTTTTTTTTTAAAGATTTTATTTATTTATTTGAGACAGAGAATGAGAGAGAGCACATGAGAGGGAGGAGGGTCAGAGGGAGAAGCAGACTCCCTGCCGAGCAGGGAGCCCGACGCGGGACTCGATCCCGGGACTCCAGGATCATGACCTGAGCCGAAGGCAGTCGCTTAACCAACTGAGCCACCCAGGCGCCCTCTTCCTCTTTCTTCTAACAACTTCCTGGGGGATTTTATGCACTCCTATACCTTCAAATACAGTATATATGCTGATGATTTACAGATATGATTTCACTAGCCAGATTATTCTTTTGAGCTCCAGATCCACATATATAATTCCTACTAAAAAATCTCTGTTTGGATATATTAATTGGCACCTCAAATTTACCTTGTCTATACCTGAATTCATTATTTTCCAAGTATGTTTCTCATGTGTTTCTTCTTTAAGGAATGGTTCTCTTCCAGTTGCTCAAGCCAGACTCGGAGTCCTCCTCTACGTCTTCATTCAAGTATTAATAGCCTTACTCTCAGTATCTCCTAAATCAGTCTATTTCTCTCCATTTCTCTTGCTACTACTGTAGTTCGCAATGCTCTCAAATTTGTTTCTTACCCAAAATATTTCAATATCTTTTTTTTTAAGATTTTATTTATTTGAGAGAGAGAGAGAGAGTGTGCATGAGTGTGGGAAGGGGCAGAGGGAGAGAGAGAAGCAGACTCCCCACTGGGCAGGGAGCCCGCCATGGGGCTCCATCCTAGAACCTTAGGATCATGACCTGAGCCGAAGGTAGATGCTTAACTGTCTGAGCCACCCAGACACCCCATATTTCGGTATCTTCTTAATCGTTCTCTCAGCTTCCAGATTTGTCTCCTTCCAGTCAGTGTGCACTTTGTAGCATAGTTGAAGACTCAGTAAATAGTAGGTAATAATATTATGCCTTATTTATAAATCATATGATAGGTTTTTTGTTTATTTTTTTATTCCTGTTGAAAGATAATAAAGATATGATGACAATATTTCATAATGTTTTATAGCTAAGTTTTTCATGTATGTGTTATAGCTGAAATTTAACTTATCTGTTCAGAGGGATTAACTTGGCAAATTCATTAGTTATAGCTTCATTTTGTTTCATTTTTTAAATTTCTGCAGTGTGAATTAATTTTTGTTAAAGTGTTATGCTTTTAGTTAACCATGGAGACTTTAGTTCAAACATACCAGTTATAATTTAGTCATTCCCACATACTTGTATTCCAAATATACCAGTCTTATTTGTGCCTTTGTGCTTTTTGCATATTTCATGTTCTTTGCATAAAATATTCTTCCTTACTGGTCTTGCTTGACATTCTCTTCTTTATTCTTTAAAGACCTGCTTATATCTCAGAAACTTTCTCTTAATCCTTTTTCTTAAAGTCCTGTTATCTCCTCAATCATTGTGTTTCTCTAGTTAGTGCTTTGTTGTTTTCCTGCTTTCAGAAGTCTCTCTGTTCTGCAATGGGTTTTTAATTTTTTTTTTCTTACTACATTTAGTTCTTTGATGGCAGAAACTGTCTTACTTAATTATTATGTCCCAGAAATCTAGTTTAGTGCCTGATACATATATATTGAGTGCTTCATAAATGATTTTTGTTGGACTAAATGATTAGCAATAGATGTCCTGGACTGTGTACAATAGCTTTTATATGATCTTTAGTTTTATCATTTGTAACAAATGAAGCAATCAAGAACAGAGTATAATGTAAAGAATGCAGTTCTCTCCCTTCTAGGCAATATCCTATGTTTCAGTAGGTTAGAATATTAGATATAGAACTCTATGCCAGGCACTGTATTGAAGAGCTTTCCATGTTATTTTATGTCGGAAAATCCTATAAAGTAAATATTAATTCCCTATTTTGCAGATAAAGTCTTAGAGAGCTTAAGAAAATTGCACAAGATATACAGGTAAAAATGTTACTTAAAAAAAAGGTGGAATTTTAAGATAGGTCTCTTCCTCTTTGTCACAAGTATTATATACGGCCACCCATATTTCAGAGAAGCAGTGATCTTCAAAACACATGATTTTAATTTTTAATTTATGTAAATTCTTATATCAGATCATTAGTATTACGTTATCACTTTTACTGTTATCATTATTTTATATTTAAGTAAAGAGAAATGCAACGATTTTTAACTAGAGAATATCTAAATATGTTCTCTTGACCAAGTCATGTATCTTGCTATTTTATTTTCCACATTTATAATGGGAAACCATAATCCAAAATTATTGACTGTAATCATAACATTTCATCTTTAATGCTTTTTTCTAATTTTTTTCTTTTTAGTTATAAAGTTTAGAAGGCTTCTAAATTAATGGGACAGAAATAACTTTTAGAAGCAATATGCATAATTCATATAAAATTTTGTCTACTTTTGACAGTATATGATGAAATTAAAGATAAAGAGTGATGCTGTGGTTTATTGTCTCTGCACTTAAAAAGCTATTTAACATTTTTCAGTTTCTCTCTTTGGATTAATTGAGTGTTTAATTGGGATTTTATTTGTGGAAAGAACATTCTCATTTTTCTGATTGTATATTTATTGCTTTTATAGAAACTATTGTTTATGTATCTTTATATATTCTAGTATATGGCATGCTCTTGCTTGAAATGTGTGGAAAAACTTTTCCTTTTAAAATGTTTATATTTCAATCAAAATGGTAAATTAGACTTCTTCAGAATTTTTATTTCACTTACAAACTCTTAAAAACTCTTACTTGTTTTAAGAATGGAATTAATTATTATTTTTTTTGTTTTGTCTTTTCTGTCCTTTCTAACTTGCTTTCGTGGATTTCACACCAGGAGGACAAAGTGGTTAGAGTCTTTTTTTCTGTCTAATATTATTTTTTCTTGCTGTTATTGCTAATTTTAATTTTATAGCTGTATTTAATTTATACACTTCTAAGTGTTTTGTTACAGCTGTAGTGCATGGTTATTGCTATACATTGATATATTTTAAGCATGCTATCTGATTTTACTGATAAACACATTATATTATAGATGAAAATTTGATTACTTCATTTGATTCTTGAAAAAGCTTGCTTCTTTAGAGTTTCATATTTTTTTTAAAGGAGAGATATTCTACTATTCTTCATTGTGATAAGAATTCCTTTCATCTTATGCTTCTCTAAACTCATCATTGTATTGGTCAGAGTTTTCGGAAGAAGTGTCTGATTTAATATAAAGATTTAATCTTTCTAATAATGAGTCTCAATAACATTGAACATGGATTTTCTGAAGTGTATAGTTATAGTTGATTTGAGCCTTTATATTTTTATTTTTGTTAACAATATGTTTTAGAGATTGGTAAAATGTCTATCTTATATCCTCATGTTGAATATTAGATATAACTATAATTTTAAAATACTCAGGTATATAGAATTTGACCACAGGCAGGATTTGAATAATCTGCTAATGTCTGTGGAAGTCTGATTTGGATTTGAATCTGCTCTGGAGACTGGTGACTTCCTGCAAACATAGATAAAAATCTTTCTATTCTGATTCCTTTGATGAGTCAGACTAAAACTTGAGGTCTTTTCAAGTTTTCCAAATTCAGATTGGCATAATACCCAAAGAGAGATCCTTTAGCTGATTATCTTCTAAGAGTACGTTCTTTTTTGTTGGTTGGAGCATTTTTATTCTGTTCAGTTTTCATTTACTTGGTTGGGATAATATGGGTGTTGGCAAATACTGATGTAGGTTTAGAATGAAATCTCTGAGCAGAAGAAAAGATAGTGACGACCTTCTTTTTTTTTTTTAAACCTATAGGAATTCTACTAAATTTTGAAGGCAGTTTTGAGGATGTACATTCAATTATCGTAGAACTGTCCCAGACTACATCATCCTCACTTCAGGGCAGGTTCCCTAGAGAACCTACCAGCTTTCTACCAGCCAGCTTTATTAGCTGACTCTCAAGTAGGACAATTCAGGCAATTCGAAACCTTTAGAATCTCTCGTGCTACTTTTGTGTCCAGAGTTAACACAGGCTACATAATAGTTTGTCATCTGTAGTTTCCATAATGAATTCTGACACCTATCCTAGAGATGAGACTCTTGGTGCTAACTTAGCTGCAGAAATGACTCTCAGGTACTGACAAGATTTCATAATATAACAGTCTGTATTTTCAACCACAGAGAGGCTAACAGATAAAAGTATGTGAATTTTATGTGGGTTTGGAACATCACAAATAAAACTCAACAGGCCTTTTTATTTTTTTTATTTTTTTAAAGATTTTATTTATTTATTTGAGACAGAATGAGAGAGAGAGAGAGCACATGAGAGCGAGGAGGGTCAGAGGGAGAAGCAGGCTCCCCGCCGAGCAGGGAGCCCGATGCGGGACTCGATCCCGGGACTCCAGGATCATGACCTGAGCCGAAGGCAGTCGCTTAACCGACTGAGCCACCCAGGTGTCCCTCAACAGGCCTTTTTAATGATACTCTTTATGCAGCCCTGTTTAATAGAACTTTCACCAGTGATGACAGTGTTTTATATCGTTAATATCCGATGCAGTAGGTTCTCATCACAGGTAGCTATTGAACATGTGAAATGTGGCTAGTGTGGCTGAAGAACTGAAATGGAAATTTTATTTAATTTTAATTAAATTTAAATAACCATAGATAGCTAGTGGCTAGAGAAACCCCAAGCATGGGTAGCAAACATTCTGTGACTAGTCAGCCTCTAAGGCACTACCCTGTCCTCACAGTAGCAGTATAATGTGTAGACGGTCGTGGAGATACAAGCTGCACGGAATGTAGGAAGGCTACACTCGCCAGTGCTGGTCTCTTATATAGCCCAGGAGAATAATGGACAAGGGGCAACCTCCCAAAGGGCAGAACCAGGGGACATGAATGACAACAGTCAAAGGAGACGAGCTGAATCAGGGGCTGCCAGATGGGGTAACCAGAGAAATGAAGATATGTCCATGTAGGGATTGCTGTGTGCTATGGATAGTTAACCACTGTATCTTTCTGATTCTTCCTGGTTTTGGATGAGAGTTGTTGCAGTCACTCTGTTCTTTCTCCATCATTGTGTATTGAGTGTGTTGGGAACAGATAAACTTGTCTTTCAGTGTGTAGTCAGTGGTTCACAGTGAGGTACACTCAACCTTGATGGAAAGATTTGCTAGAGATCCTAGATTCAGAGCTAGATTTTGTAACTAGATGAGACTTTGGGACTATCTCCCTTAGGGAGGGAGTGAAATGTGTTATGTGTAATGTGTATACATACATACATATATATATATATACATACACACACGTGTATATACATATATACATGTTATACACACATTATACATATACATATACATACTTTACACATACATACGTTACATATAGACATGTGCATATATATGTACACAAACACACATATGGACTGTTGACTAGTTGAAAGAGCAGACTGTTCTAGAACTTGTTCAATAGCTATCCTAACTTCCTTCTCTCTTGCAATCCCCAATGGAAGGACCTGAAAGATATAAAAATTTCTAGATTTCCTTACAACTGGGAATGGCTGTGACGCAGTTCTAACAAAAGAAAATTTATGAGGGCTTCTAGAAAGTCATGATAAAAAAAGAAAGATGTATCTGGCACTACCTTTTAATGCAAAAGTGTTATCTTGAGCTTTACCAGTCCTTTGTGAAGATGAGGGAAAAGCCAAGAGTATTGGGATCATTAGGCATGACATTGTTGAGCTACTGATTTAATAGTGTCGGACACCTTTCTTCAATGTGAGAGAAGTACCCACCCTCAATTAGTTTCTGCCACTAGGAGTCAGATTTTCTGTTACTTGTAGACAAAAGTATTCTTAATGGAAACCTTAGTGGAGATGTAATGTGCTGCAGAGAAAGCATACAAACATCCAGCGTTGTTCTTCAGAAATACGGAACTAGAAGAAAGAAATACATATTGATCACTGTCCAGATACTCATCTATCTGCTTTTGCCTCTAAATGTTTGAAGAATTAGGATCACTTAACATGTCTGCTTGTATATTACATATAAATTACTTCAGATTGTAAACAGTAAATTAATATGAATATGTTGGTCTTAGAGATAGAATATTTTCTTAAATATGAATTTATCCTATTTCACATAGAATCAAAGAAAAGGGATTGAATTTTTTTAAAAATATAATTTGGTTGTTTCTTTGAATTTTGTGTGGAACAAATGAGGAAACTAAAGTTCTATGGTAAAGTATTTGCCCATAGGTTAAAGCATATCTTTGTTTATCTTGTAATAAACATTGACCCATTCATGTCTAGTGAGAGCATAATGAAATTATAGCTTTGGGAGCAAAGTGATGCTCATTTCACTGTCTAGAGATAATATTATCTGTTTATGTAAAGACCACTTTAACGAGGATCCTCTTTCTTTTTTTGCAACAGTGATGAATTCTTTTAGGATACCAGTATTACTAGTGGTTATTGTTATTGAGATGAAGGGTGTGGAAGGATGATGTGTGACTGGTAGTATTTCTCACATTTCAAGAAACAGGAAGGTTATCTGTTGGGTTGCAGCTGCAGCTATGATATTCAGAGCAAAGTGCTTTGTTTTCACTGAAATTTAGTGCTTTTTCTGATTTAAGCACATTATTCAGGATTCCATACCTATGTGTTTATCTAGCTGCTCGTTGTAGTTCTCCTTCGGAGTTGCAATTCGGTAAGAAAGTATGTTTATAGTGTGGTTGATTGTTCCATTTCATCTGGGCAATAGCTGTGCAGAGCTGCATTCCAGTAAATACTGTCTTAACGGTGATAAATTAGCTTATTTGCTTTTGCATTTTATTTGACAATAAAAGAACATGTATATGATATTAATAAAATTGTTCTAGAAATTGAATATAGGAGCTCTGTCCGGGCCACTTTTATAATAAAATCACAAGTTTAAATGCTACCTCTACCATTCTGCCTCTTACTGTAAGTCTGACAAAGACCAGAATTTATACATTTTCACTAAGAATACTCTACAAACCTCCAGGGTTTTTGTTAGCAAAATAGAGAAGTATTTTGAACAATATTATTTAGACAACATACCCTACCCCAGAAATGTGGAAAAATGCATTTAGAAAGCAGGGAGAGGGTGGAGGGAATGGGTGAAATAGGTGAAGGGGATTAAGAGACAAAGGCTTCCAGTCACAAATAAGTCACAGAGATGAAAAGTACAGCGTAGGGGAAATTATCAATAATATTGTAATAACCTTGTATGGTGACAGATGGTGACTACACTCATTGTGGTGAGCACTGAATAATGTATAGAATTGTCAAATCAATATGTTGTATACCTGAAACTAATAGAACATTGTATGCTAATTATACTTCAATTAAAAAAAAAGACGGGAAGCGTTTTGAGTAGGAGAAATTGAAAGACAGGGAAATTTTAGAGCCGGGAAAACATTGTGCCTATTTAAAAGACAGGAGGGGCGCCTGGGTGGCTCAGTTGGTTAAGCGGCTGCCTTCGGCTCAGGTCATGATCCTGGAGTCCCGGGATCGAGTCCCGCATCGGGCTCCCTGCTGGGCGGGGAGTCTGCTTCTCCCTCTGACCCTCCCGACCCTCCCCCCTCTCATGTGCTCTCTCTCTCATTCTCTCTGTCAAATAAATAAATAAAATCTTTAAAAAAAAAAAAAAATAAAAGACAGGAATAAAAATCACATCAGTAAAAAAAAAGATAGGGACTGCTGAATATTTACTTGGATATATTATACATTCTAAATTCAGTGAAAAATTTATAATAATAAAAATCATTCACCTGATCAGTTGCATAGTTTTTGTAAATGGGCAAATGAACTTTGGAAATCTCATTTAGATCTCTTATATAAAGGGATTAAAACTCACATTGTGCAAATTCTGTGAAATGACATATCTGTAAGATAAAATATCCTACAGGGAAATTGTAAAGAATATATATGACAAGTGAAAATACTGATAACTATAATATGTTGAAGGTTTTAGAAGTTCATGTTACTAATAAGAACTGATTTAAAGTGACTCTCAATTTGGCTACGATAGAGATCCGAGGAAGTTGGAGAGAATATGATGTATATTTACAATTGCAACATAGCTAACTACTTTTTTTTTAAAAATTTTATTTTATTATGTTATGTTAATCACCATACATTACATCATTAATTTTTGATGTAGTGTTCCATGATTCATTGTTTGCTTATAACACCCAGTGCTCCATTCAATACGTGCCCTCTTTAATACCCATCGCCAGGCTAACCCATCCTCCTCCCCACCCCCAGAACCCTCACTTTGTTTCTCAGAGTCCATAGTCTCTCATGGTTCGTCTCCCCCTCCGATTTCCCCCCCTTCATTTTTCCCTTCCTACTATCTTTTTTTTTTTTTAACATATAATGTATTATTTGTTTCAGA
>NC_138372.1:140598476-140629977 GCF_054177405.1 Leptonychotes weddellii
CATAGCTAACTTCTTGAGAGCAAATGCAGGTCATACATTTTGATTATGTATTTTGCTACTTCTCCACCGTTAGGTAACTTTTGCTTTGATCAAGTTATTCCAATTTGGTATTCCATTCTATTGAATCTACAACTGAAATGAGACCTGTTTCTTCATCTTCTATGAGGTTCCCATAATTACTAAATGCCATAGATGAGAGTTTATGAGCTCCTGAAATAGGAGAAAGTGTCATTGGCTATACTAAGTGATGGATCTGAGAGTTGAGAGTTAAAATTGAGAAGTTTAGTGGTTGAATAAAGAGGATGAAAAAGATAGAGTAGTATAGGATTACAACTAGATTTTTGCATTGAATGAAGATATTTGTGCTGAAGCCAGCCTGTGGAAGATAGAAGGCATATTTGGGGCAGGAAGGGAATGCAACGATTGTAGTTACAGTGATATGGAGTTTAAAGAGCTTTTAGGAAACCAAGAAAGAGATGTTTATTAATAACAGCTCACTTTATTAAACAATCATCATGTACGAAAAGCACTGTGATAAACTTTTCAATGTGTGTCATTTCATTTCATTCTCATGACAACTTCTATTTAACAGTGAGTGGTGGGAGTCCTAATAGGGTCTGAGGTGGGATGCAATATGAAATGGTTAAGAACAAAAACTCTACTTTGAGAATGCTTAAGTTTAAAGCCAGCCTCTATCACTTTACTAAACTGTATTATTTAGGCTAGTTATGTCACTACTATAAGCCTTACTTTCCTCATCTCTAAAATGGAGCTAATATTCTTTTTTAAATAGTCTTTTTTATGGCTGAGTAATAGTCCATTTAATATATATACCACATCTTCTTTATCCATTCATCTGTCGATGGACACTTGGGCTGTTTCCATAATTTGGTTATTGTAGATGCTGCTGCTATATAAGTGTCAGGGTACATGTATCCCTTTGAATTAGTATTTTTATATTCTTTGAGTAAATCCCTAGTAGTGTGATTGCTGGATCATAGGGTAGTTCTATTTTTAACTTTTTGAGGAACCTCCATACTGTTTTCCATATTGGCTGCACCAGTTTGCATTCCCACCAACGGTATAAGAGGGTTCCCCTTTCCCCACATCCTCATCCACATCTGTTTCTTGTGCTGTTGATTTTAGTCATTCTGGCAGGTGTGAAGTGATACCTTATTGTGGTTTTGATTTGTACTTTCCTGATGATCAATGATGTTGAGCATCTTTTCATGTGTCTGTTGGCCACCTGTATGTCTTCTTTGGAAAAATGTCTATTCATGTCCTCTGCCCATTTTTTAACTAGATTATTCATTTTTTGGGTGTTGAGTTTTATAAGTTCTTTATAGGCTTTGGATACTAACCCTTTATCAGATATGCCATTTGCAAATACCTTCTCCCATTCCATAGGTTGCCTTTTAGATGTGTTGATTGTTTCCTTTGCTGTGCAGAAACTTTTTATTTTGATGAAGTCCCAACAGTGTATTTTTGCTTTTGTTTCCCTTGCCTTAGGAGACCTATCTAGAAAGAAGTTGCTATGGACAATGTCAAAGATGATACTGCCTGTATTCTCCTTTAGGATTTTTATGGTTTCAGGTCTCACATTTAGGTCTTTCATCCATTTTGAATTTATTTTTGTGTTTGGTGTTAAGAAAGTGGTCCAGTTGGGCACCTGGGTGGCTCAGATGGTTAAGCGTCTGCCTTCAGCTCAGGTCATGATCCCAGGGTCCTGGGATCGAGTCCCACATCGGGCTCCCGGCTCAGCGGGGAGCCTGCTTCTCCCTCTGACCCACTCCCCTCTCATACTATTTCTCTCTCACTCGCTCTCTAAAAAATAAATAAAATCTTTAAAAAAAAAAATTAAAAAAAAAAAAAAGAAAGTGGTACAGTTTTACTCTTTTGCATGTTGGTGGGGGGATGGGTTAAATAGATGATGGGGATTAAGGAGAGTGCTTGTTGTTATGAATTGTAGGGGAATTGTATGTAAGGTGTTGAATCACTATATTATACACCTGAAAGTAATATTACACTGCATGTTACCTAACTGTAATTTAGATATAAAGTTAAAAAAAAAGAAAAAAGAAAAAAAATGGAGGCAATAAATAAATATATAAGAACAATGCCTACCCATAAGGTTGTTTTATTTGATTATTGATTCTCCAGGACTCTGAGGACCCTCTTTCCTAAGTGCCAAAAAGGAAAGTAAAACCCACCATCATGTTTTAAAAATAAAGAAGAGAATTTATTATATTTTAACATAAAAGATGAAATAGAACAATATATGGTATTGGTTTGGTGATTGCCCTGTGATAGTCATTGGGTCCAGTGATGATCTAACTGCCCTGAATATATTCTTCCCCTGTTGGGTCTGCTTAAGTCTCTCAAGGTTTGGTTTAATTTGTCTGACTAGGACAGAGGCAGGAGAAAACTGTTTAGGGACCAGTTCTTTTTTGTATGGAGCTGCTTGTGAGTCCTCATCCCTGGTAGGATACACTCATTTCTTATATTCATGATCCCTCCATTTTCTTCTTCCTTTACAGCTCTCTGTTCTCAATGCCCCTCCCACACAAAAGACCCTTTCTGTTCCCTTAACTCTTCCTTTGGTCCTATCCTGTCCTCCAATTCCTATGTCTCTCTATAATATAGTTCTGCATCACTGCCATGTTACATACAATTCCCCTACAATTCATAACAACAAGCACTCTCCTTAATCCCCATCACCTATTTAACCAGTTATCATATATAATCTGATGAAACTTATTTTAAAGAACATTATTATGTATTTGGATAAATAACATAGGGACATGGTACAAAATTCAAAAGATACAAAAAAGCATAGATAGCGAAACTAAGTTTCTTTCCCATCTCTGGCCCTTAGTCTCCTAGTTTCCCAGTATCTCCAGTGTATTCCCTATAGGCAGCCAGTTAGCATTTTCCTTTATATACTACAAGATATATTTATGGGCATACAGTTTTTACACAAATATTCTGCACCTTAATTTTATCTCTACTTGTATATCTTGGAGATTTTCCCATATTGATATGTATAGAATTATCACATTTATCTTAATGAATTCATTATTACCTGTATGGATATGCCATAATTTATTTCATCGGATTATATATGATCTTTTGCTATTATAAACCTATTTTTGTACATGTGTCACATTGCATATATGCAGATATTACTGTAGGATAAATTCCTTGAGATGAAATTGCAAAACATTTTGAAATTTTGGTCAATATGCCAAATTGTCCTCTCTAAATGTTGCATTAATTTATATTTCCACTAACAGTATGTGAGGGTGCTGGTTCTCACATCCTTGATAACACGATATATCCATCTTTACCAAGTTGATTGTAATTTTATTTTGCATTTATCTTATGGTGAGTGATGTTGAGCATCCTTTTAACATTTAGAAGCTACTTGTATTTCCTTTTCTTTGTACTACCCATTCATGCTTTCAAAGAAGAGGAAAGCTTTGTATTGTGTTTAGGTCCTAAAATCATCAAAAGTACTTTTATTATTGTGTATTCATATTGAAGCAAGATGCTTTATCAAACACTACAAGTTTCAGTATGTTTTAAAATACAGAGCCAGAGAACAAAAGGCTAGAAAAGGAAAATAAACTCCAAAGTTCCACTCCCTTTTACAGAATTTTATTATAATTTTGCTTGCTTGTTTTTCACATGACCATTTAGAAACAGCTTGTAAAGCAAGTTCACTGCAAAGTAATATGTCTTAAATGATAAACAAGGACAATTTATATACTGTCACGGTTGGTCATACTATGTTTTAAGACAATGTGTTTATTTTCAAAATGTTGTTTCAAGTGTTTCTAAAACTTAAAGTATATACATATGTAGAGATGGGATTTATATTTTTAAAGATAAAGACTGGTTCTGTAGTGTATCTGAAAGAGCTGTTTACTTCTCTGATACTGTGTCAGGAAACATTGGGAGGTTGGAACCCATGATAGAAGGAAGGGATAGGAGAATCCCATTTGAATTGACACATTTAGTTTTATAGTCTAATGAGTTCAAATGATGAATCTTTGTACTGATGGGGTAAAGTCCAGATGACCACTTCCTAGATTCCCTTTAATACAAAATACAGAGATGCTATAAATATTGTTCCAGGTCTTTTGCGGGCATATATTTTTACTTCTCTTTGTAAAATACTGAAGAGTAGAGTTGCTGGGGCAAAAAATGAGGTATGCATTTAACTTCTATTACAAACAGTTTTCCGAAGTTCATGTACAATTTTACACTTCCATCAGCAATATTCAAAAGTTCTGGTTACTCCAGTTACCAGCATTTGGTGTGAGCATGAAGTGGTTTGATTTTTATTTTTATTTCCTGAATGTCTAATGATGTTGAGCATCATTAGGGTTTATTGGCCATTCGTATTACTTCTTTTGTGAAATGTCTACTTGAATCTTTTGCCTATTGTCTTTTTATTATTGATTTGCAGGAGTTTTTTTCCATATTCTAGATACAAGTATCAGATATATGTATTAAGAATATTTTCTCCCTGGGGGGTGGGAGGATGGGTTAGCCTGGTGATGGGTATTGAGGAGGGCATGTTCTGCATGGAGCACTGGGTGTTATGCACAAACAGTGAATCATGAAACACTACATCTAAAACTAATGATGTAATGTATGGGGATTAACATAACAATAAAAAAATAAAAAAAAAAAGAATATTTTCTCCCTCTCTGTGGCTTGCTTTTTCATTTCTTAGTGGTGTATTTTGGAGAACAGAAAAATTTAATTTCGAGGAACTCTAATTTATTAGCTTTTCCTTTATTGGTTAATGCTTTTTGTATTCTAAGGTATCCTTGTCTGCTCCAAGGTTGCAAGGTATTCTCTTGGCTATACTTGCTTATTTATTTTTCCTTCTATATGTTAGGATCAATTTGTTTAGTTCTAAATAAACCATATAGGTAATTTTTACTTAATCATATTTAATTATGGATATATTTGGGAAGAATTGTCATCTTTATGATATGAAGTCATCATATTCAAAATTAGAATATGATTTTTGATTTATTAATGTTCTTTTATATCCCTCAGTAGTATTTATATTAATTTTGTGTACTTCTCAATAATTTTATTTTAAAATTATAAATGAAATATTTTATTACTTTTTTCATGTATTTTTATATAGGAATATATTGATTTTTGTATGTTAATTGTACATAGTCACGTTTCTGAATTATATTGCTTCTTAGAGTTTGCCAGTTGTTTCTCTTGGGTTTTAGCACTATGAAACCATAGGACCTGAAAATAATAATATAATCCATGCCCTCCTTTATGATTTCCCTTGTTTAATTACATTAGCCAGAACTTTCAGAACAATGTGAAATAAAAATTTATTCACTCATGTAATTAAAATAACCTATGTAACTTGTCATTTTGTTGTATTTTAAAATTTACTTTATAATTGTATGATTACTTTCAAATGCCTGCCCCCACCACTCCTGTGCAAGCAGGTTTTCCATTTCTGTTGCAGATTTAACTCAGTTTTTTTCAGAGGTTTCTTGACCTACCAACTTCCTACTTCATGGTCTTTAACAGTTGTAAATCATCCAACTGTCTTTCTTCTGCTACCTTCTGGCCAGCTCCAGTTCTAAGACTAGTCACTGAGATATGTTACTGATATCATCACATGATTTTTCTCCTTCAGTCTGTTGTGTGGTAAATCAAAATCTTGGATTTTCAGAAGTGATCTTGCATCCTTGGGATAAAACTCGCTGGGTTATGATATAATATTCTTAAAAATATATGCATATAGTTTGGGATTTGATTTGCTAGTGTTTTGTTGAGGATTTCTCCATCTATGTTCATGAAGGATAATGCTCTATACTTTTCTATTCTTCTATGTTCTTTTCTGGTTTTAGTTTCAAAGTTATGCTGATCTCATAGAATGAATGATTTTATTTCTTCTCTATTTTGAAAGTTTGTTTTATTTCTTCTTTAAACATTGATAGACTTTACCTTTCAGCCAATGGAGTTTGGAGTTCTCTTTGGGAAGGTCTAAAATTCTGTGTTCGATTTTTAAAAGATATACAGAACCATTCACACTATTTCTTATTGCACATTTCGGTAAGTTTTGTGAGGGACTTTATTTATTTTATCCAAATTTTTGAATTTGTTGCAATAAAACTGTTCATCATATCTGCTTATTAACCATTAATGTTAATATGATCTGTAGAGATGTCCCCTCTTTCATGCTTGAAATAGAGAATTTGTGTTTTCTCTGTCTCTCTGTTTCTGTCTGTCTCCACAATCAGTCTTGGTAGGGGTGAATCAATTTTTGCTTTCTTTTCTTTTTGTTTATTTGTTTTGCTTTGTTGCGTTTTTTTCTTATCTTCATTGTTTCTTTCGTTTCTTTACTTTGGGTTTACTCTTTTTCCTTTGCTAGTATCTTAAAGTAGAAGCATACCTTATTAATTTTATACTGTTCTTCCTTTCTAACACAAGCCGTTAAAACTGTAAATTTCTCTTTAAGAACTGCTTTAGGGGCATCACATCAATTTTGATAGGTGTGCTTACATTTTATCATTAGGTTAAACTATTTTAAACATTTCTCTTTTGATTTTTAATTGAATTTATAGGTTATTTAAAAACATGTTGCTTTATTTACAAATATTTGGATTTTTTAAGATACCTTATTGATTCCAATCTAATGCCATTGCCGTTAGAGAATATATTGTCTGAGATGTTATTCCTTTGGAATTTGTTGAGACTCATGTGGTCCTTCTTAGAGAATGATCCATTGTGCACTGCAGATTGTGCTTTCTGATATTATTCAATATATTGTTTCATACTTATCAGTTAGATCAAATTGGTTAATGGCATGGTTCAAAACTTTTAAATTCTTACTGGTATTTTGTGAAATAAGTTAGTGAGGGAGAAGGGTTAAAGTGTCTTCACTGTGGATTTATTTACTTTTCTCTTTTATACTTTAAATTTTGCATCATCTGTTTGAGAGCTTTATCATTAGGTCACTCACATTCAAGATTGTGAATGCAAATATTATGTTTTTTTTTGATGAATTGATCTTTTATTATCACATAGTGCTTCTCTTTATGTTTGGTAGCACTCAATTTTGATGTTTACTTTTTCTGATATTAATAAAGCCACACCAGCTTTCTTCTGCTTAGTGTTTTCATGGTAGATCTTTTTGCCATACTTTTACCTTGAACCTGTCTTTGTCCTTATCAGAAGTTTTAAAGAGAAAAGTAGACAAATCCACAATCAGAGTTATGGGACTTCAACACCCTTCCCTCTGTTAACTGATAAAATAAGTAAAAAAGTACTCCACACGTCTTATGTTTAAGATGAATTTCTTATAAATAACATCTAGTTGAGTCTTGCTTTTTGTATCCTGTCTGGCAATCTCTGCTTTTAATGAGTGTATTAACATGTAATTATTGATATATTTAAGTCTACTGCCTTTGGTATTTTTTTTCTATTTGTCCTCTCCTTTCTTTGTTCCTCTGTTTCTTTTCTCTTGTCTCCTTTGGGGAGTATCAAGTGATTTTTTTTTTCCCCATATTTTATTTCATTACCTCTATTGACTTTTTAATTATGTCTCTTTCTGGTGTTTTTAATGGATTGCTCAAGAGATTACGGTATACATCTTTAACCTATCACAGTCTACTTTGAAAATATTCTTTTGCTTCATGAATAATGTGAGAGTCTTACATCAGGTTACTTTCAGTGACTACCCTCCTGCTTTTTGTGCTCTACGTACTTTATCTATATATGCTAAAAAACCCACATTATGTTGTTATTAAAAATAACTAAGTAGTCAATAGTTTTAAAAAATAAATTTGTGTATGTCTGTATATGTATATATAAATAAATTTAAACAACAGACTTTTACTAACATTTATTCTTTCTGGTGTTCTTTATTCCTTCTTGTACAAACATATCTTTTTCCTTCAGCCCAAATCTTTTAATACTTCTTTTAGCACAGGTCTGCTGGAGATCAAGTATGTCAGCTTTTGTATGTCTGAAAATGTCCCCATTTCATCCATATTCTTGAAGCATATGTTTGCTGGATTTAGAACTTGGGCTAAATGGGTTTGTGGGTTCCTGGATCATGCTACAAATTATAAACCTGTGTGAAGTGCAAGATAATGTTTTGAATTCTCAGGGGAAATATCTTTGTTAGTCTAGAGTGTAAGCAGAGATGTACTTCCTGTGCTTTCCCAGTCAGTAGATGAAATTTTTCTAGCTTCTCCCTTCATTGAAACCATAAAGTTCTCAGTACCCTGTACTGTGCATCATCGTAGATTCAACTCCTTAGCCTGTGTAGTCCCTGGGCTTTATTTTTTTATCTTTGTGTGGTTCCTGCATAAGTGTTAAAGTCTTAAACTACACAGTGTCAGTCTTTGAGCATACTGCTCTGGTTTGTAATTCTATTTTCCTTTTTGGCACCTCAGCTTTTCCTTCCTTGTGTACTTAGCTTTGCATCCAAATTATTTGTTATCTTTTATACATTATTATCTAGGTAGAATAATTTTCTGACTATTATTTAACGTCGACAAAGCAATGGATAATATAGTTGTTTTTTTTTTTACATCAAAGATGTGTTACGTATAAAGCCATGTTGTGAATAAGAGAACAGTCCAACAGTAAATAGCTTGTTCTATTTTGTCACTAGCAAGAATAGATGTGACCACTTTACTAGCTTTGAAATTATGCTTGTTGGAAATTATGCTTGTCTAGTCATTTATAAGAAATGACTTACTCTGGGGCGCCTGGGTGGCTCAGTGGTTAAGCGTCTGCCTTCGGCTCAGGTCATGATCCCAGGTGGGATCGAGCCCCGCATCGGGCTCCCTGCTTCGCGGGAAGCCTGCTTCTCCCTCTCCCACTCCCGCTGCTTGTGTTCCCTCTCTCGCTGTCTCTCTCTCTGTCAAATAAATAAAAAAATCTTAAAAAAAAAAAAAAGAAATGACTTACTCGAGTTCTTTAACAATGTGAGGAAACATAAAACTGTATTCTGGCATTGAAAAGATTGTTTTTTGTTTTTTAGACCTTACCATCGACTAATTTTCACCTATTGTGAGCAGTAATGAATTGGCTAGAATGAATCTGGCAAACCTATTCTCTTTAGAGTTATTCAAGGTTTGGCTCAGTTTTGGTTCTTGACTGATTTTAATCTGAGAATGGGCTTTTATATGGAAAAGCATTTTGGTGTATTTTGGGGAAGGTTCTAGGGGATTCATGAAGCATAATATAATGGCCTCAAATCAACTTTTGTCACTAAAAATGATTCCTATGAATGTTTTATTTTTTTTATACTGGAGCAATATTTAGCTAGAACAGAAACTTACAGGCCTTTCTGAGCAGGAGCATATTATGAATTATTAGGCTTGTATTCCTCAGAACCACCCTCCATTTCACCTACAGATCAACTGAATGTAAACCAAATTCTAAGGATTAGAAAGTAGAATATGGGAAATCCCAATGGCTTTAAGTATCATCTGCACAACTTACTAATGTCTGAGTCCACTTGGGCTGCTATAACAAAATACCACAGACTAGGTGGGTTATAGACAATAGAAATCATTTCTCACAGATCTGGAGACTGGGAAGTCCAAGATCAAGGCACTGGCAGATTGAGTGTCTGGTAAGGACTCACTTTCTGTTTCATAGATGGTATCTTTTTGCTGTGTCCTCACATGGTGGAAGGGGTGAGGGATCCCTTTTCATCAATCCTATTCACAGGGGCTCCATCCTTATGACTCAGTCACCTTAAAAGTCTCCACCTCTTAATACCATCACCTTGGGGGTTAGCATTCAACCTGTAAATTTGAGGTGGGGGGGAATGAAAGATATTTAGTCCATAGCAACTAATGTTTTCCAAATGTATAGTCTAGTCCTGACCTGTACTCTAGAATCATATATCTAATTTTCTACTTGACATCTCCCCTTGGATATATAATAGGTATCTCAGACTTAATATACAGCCCTCAAAAGAGAGCATCATTGGATACCCTGTTCCTTGAGCCAAAAACCTAGGCATAATCCTTCATTCTTCCCCTTTCCTTCTCAACAATTTTATCACTAAATCCTCGTGGCCTCTATGTCTCATTTGAATTCTTCCAATAACCTTCTAATTAGTCTGCTTCCTTTCTCCAACCCAGTCTTCATACATCTCTCTCTCTCTCTCTCTTTTTAAAAGATTTTATTTATTTATTTGACAGAGAGAGTGAGAGAGCACAAGCAGGGGGAGCAGCAGAAGGTGAGGGAGAAGCAGGCTCCCTGCCAAGCAGGGAGCCTGATGCAAGGCTCGATCCCAGGACCCTGGGATCATGACCTGAGCCAAAGGCAGATGCTTAACCATCTGAGCCACCCAGGCGCTCCTCCATACATCTCTTTGAGTGATCTTTTTCAAAATGAAATCAGATTATGTCATTGCTCTGCTTACATCCCTTAAGAGCTTTCTCCCACCACTTCTTACTGGGACATCCAGGGAAGATGATATACTTTCTGGCTTCTGGCTGTCTCTTCAACATCATTCCCATACCATCCTCCCCCTCATTGCTTTCTTTCGCAGGCATTTCTGTCCCTGGAGCTACCAAGCCCTTTCTGGCCTGTAGGCACTGACCTATGTTGCTGCCCTCTACCTGGCATGCATTTCAGCAGCTTTTCCTGTGCAGAACTCATCCTCATCTTTGCTATCATTTCACCTGTCCTCACTTCAAGGAAGCCTTCTCTGACTGCCCTCTGGAGGCTCTAACTCTCTTTCAGCACCACTTACTCTCTATCATACTGCACTTCATTTTCTCCGAAGCACATATGTATAGTTTCCTTGTTTGCATATTTGTTAATTTATTATCTGTCTCCCCCAATGGACCATAAGCCCCACAGAAAAGAACTGGTTTGTCTTCTTTATCACTGTATCTCTAGTAAGTCGCATAGGACTTGGCATATTGTAGTCGGTTTCAAAACTCTGCAAATATATGAATAATTAAGTGCTTGAATGAAATAATTTCCTGATATCATTAATTTTCCCCTGTCCTCAGCCCCAAATAAGCAGATAAAATAATAAAGACATAAAATGAGATAATTATTTTATTGTTTTTAAGAAATAATAGCATCATGAAACCAAAATTGAAGTGGAAAGATTTTAAATTTCAATCACTTTAAGCTTCACTATGATTTAAAATAAAAAAACAATGTGTCAGGCATGAGCTTGGATAAAAATGGCTATGTCTGGCCAGGTGATTCTTTCTCTATTAACGCAAGTTTTCAGTATTTGGTCCTGTCATTTAGTATTAAGAGAGCTTAGAAAATAAAAGTGAACAGTTCAATTAGTTCAGATGACTGTGACAATCATCTCTTTATCAGTACTTCCCATCCCTCACTGTGCATTCTGAGGGATTTTTTTTTTTTAATCTGTGTCTCAGGTACCAGTTATGTCTAGGAACAAAATATAGTACCTTTCTCTTTTAAAATGTATTTATTTGTTTGTTTGTTATTAAATTTTAACTCCAATATAATTAACTTAGAGCGTTATATTAGTTTCAGGTGTACAGTATAGTGATTCAACAACTGTATACATGACTCAATGCTCATCATGATAAATGTACTCTTTATTCCCTTCACCTATTTCACCCATCCCCCTGCCCACCTTCCCTTTGGGAACTATCAGTCTGTTCTCTTAATCTTCAAGAGTCTTTTGTTTGTTTGTTTGTTTCTTTTTTTCTTTGTTTGGTTTCTTAGATTTCACATCTGAGTGAAATTGTATAGTATTTGTCTTTCTCTGACTTACTTCACTTAGCATTATACCCTCTAAATCCATCCATATTGTTGCAAGTAACAAGATTTCATTATTTTTTATGGCTGAGTAATATTCCATTGTGTATATATACCACAACTTCTTTATCCATTCATCTCTTAATGGACATTTGCTTCCATAATTTGGCTATTATAAATAATGCTGCTATAAACACAGGGGTGCATATATCTTTTTGAATTAGTGTTTTTGTATTCTTTGGGTAAAAACCCAGTAGTGGAATACTGGATCATATGGTAATTCTGTTTTTAATTTTTTAAGGTATCTCCATGCTGTTTTCCACAGTGGCTGCACCAGTTTGCATTCCACCATCAGTGCATGAGGATTCCTTTTTCTCTACATCCTTGCCAACACCTGCTGTTTCTTGTGTTGTTGATTTTAGCCATTCTGACAGTTGTGAGGTGTTACCATGTTGTAGTTTTGATTTGCATTTCCCTGATGATGAGTGACGTTGAGCATCTTTTCATGTGTCTCTTGGCCATCTGGATGTCTTCTTTGGAGAAATGTCTGGGCATGTTTTCTGCCCACTTTTAGATTGGATTATTTATTTTTTTGTGTATTGAGCTCTATAAGTTCTTTATAGATTTTGGATACTAACCCTTTATTAGATATGTCATTTGCAAATATTTTCTCCCATTCAGTAGATTGCCTTTTAGTTTTGTTGATTGTTTCCTAATATAATACCTTATATTTAACACAGTACTTACTGGTTCAGAGTCTGTTTCTTTTCATCACAGACTAGGTCTTTAAGTGCCATAGTCATGTATGTTGTGGTCTGTTCCAATTTTGAGAGTCATTCTTATTATACTGGATGGTAGAACCAGATTAAAATGGGCATAGGTGAGAAAGGTATGCTCTGGTCTGGAGCCCTCCTAGTAGATACAGGAAAATATAACCTGTAATGGGAATTCAGATTCAGTGCTTCATTACAACAAACTCTGGATCCACACTTATATGAGAGCCTACCAGAGTATAATCAGCCTGGGAGCTGACTGAATTGGGTCTCTAAGAATAGCTCTGCATTAGCTCTAGCCATCCACAGAGTAACCTGGGCTTTCAGTGAATAAGGTGGTGGTTTCAGGGACCTGTGTCTGCTACGCAGGATGTACACTGGTAGGTGGCCTAACTTTGTGTCCAGAATTTCTTTTTAGGTATTTATCATGAGAGAATTTGCTGGGTTGTTTGTGTGCCTTTTAAAAATGCCAGCACATTGTGCATTTTGGAATTGAGGGTACACTTATTTAGTTGTAGGTGACACCCAGTGAGGCTTGTGTTAACCTAATAGCCTAGTATTAAAATTTATTGTGATGTTGAAAAAGCAGAGAAATGGCCAACTAAAGGTAAGATCATGTTCACTAGAAGTACACTGAAAATAACCCATACTAGAGCCAGACAGAGTCTATGAAAATCCAAGAACCATCGACTTGATTAAATATATTTAGTTTGGGAGAGGACAGGGTAAAGCAGAAGCTAATTACTGCTATTGAAATTTAGTTATTATGGCATATAATCATCATTGGGATTTTTTTCTGTTCTGTGCTTCTTAAAATTTTTTTATTGTGGTAAAATACACAGATAGAAAGTTTACCATTGTGACACTTGTTAAGTGTATAGTTCAGTGGTATTAAATATATTCATAATGCTATGGAACCATCACCATTGTCTATCTCTATAACTCTTTTTATCTTGTAAAATTGAAATTCTGTACCCATTAACCATTAACTACTCTATTCCCCCATTTCCCCAGCTCCTGGCAACCACCATTCTACTTTCTATCTCTATGATTCTGACTACTCTTAAGTAACTCATATAAGTGGAATTGTACAGTATTTGTCTTTTTGTGCCTGGCTTATTTCATTTAGCATAATGTCCTCAAGGTTCATTCCTGTTGTAGCAAATGTCAGTATTTCCTTACTTCCTAAAGCTGAATATTCCCCTGTGTGTATATGTGTGTGTGTGTGTGTGTATGTGTACCACATTTTGCTTATTTACTTGTTGAAGGACACTTGTGTTGCTTTCATGTTTAGCTATTGTGAATGCTGCTATAAGTAACCTCAAGGCCCTGCTTTTAATTCTTTTGAGGCTATACCTAGAAGAGGAACTGCTGGATCATATGATAATTCTATTTTTAATTTTTTGAGGAATTGCCGTTCTGTTTTTCACAGGGACTATACTATTTTATATTCCTCCCAACAGTGCACAAGTGTTCCAGTTTCTCTACATCCTTACCAGTACTTGCTACTTTCTGTTTTGTATTTTTGAGAAAATGAATTTTTTGAGAAAAAATTCTCAATTTTTGTTTTTTTGATAGTAGCTACCCTAATGAGTGTGAGGTGGTATCTTGTAGTAGTTCTGATTTGCATTTCCCTAATGATTAGTGAGGCTGTGAGACTGTGGTTTGTAATAAAAAATACATATTTAGTTTTCACTTTCCATTTACCTCTATGTATTCTCTAATTTCCCTTGTGATTTCTTCTCTGATCCATTGGTTGTTTAAGAGAGTATTGTTTAATTTCCACAAATTAGTGAACTTTCCAGTTTTTCTTCATTATTGATTTTTAACTTCATCCTTTTGTGGTTGGAATACTTACTTTGTGTAATATCTATCTTTTTAAATTTATTGAGACTTAATTTGTGACCTAAAGTAGGGTCTGTGCTAGAAAATATTCCATGTGCAGCTGAGAAGAATATGTCTGCTATTGTTGTTGGGTGGAACATTGTGTATATGTCTGTTAGCTCTACTTGGTTTATTGTGTTGTTCAAGTCTTCGATTTTCTTAGTCATCTTCTGTCTGTTTGTTCCATCCATTATCGAAAGTGTGGTATTGAAGTCTCTAACCGCTAGTGTAGAGCTGCCTATTTCTCTCTTCAATTCTGTCAGTTTTTGCTTCATATATTTTGCTGGTCTATTATTAGATATGTAATTGTCTATAATTGTTACATCTTCTTGCTACTGAAAATTTTATTAATATATAATGTCCTTCTTTGTCTCTTGTAACTTTTTTTGACTTAAAGTCTATTTTGTGTGATCTCAGTATTGCCCTCCTGGCTCTCTTTTGGTTACTATTTGCATGGAATATCTTTTTCTATCCTTTCAGTTTCAATCTATTTGTGATTTTGGATCTAAAACGAGTCTGATGGAGCCTATAGTTGGATCATGTAATTTTATCCATTCTTCAAATAGCTGTCTTTGAAGAGTTTAACCCATTTACATTAAAAGTAATTCTCAATTAAGAAGGACTTCTTTAATTTTGGTGTTTGTATTCCATACGCTTTATAGTTTCTTTATCCTTCATTTCCTGCATCTTTTGTATTTAGTTGATTTTTTTGTAGTGAGACATTTACTTTTTCATACCCTTTTCTGTACAAACTGTTTTCTTTGTGGTTACCACGGGGATTACATTTAGCATTCTCAAGTAATAAAACTCTAATTTTGAATTTTTATCAGCTTAACTTCAATGACATACAAAACCTCTGCTCATTACAGCTCCATCCTTCCCCCTTTCAGTTGTTGATGTCACCAAATTACCTGTTTATATATTGTGTGCCCAAATATATAAACTAATAATTCTTTTAAATGCAGTAGTCTCTTAAATTATGTAGAAAACAACATTTGGAATTACAGACTGAAGTTATGATAATGCTAGCTTTTAGACTAATAATTAACAAAATAATGTATTAATGTCTTAAATCATATAGAGAATAAAAAGTGGAATTACAAATTGTTACAACAATATTAGCTTTTATAATTTCTCATGCAGTTACCTTTATTGAGATCTTTATTTCTTCATTTGGCTTCGAGTTACAGTCTAGTGTTCATTATACCCTGCAGGACTCCCATTAGCCTGTCTTGAAGCGGGTAACAAACTCCCCCTTCTTCTGTTTATCTGGGATTTCTCTTTCACTTTTGAATGATAGTTTTGCTGGATATAGGATTCTTGTTTGACAGTTTTCCTTTAACACATCGAATATATCTGGCCACTGCCTTCTGGTTTCCGAAGTTTCTGATGAGAAATCTGCTAGTAATCTTATTGAGTATCGTGTGTATGTGACAAGCCACTTATCTGCTGCTCCTCTCAAGGTTCTTTCTTTATCTATGGCTTTAGAAGGTTTGGTTATAATGTGTCTCACTCTTTGAGTTCATCTTACTTGGAGTTTGTTGATTTTCTTGGATGTTTACATTTATGTCTTTCATCAAATTTGGGAAGTTTTCAGCCATTATTTCTTCAAATATTCTCCTTGCTCATTTCTTTCTCCTTCTGGGATAACCAGAATACATATGTTTGTTACCTTGATGGTGTCTGAAGGCCCTTAGGTTCTATTCACTTTTCTTCATTCTTTTTGATTTCTGTTCCTCAGACTCAGTATTTCCATTGCCATAGCTTCACATTTGTTGATCTGTTCCTCTGCCTGCTCAAATCTCCCTTTGACTCCTCCCTCTAGTGAATTTTTCATATCAGCTATTGTACTTTTCAGCTCCGGGATTTCTTTTTGGTTTCTATGTAGATCTTTTTTTTCTTTACTGCTATTTCCATTTTGTTCACATATCATTTTCTTGACTTTCTTCACATCTTTCTTTAGTTCTTTGAACATCTTTAAGATTGTTGTTCTAAAGTCTTTGTCTGTTAGATCCTCCACCCGGTCTTTTTAGAGACAGTTTCTGTTTTTTCCTTTGAGTGGCTCTTATTTCCTGTTTTTCTTTATGCCTCATGATTGCATTGTTGTTGTTGGAAATTGGACATTTGAATCTAATAATGCGGTATCTCTGGAAGTCAGAGTTTCCCTTTTCTTTAGGGTTTGTGGCTTTTTTTTCTTATTGTTTTTATTTTTTGATTGTTATTGGCTGTCTCTGTGCCAAAGGTCAGCATGAGGTATGAACTTAAAGTCTTCTCAGGTCTTTCCTGAGCAAACACCTTTCTCTGGGAATGTATAGTCATTTTTCTAATTTTTCCTGAATATGTTCTTGCTTTTAAATGTTATAGTCTTCAATATCTGGCTCTCAGGAGGGGAAAAACAGAAAAATAAAGGGAAAGAAAGGGAGAAAAAGGGCACTAGCTCTTTAAATCCCCTGGAGGTAACTTCACCCAGAGTGACAGGTATTTGCAACACTAGGGGTAGGTGCAGCAATAATGGCTGCCCTGGTTTTTGTCTGTACCTCTTGGACCAGACATAGTAATCCACAATCAGAGTACAGGTGTATAATATTTGGAGGCCAGGATCCTTTTTTTAAGGTTTTTATTTTAATTCCAGTTATTTAACATACAGTGTTATATTAGTTTCAGGTGTACAACATAATGAGTCAGCATTTCCATATATCTCCTGGTGCTCATCACAAGTGCACTCTTTAATCCCCATCACCTGTCTAACCCATCCTCCCACCCACCTCTCCTCTGGTAACCATCAGTTTGTTCTCTGTAGTTAATATCTGTTTCTTGGTTTGTCTTTCTCTTTTTTTTCCCTTTGCTCATGTCTTAAATTCTACATATGAGTGAAATCATATGGTATTTGTTTTTCTCTGACTGACTTATTTTGCTTAGCATAATACTCTATAGCTCCATCCACATCATTGCAAATGGCAAGATTTCATTCTTTCTTTATGGCTGAATAATATTCCATTGTATATATACACCACATATTCTTTGTGCATTCATCTATTGAGGGACACTTGGGCTGCTTGCATAATTTGGCTATTGTAAATAATGCTGCTATAAACATAGGGATGCATGTATATCTTTGAATTAGTGTTTTTGTATTCTTTGGGTAAATACCTACTAATGAAATTGCTGGGATCATAAGGTAGTTCTATTTTTAATTTTTTGAGTAATCTACATACTGTTTTCCAGCGTGGCTGCACCAGTTTGCATTCCCACCAACAGTGCATGAGGGTTCCTTTTTCTCCACATCCTTGCCAACACTTATTTCTTGTTTTGTTGATTTCAGCCATTCTGACAGGTATGAGGTGATACTGCATTGTAGTTTTGATTTGCATTTCCCTTTTTGCTGACCCTGGTCTCTGCAAGTTGCGTGAAGCTGCTCTAGGAACACATGTGTGAGGCTAGCCAAAGGGGAAAGGATGGAGGATGGGTAGCTGCCACTGTGCTGAAAGCTGAAATTGACTGAAAGTAACTGCAATTTACCACCAAATTTTCTCCTGGAAATTGTAATCGTTTCAATAAACTCCGAAGTTTCAAAATAGGTATATTAGATTCTGCCGGTACAATTATCGTCTAGATGGGGAGACAGATTCCTGTGCTTCCTACTCTACCATCTTCCCATCATTGGGATTTTACCAAATTCTCTACTTCACCTTCTTCCACTTTTGTTTTCATAATTTAAAATTCATCACCTTTGGAACTACATCTTTTATTAAGGAGACATAATTCTCTTTAATGCTTCTGTGCCTTTTTACTCATTGTTTCCTCTGTCTAGAGTCCTCTTCTCTATTTTGTCCATTTATACAGATTCTTCCAAATCCAGCTTAGATATTTCTTTCTTCATAAATCCTAATAGCTTTTATCAGTACTTGCTCAGTATCTTCTATATGTTTTTATTACTGTCCAGATTGTACTGTGATTTATTTGTTTAGTTATATGTTTTGCCTGTTGGTTTCTTAAGGGCAGCGATTGTTTTTTATTAATGTCTTTATCATAAGTATTTAACACAATTACTAAGGGATAGGAAATACTTACATGGTTGATATTCAAATTATTTAACAGTCAGCAGACCCTGGATGCCAGTCAATCAGAATATATACCTGACTAAGCAGAATAGACAATGGCTATTACTCTATACTTTCATATCCTGTCTGGATATTATTCCTAGGTGCTTAGTTAATGCCTATAGACTGTGAATGATTAGTGGACAAGAGCATTTTTTTTTAAATCTGTTTTATGTAGTGATTGTGTATGATTATGGCTTTCCTACATGAATTAAAGATCCTTAAATACATTTCCAACTAAGTCCAAAACAACCTGAATATGGGTATTCATAGTTTTGAAATCTCTTTACCAGTTGATTCCTGTAAAGTCTCTGTGTGCCATAATTTTATCAGTTATGTTGTTTTCAGTATAACTGGGAATGATTGGAAGCATCTAGATTACTCAGTCTGTAAGTAGTATCTTCTATCTCCACAAGCTGCTGAACATTGCTTCCTGCAATTTGATGAACTCTATTAAATATAGTGGTACCTATGAAAGTTTTAATAAAATTATACTTACGGACTCACCAGTTAACATCTTTTTTGCTACTCACTTGTGGAACAAAAGAACAACCTTTTTTCTCATGAAGGATTTCCTATCTTTACCAGTGAGCAATATTAATTTGTAAAAGTTTTCCAAAGCCAGTCTTGATTACTGCTTGTATGCTGCTAATAACTTCAGTTTTCTTCATGTAACATTAATAGATTTCTTTAGGGTTTGAATGTTTTGTTAATAAATGATGCTGCAAGAGAGATGGGTTCACACTGTTGTTTGATGATTATGTCTTAAGAGAAGAGTCTCTCAGGGTCTCTGGAGCAATGCAGTCTTCCACAGGTTGGATATATAACTGGGAACTATATATCAAAGAGCATTTTCTTGTATATTCTCATACCTCCCTTCCTAACTTTTAACAAATTGCAAGGTATTAAATGGCATTAGTTTATTATTGGATAGCATATAATGAACAGGCTTTATAAGGTATGATCTACTTCAGTCTGCTTCTCCTTCTCCCTCTGCCCCTCGCCCCACTTGTGCTCTCTCTCTCTCAAGTAAATAAATACATAAAATCTTAAAAAAAGAACAATGCCAGTTAAAAGTGATAATCTTCACTGTTTCTTACCTTCAAATGATATTTCAGTATTTTTTAACATATATTTTTTTAAGCAGGCTCCACGCCCAGCATGGACCCCAACACAGGGCTTGAACTCACTACCCTGAGATCAAGACCTGAACTGTGATCAAGAGTGGGAGGCTCAACTGAGACACCCAGGCACTCTGATATTTTTGAGTATTACTACAATCACGGTTAGGTTCTTTCTTAATTTTTCAAACTTTGTTCAGCCAGTATCATGCTTAGTTATTGGTATATAACTATAGCTTCCCTAGTGTTCACTGAACACATAAGAAAACTCTGCACATTTAATAAGCAAGTATTGGTATTGCGTGATGACACAGCTACACTTATAACAATAATCTACAAGTGTATTGTGTATATCATGTATATATAACAGGAAGTTCTCAAGTATATATAACAGGAAGTTCTCAAGCCATCTGCCAGTTACGAATGAATACCTTACAGATGTATTGAGAAGCTAAGTTAAGAAAGTCGCAATTACAGTGCAGAATAAGACTGCCAGGTGAATTTGTTCATCTGTAGTTTCTGTTACATCAAGGTGTAATACTAGTGTCTGATTTGAAAATATTCTCTAAAAATTGGTAACTCTAGATTATCGACATGAAAAGCCCCCACATTTTATTTATTTGCAATTTATGCAACTATCAAAATCATTCACAATATAACTGAACTAAAGTCTCATTTCTGTCTATATTTCTGGATTATTTGTCTTACAGTTTTATTGATATATCAGATTCTTCTGTTTACTTTATCTTGCAAATATATAGTGCTTTATACTCTAAGGAAGTATTTGAGAAAGCACAGTTATATTTGGTCAGATAGATCTGCAGTTTTTCCACTAAGTTTAATTTTTGCTGAGGATTTTTGAAAAATAATATTTACCAACCTAAGGAAATGCCCTTTTATTCCTACTTCTCTTACCAAGTTAAAGAAATATACTTGTATTCCTCATTTTCTAAGAGTTACTTTAAATCATAAAATGGTGTGGAATTTTATCATATGCTTTTCTTCATTGATTGAGATAATCATCTGATTTTTCTTCCTTAGTCTGTTATATTGCATTATATAACTAAATTTTCTGATGTTGCACCATCCTTACATTCCTGTGGTTAAATCGTGGTTGATTGTGACAGGACATGTTTTCTAATTGTTTTGGATTTTGTTATTTAAGTTTTAGCTTATGTTTTGGCTCTCTTTACATATACATGAGTAGAATTGGCCTATGCTTAGCTTACGTCAAAATTATATTTGGCTCATAAAATGAGATATGTGACTTTTATTCTTTTTAAAATTTAATTTATGGAATAATTTATATAGGATATGAATTAATAACAGTCCCTTAAAACTTTGGTAGAATTCACCAGTAAAATTATAGCAATTACTACAGGTACCCTACTCATAGACTTCAGCCCATCCCAGATGACACCTGCAAATGGTTCTTGAACATACCAACAGCTTCCTGCATTTCTCTGCTTAAGGGCATTTTATGACCAATGAAGTAGGCTTAACCTGAGGGAGAAGGACAGAAGTGCCAATGAGCTAATAGATAAATACCCCACTTCCTTGCCTCTTAGTGTGATGAGTCTGAGGGTTCTATCAAGACCAAGCTTCATTTGCCTTCAGAAATAACCTACTCTTTGACTGTTTATTGGCTTTTCTCTTTTACATATTTCACTTCCCCTCGTTTTACTGTACTTTTTGGGATCATCTTTCAAATAAACAGACAACTTTGCATTCAGATCTTTGGGTCAGGATCTGATTGTGGAGAAACCCAAAAAAGATAAAAACCACCTAGGTCTGGTATTTTTTATAGAAGAGGTATTTAAAAAAATTATTAAATTGCAATATAATTCACATAACATCAAATCCACTATTTTAAAGTATGTAAGTTAGTGGTTTTTCGTATATTCACAGTGTTGTGCAACTATCATCAATATAAAATTCCAGAACATTCCATCACCCTGAAAAGAAACCCTATAGTCATTAGCAGTCACTCCTATCTCACTTCACACCCAGACAACTTCCAAACTACTTTCCTTCTCAATGGATTTACCTATTTTGGAAAGTTCATATAAATGGATTTATATAGTATGTTGCCTTTTGCGTCTGGCTTCTTTCACTTGGCATAATGCTATAAAGTTTCATCTGTGTTGTAGCAAGAATTAGTACTTCATTTCTCTTTATCGCTGAATAATATTTCCTTGTATGGATATACCACATGTTGTTTATTTGTTCAACAAGTGAAGGGCACTGGATTGTTTATGCTTTTTGGCTATTATGAATAATGCTTTTAGGAACATACATTTACGAGTTGTTCTGTGAACATACATTTTCAATTATCTTGGGCAGTAATTACCTAGTACTGGAATTGCTGGGTCATGTGATAATTCTGTATAAGTTTTTGAAGAACTGCGAAACTGTTTTCCACAGTGACTGCTCCATTTTATGTTCTTTACCATCAATGTACAAGGGTTACAATATCCTATATTCTCACCAATACTTGTTATTTTCCTTAAAAAAAAAAATTACATCCATCCCAGTGGGTATGAAGTTGATTTGGGTTCATTTGCTACCACTACTGTCCACAACAGCTATTCCTAGAATCAGATGGGAGTCCAAGAGATTTGACACTGGGTACCAAAATTATCTACATGAGATTTAAAATGGACTTAATGTGAAAAATCTAGTATCCCTTGCTCATTAGAGACTGGGGTTTGAATTCTGACTGTATTGCTTATCAGCTGGAAGACACTGTCTATGTGACTTAACCTCCTCAATCTTCAGTTTCTTTATCCATTAACTGAGAGGAATTAGTATACATTAAATGGGATAACAAATATACAAGAATTAGAAGAGTGCCTGGAACATAGGGAAAACTCAACCAGTGCTACTTACTGTTGTTAGTATTGTTGTTGTTAGTAGCTGTGGTGGTGGTGTTCTTACTAGGACCAGAGTTTGGTTACAAAGCAGAGTTTACAGACCAGAGCCTGGCTATGCAGAGTGAGGTCTGCAGACCTGCAGAAGCAGCACACCTGAGAGACTGTTAAAGACATAGAATCCCTGCATCTTTGCCCTCAGACCCAGGACTCAGAATCTACATTTTAACAAGATCCCTTGGTGATTCAAATGCACATTGCAGTTTGATGAGCACCGGTTTAGTCTATCATCTTGCTGCTCTCAACTTATCCAACTCCTTATAGCAGGCAGTATCCACAATTTTGTTTTTAATTTATTTTAACAGCTTTATCGAGGTGTAATTGTTATACAAAAAAATGCACATCTTTAATGTAAACAATTTGATGGACTTGAGCAAATGCATACACTTGTGAAACCATCACCACAGTCAAGAGTGATAAACATTTGGAATCTGGAAAGTTCTTAAATATTATTTGATTTTTTTCTTAAAGACAATTTCATGAAAGCCTATGTATTTGGATTGTAGAAATTTGCTAAGTAAACATTTTAAAGAAAGAAACATATAACTGTTATGTACTTATTGTTAATATATTAATTCACTCATTCCTTGAGCTTGTCTTGGTGTTTTCTAGGCATGTGGGATAGAGCAGTAAACTAAAATAGACAAACATCTCTACTTTCCTGGACAATATATTCTAATTAGGAGATGCACACAACATGAATATTAATGATGAATAAGTATTATTAAGAAGGTGTAAATGCACTGGAAAAAAATTAAAATCTAGATACTTTTGGGTGGTGTTGGAAATTTAATTTGGATGGCCTTAAGAGTGACAGTTGAGCAACGACTTGAAAGAGATGAGGGAGTTATTGGCATTGTAGATAAGTAGGCAAAAAGCAGTCCAGATTGAGGTAACAGTGAATACAAGAGTCCTATGGTACGAGAATGCTTGACATGTTGGAAAATAGCAAGGAAGTGTATGGCTGGAGTAGAGCAAGTGGGTGAGAAGAGTGATAGACAAGAGTTAGACAGTAAGATTGCAGAGGACCTTCTGGATCATTGTAAGGACTTCGGCATTTATTCTGAGCAAGATGGGGAGTATTAAAAGATTCTGACCAAAAATGTGACATGATGTGAGTTACATTTTAAAATATTTTATTTATTTATTTATTTATTATTTATTTATTTTTAAAGATTTTATTTACTTATTTGAGAGACAGAATGAGAGAGAGAGTGCACATGAGAGGGGGGAGGGTCAGAGGGAGAAGCAGACTCCCTGCTGAGCAGGGAGCCCGATGCGGGACTCGATCCTGGGACTCCATCCTGGGACTCCAGGATCATGACCTGAGCCAAAGGCAGTCACTTAACCAACTGAGCCACCCAGGCACCCTACATTTTAAAATATTTTAAAGGGTTTACTTCACTGTTTTGTTGAGATAGATTAATGGGAAAAGTGAGAAAAGGATGGAACCTGGGAGACCAGTTATGAGATTATTGCAGTAATTTAGGCAAGTGATGTTGGTGACTTAGACCAGGGTGGTTGAGGTAGAGATGGTGAGATGGCATCTCTGTAGATATAGCTTAAAGTAGAACCAAGAAGATTTTCTGGCGGAATCTATGTGGGATGTGGGAGAAAAAGATGATTCCAAGATGTTTGGCCTGAGGCAAACTGGGAGGCTTCAGAGTCAGCATTAACTGCTATGAGTGAGACTGGATGGGATAGTTTTGGGGTGAAGGTCTGGAATTCAGTTTGGACATGTTAAATTTGAGATGAATCAAAATACAAATGCACTAAAGCTTAGATATAAGGCTATGTTTTTAATTTTGTGTTGTGATAGTGTTGTGAATATCAACACACTAGAATTGTAAATTCTTAGAATAGTAAATGTCTCTTGGATAGGTCAAGTTGGACTTGCCTTTTATTGAACCTTGCTTTGAAGTAGGTCACACGACTGTATGTGATGAGTGATGTTATTGCTTTTTAGCAGTTACAGGAGCAGGAAGTACAATTTAAAGGAAGTCCATATAGTAGTCTATGGCTTCTGAAAATTTACTTACAGGAAACTATGGAAGATCCCAAACAGTTTTGTCCCTTAACTTTAAAGTTTTAAAGAATTACTAGTAAGAATCTGAGAAACAGGTAAATGAAGCTTTATACTTGGGAATTTTTTCTCTGAATTACTACCTCTTCCTTAAAAATACCCCCCCCCCAAGTGTTCCAGTGATTTCCATATCACCATATCTTGTTAGTATTATGTTAGGATTGCGTCTAGTTTTATACTCCCTGTTTTCTTCAATTTGGATGAATTATCATCATCTTTACTGTCTGATAACCTTCATATAAATGTTCTGGCCTCCTTCCTTTTATAAGATGTCCTCTTCAGAAATTGTCACGTTCTGTTTTCCATTTTAAATGAAATCCTCAAGATGAATATGCTTTCTATTTAAGAAAAGTTAAACTTGCTTCCCCCATTTTTAAATCATAATTTTACTTTAAATTTATTGAAATGATTTTATAATTCTATAATTTAGACATAACTTTTAAATTCTTCTAAATGATGGAAAAGAAAACTGACAACTGATAGTTGTATTTATTCACATCTTTGAGTCAGTATGCAGTGAAAAATAATTATTCTAATTAATATCACATTTTATAATGTACTCTTTGAACTCACTTTTTAATTTTGTTAAAGTTACTGTTTTTTAACTGAAATTTAATTTATTTTTAGGGAAAAAGGGGTTAACAATGTAGAGCTAATATACAAAGAAGCCAGTGAGTTCAGCTTGAACAAAGTGCTGTAGCACAGACTAGTGGGAAAACTTAGTAATTGCAGAAACATTCACTTTCCTTAATCTTGCTGGATATACCTACTGTGTAAGAGTTGTCCTAAAAAAAAATTACTTAAATTTAAACTTAAAATGCAGTTGTGAATTAAAATGAGATTTGGAAGTCAAATATTTATTATGAAGGCAACGATTACCTTATCCTGATAATAATATGCAATTAAAATCTTTTTAATGACTACTTTGGCAACCACTTCCCTAGTTTTTTGGTAACATTCAATTTAGAACAGAGTTTATAAAATAAATCACATACTTTGATGAAAAGAAAAATAAAACAACACCACAAAATATGTACAGCTAATTGATTACCTTTGATATAATTGACTCCTTTACTCACACCCCTCCATATAAAAGCCCCTGAAAGTAAGCTATATTCTATTTTTAAAAACATTTGTATGAAAATTCAGTAATTGATTCTCAGTTAACTAATATATTTATGTTAAATACATCTTTACTTTCAGTGTGATTATAAGTATCAGTAAATATTTTCACTAGTCCAGTTAACCTTGATTGGTTTCTAGTCTGACTTTCCTTCTTACATATTCCCAACTCCTCCTCCTGTTTTTTTCTTTTCCTTCTTTTTTATTTATTTATTTTTTAAAGATTTTATTTATTTGACAGAGAGATTGACAGTGAGAGAGGGAAAACGAGCAGGGGGAAGGTCAGAAGGAGAAGCAGACTCCTCGCTGAGCAGGGAGCCCAATGCGGGGCTCGATCCCAGGACCCTGGGATCATGACCTGAGCCGAAGGCAGATGCTTAGCGACTGAGCCACCCAGGCGCCCCTTTCTTTTTTATTTTGAAACATTTCAAAAATGTCAAGTTTAGAGAATAATACCAACCTTATACAAATCTTAGTGTTTTGCCATATTTGTTTTATATTTTTCTTTTTCTTTTTTTAGAGCTAGAGTGATTATCTTGAATACTTTATACATATATGCTGCTAATCCGTAGATAGTATTATTTTGCAAGGTTTGTAATGCTGTATCACGGATCATACTGTATTTACTCCTCTGAAGCTTGTTTTATTTATTAACTCTGTATTTCTAGTTATCTCAACATTTAGACTCATCAAAACCCAATTCATTCGTTTTGACTGCTGAATAGAATTCTTCTGTATGAATATGCTACATTTTATCCATTGTCATGTTGATTTAGGTTATCCAGATTTCTTCTAATGGAAGCGGTGCTATTTATACATACCTGTTCATGTCTTCTTGCTTTTTTTTTTTTTTTTTTTTAAGATTTTATTTATTTATTTGACAGAGAGAGACACAGCGAGAGAGGGAACACAAGCAGGGGGAGTGGGAGAGGGAGAAGCAGGCTTCCCGCTGAGCAGGGAGCCCGAGGCGGGGCTCGATCCCAGGACCCTGGGATCATGACCTGAGCCGAAGGCAGACGCTTAACGACTGAGCCACCCAGGCGCCCCTCCAATGTTTGCTACTGTCAGACTTTTAAATATTGCCAAACTGATGACCTGTTATCCTACTGTGATGTTTGTCTCTCTCTTATTGAATATGGAAACTCTCCATATACTCTGAATGCATACCCTTTGTTAGCTGTATCCGTTGTAATAAAACCTCTTCCAGATGGTGGTTTCTCTTTTTACTTTATTATTTTACTATTCAAAAGTAAACCTTTTAATACAATAGAATTTATCTTTTTTTATTTTTAACTTCCATCATCTCATATAGATACAATAGATACTCATCTCATATAGATACAATAAAAAGAAAAGAAAAAACTTCTTGTGTGGAGAACTTTACGATCTACTCTTTTAACAACTTTCCTATATATCATATAGTGGTGTTGACTATAGTCCCCATGTTGTACATGACATCCCTAGTACTTATAACTGGAACTTTGTACCTTTTGACCACCTTCCTCCATCAAGTCTGTCACTAGTAACCACAAGTCTGGTCTCTTTTTCTAAGAGTTTCATCTCTCTTCTGTTTTATCTTAATTTAATTTATTGCTATGTAAATTTATAAGCTAAAATTCTGGGTGCAAAACCGAAAATCTTTCTATAACAGTTATGTCTGTTTTAGCAGAGAGATGTTAAAAATTAAGAATTGTATCATGGCATAAAACAAACTACTTTAATATGTAGAGATAAAAATAGAGTTTAGGGAAAGTGGAAAGAGGAGTAAAGGTTCAAATTTAGGCAGGGTGGTATAATTTTTAATTCTTTTATTTCTCTGAGCCTTTAAAGTATGAGTTAAATTGTGTTTTTTTCTCAATTGGGTGTTTTGTTTGGCTAAATAGGGCGGATATCTGAAATTTAAGTAATATTGACTGACTGGTAATATAATAAATCATTGTATTTTCAACTTAATTATCTTGTCCTTCATTTTCATTATCATTTCTTGTCTTTTAATTAATATTTGGCATCTCGAATTGCCAAAATGTGAGATGGACCCATCATACTATGGGTATTATAATGTTGTTGAAATTGCTACTCAATTATCTGATCGTTTCAATTTTCTAACTTAATTGGTTACTTACTGTAAGGTCGTGCAACTGAATACTAATATGATCTAACCACCTCAGTTCTGTAATTTAATTGGTTGAATCCAGTTTCAGCTTCATTCGGTAACTCTTTTTGGAGAACACTCAAAAAGTGAATGAGTCCCTTAATACTTATGATATTGCTTTCTGGTTTTTTCCAAAGGAACTCGCTTACTACTAACATGCTATGTATAGCACAGTGTAGCTCAACCATAGGTCCTCGTGGTTCTCCCCCCGTAATTACACAGATTTTTCCTTTTGACTCTCCCAAACTGGCTCTTTTCTCTAGTTTCTGAAGTTTGCCTCAGGCCCTCCTACCCCTGATGTTTTCTGCTTTTTTTTTTTTTTTAGATTACAGACTTAAGTTAATTTTGCTGTAAAACCTGGCACTTTTAACCTCTTTTCTTTAAGTAATATCAACTCTGGGTAGTATAGGCTATTGTCATATTCCCTGGGGACACTTTGCCTGGACTAGGTTTCTCTCTCCTCCAGCCTCCTATCCCACAACTACCCAGAGCAGAGGAATCAGACTTTTCTGTCTGCATATGGGTCTGGACCATACTTTGTACTTAGGCAATTATTAATCCCTGAACATAGCTGACAATGCTCGAATCATGGTATAATAGGTATATTATATTTGAAGTGCCTCCCAGTTTGGACTCTTTGATCAGTAAGCCAGCTTCTTTTTTCTTTCTTTCTTTCTTTTTTTTTTTGCTATTTAAGGCAATGGGTAGGTTAAGAGAAGCTACAAAATGGGAAACCTGAAGCTCATTACTTCAAGCCTAAAGGTAATTGGGGACAGCGTTAGGTATACAGAAAAGGAAAGTCAGGGAAAAGCCGGCCCCCCCCTTCTATCCTTGTGCATTGTAGGGAAGGAGAAAGAAGACAGAGGTAAGGCCAGTAGATGATCAGAAGTTTGGTCTAATAACTTCTTTCTAGGCTTTGACCCAGGAGGAGGATGCCTATTGGTTAAATTGAAGGGCAGCTTTTACCCTTCTTAATATTTGAGGTTCTTGCAAGAGATCACCTATCTGGATGCTCTAGCACCCACTGGGGGCATGGCTACTTCAGATGAATTCAGCAGTGCATCATGGCCAAGAAAGGGCCAGCATTAGCTTTCCAGAACTATCCTTAGTTTCAGTGTGGCATGGAGGACATGAAAGTAGCTGCATGTCCCTGTCATGACATCCCCCTATCCTGAGGGATGCGAGATGAAGGATGAGATGACTTTGCAGAAGAGGCTTCCAAACAGATAGCTTGAGCCATGGCTGAATAGAGGATTATTTGGGGACTAAGCGGATTCAGCAGTGCCTTGAGATCTGAGGTGAGATCGAGTCATTAGTGGAGCACAATCCTATCAAAATTGAGAAGAACCAGAATGAATTAGATGAGTTGCAGATTTCAGCAGCAGAAGCCCCATAGAACACCTAGACACATTCTTGGAATACAGCAGGGAAAGGGGCAGAAATATCAGAAATAGAGAATTTATCCAAAGGAGCTATTTAACAGACTAAAATTATGTGAGTGGTTTTTTTTTTTTTTTTAAATTTGGCTAGTATGCTGTTGAGGAAAATCAGATCAAAAATAAATAAGCTATGTTTTGTTGCAAGTAAGTTTTCAAAGCTACAACAATTGGTAACAGAAAAGAGTTTGCAACAACTAAGATTTGGAGATGTTCCAGGTTAAAGCTTCTTCTGTCCTGCTATCTGCTGAGAGACTTACAGAAGACACCATAGAATTTTCTTGCTTCAGTCCGCAAATGCGGCTGTAGCTAGAGAGGCCATGCTTGTCGTTCAAGGGGAATTTGGGAAAGTCTTGCTGTTTGTCTTGAGGTATTAGATGAAGCAAAATTTCTGATTTTTGTTTTGTAATCCGGAAGCCTGTTACTTAGCGATTACAGTGATCTCTTAATTGCTTAAGGAATGTATTTGAAAACTGGAGACTTCTAGAATATGCGTCAGTACTTCAACTTTGCAAATCTACTGGGACAGTGCTAGGGGAGGGGCTTGTCGTTTAGTAGTTACAAATTCCACCAAATTCTGCCTTTTGAGACACGGAGACACCATGGCTCTGGTGATGGGAACTTTTGGGTAATGCTGTGATTGAGCCTGTCTGGATTTCCAGGTCTCTTGCAGATCTTTTCTGAATCCTTGTTCTTTTCAAACACAGCCTGGGTCAGGGGAGAAGAAGATATCAAGGGATCTATGGTGGGAATGCATTCATTTTGTAGCATTTATCATAATTGTAATAGAAACAGTATTTGTACAATTATTTGTTTTGCTTCTTGTCTCTCCCATGACACTTTAAATTCCCCAGTAAAGTCTATGTCTGTTGAACTGTATTTACCAGTGCTTAACATAGTGCCTGCTATATACGAGGCATTTGGTGAATATTGTCTGAATGAGTAAATAATTAATGAATTAGTATTAATAGCTATTGGCCCATCTATAAATAAACTGGAATTTTATGGTCTGAATTAATTTTTATGATAAATTGCAGCTTCATCCAAGTTTACTTACTAATACTGAATGCAGTATTAATCTTTTAATATTACTAGTTGGATTAACAACAAGTTTTCTGTAAGAAAAAGCCCTGATTTGTGGCATTTTCCAATTTCTGTTGTCTAAATACGCCTCCAGGGCTGATTTCAAGCTAAGCCACATTACTCTGTTGAATGTGGAGTTGGGAAGAAATGTGCACAACTGGTTCTTAAGACTCGGTGAAAGCTGGCTCCAGAACTACCCTGAAGCACTTTCCTGTGTGAGTTTAGGAATGCGCTGTTCTTCACATACAAAGATTGTGCTGGTGATACACATTCAACAACATGTAATCTAATCTAATCTAATCTAATCTAATCTCAATTAGCTAAGGGAATGCTATCAGCTGTGAAGGATAAACTCAAAAAGTGTCTGTAGCTCAATATTATGGACGTTTGTTTCTTATTTACAGTCCACATTACAGTCCACATTGGTCTGGCTGATCAGCAGAGGGCTCTCTTCCAAGGGCTCATTCAGGTTCCTGGGCTCCTTTTTTTTTTTTAATTTAATTTTATTATGTTATGTTAGTCACCATACATTACATCATTAGTTTTTGTTGTACTGTTCCATGATTCATTGTTTGCATATAACACCCAGTGCTCCATGCAATATGTGCCCTCTTTAATACCCATCACCAGGCTAACCCATCCCCCCACCCCCCTCCCCTCTAGAACCCTCAGTTTGTTTCTCAGAGTCCATAGTCTCTCATGGTTCGTCTTCCCCTCTGATTTCCCCCCCTTCATTTTTCCCTTCCTACTATCTTTTTTTTAACATATAATGTATTATTTGTTTCAGAGGTACTGGTCTGTGATTCATCAGTCTTACACAATTCACAGTGCTCACCATAGCACATACCCTCCCCAATGTCTATCACCCAGCCACCCCATCCCTCCCACCCCCACCACTCCAGCAACCCTCAGTTTATTTCCAGAGATTAAGAATTCCTCATATCAGTGAGATCATATGATACATGTCTTTCTCTGATTGACTTACTTTGCTTAGCATAATACCCTCCAGTTCCAGCCACATCATAGCAAATGGCAAGATTTC
>NC_138372.1:140630077-140649879 GCF_054177405.1 Leptonychotes weddellii
GTATCTTTGGGGTAAATACCCAGTAGTGTAATTGCTGGACCATATGGTAGCTCTATTTTCAACTTTTTGAGGAACCTCCACACTGTGCAGAGTGGCTGCACCAGCTTGCATTCCCACCAACAGTGTAGGAGGGTTCCTCTTTCTCCGCATCCTCGCCAACATCTGTCGTTTCCTGACTTGTAAATTTTAGCCATTCTGACTGGTGTGAGGTGGTATCTCATTGAGGTTTTGATTTGGATTTCCCTGATGCTGAGCGATGTTGAGCACTTTTTCGTGTGTCTGTTGGCCATTTGGATGTCGTCTTTGGAAAAATGTGTGTTCATGTCTTCTGCCCATTCCTTGATTGGATTATTTGTTCTTTGGGTGTTGAGTTTGGTAAGTTCTTTATAGATTTCAGATACTAGCCCTTTATCTGATAGGTCATTTGCAAATATCTTCTCCCATTCTGTCGGTTGTCATTTGATTTTGTTGACTGTTTCTTTTGCTGTGCAAAAGCTTTTTATCTTGATGAAGTCCCAATAGTTCATTTTTGCTCTGGGCTCCTTTTTTGGTAGCTCCTTTATCTCCTAGGTCTTGAATGAAGAGCGTGATGGTAGTATATGAGAGGTATTTTTTTTTAAAAAGATTTTGTTTATTTATTTGACAGAGAGAGAGAGGGTACAAGCAGGGGGAGGGGCAGGCAGAAGGAGAGGGAGAAGCAGGCTCCTTGCTGAGCGGGGAGCCTGATGTGGGGCTCGATCCCAGGACCCTGGGATCATGACCTGAGCTGAAGGCACACACTTAACTGACTGAGCCACCCGGGTGCCCCATATATGAGAATTTTTTAATGGCACACATCATTGTACTTATAATCAAATAACCAGGACATAGTCATATGGCCATGGCCATCCCTAAGTACAAGGGAGATTGAGAAATGCAGCATCCTAGGGGAAAAAGAAAATAAATTTAATAGTTAGCCAGGATCTTTCAGTTTTCTAGTCATATGACAGATTAAGCTGATCAATTTATATTCTCTGACTAATATACACATTTATAAGCAGGCTGCAATGATGAGAAGTGGAGTCTAGTAAATTCTTTTATGTGTGCAGAGTTCGCTGGATCTTATGAAATTGGTCTATGGTCTAACCAATAATCCTTTGCTTCCCTGAATTACTCTATTATTTATTATCCCTATTTAAATGAAAATTACATTTTTGCAGGGCTTTAAATTCTTTTAAATTATTGTATGCACTTGACATAATTTTGTTTCTCTTTGGCTGTTCGGCTTAGCGCTTGCGTTTATTATTTATGTAATTTTTAAGAAATATTTCTATTTTTCTTAGTTTTTTTTCCCTCCCTTTCAAACCCACCAAGGTTGTTTGTAGAACAGAACATATGATAATAAGTGGCAAATTTGGGTCATTAGAGAGTATTCCATCTCTTAATATTGCTATAATACTCTGAAAAATTTGGCATATTTAGAAATGAAGGTAATAATACCTTATAATTTTGAATCCTATATGCCTTTGTATTCTCAGGGCCTTGGTGTTTTCGATATTTATGAAGATCAGCAAAGTTAATAGGCCCTAACCATGGCTATTTACAAGCATATGTATTACTAAGATATTTTTTAACAGCATTCATCGTATGATACACTTGCCGATTAACTTAACTGGTTAAAGGGTTTCATTAACAAAAGCCCTGTGATTTTGTTCCCAAATCAGTTTAATTTTGTTTCATAGACACATACCTTACCTCTGATAGACATTAATAATTTCATAACCAGTTAGTTAAAAGTCCTCTCCTACGTACACGTGCGTATGTGTTTGTGAGACGGAGTTCAGTATCCTCAGTTCAGAAGTTACATTGCTGTGTGTGTGAGGGACTTTGAGTGGAAGCGTCAGTCTCTGTACTACTTCAAGTGAGTGGATTTGTTTCCTGAGCTTTAAAGATGAACAAGCTTTTAATCCAGGAATGAGCAGAGATAGTAAAAGAAGAAAAGGAAAGTGAATTGGGTGTTAGGATATGAGGATCCTAAGAGCTGGCAGTTCAGGGGGGAGCATAGAGTCTAGTCAGAAAAGTAAGCAGCCAACGTGGGTATCCCGGAGAGTATGGGGAGAGAATACTGAGAGAGTCGTTAACAGGAATCATACAGCATCCTTCAAGCCTTCTACTCATTTATCTTATATTAGTAGCCCCTGGGTGTTAACAGGTGAGGAAAATGAAGCGCATCGTTCTTCCAAGTCTTGTTCTCATTTTGGGCTACACAGAAATGTTACTGTTACCATTTGTACGATGACTAGTTCACGCTGAGGTAAATGGGTGAGGCTACGCACAGCCCTCTGTAGTCACTGAGGAGCATACATGTAACCCATTCCTCATATCAAGTTGGGAATCTCTGCTTCAACCAGTGGTTCTCTAACTTTACCCGGCATCAGAATCACCTATAGCATTTGGCCAAAAAGTCACAGATTTCTGGGTCCTGCCCCAGAAATTCTGATTCAGTAGGTCTGGAATGGGGCCTGAGAATTTGCACTTTAAAAAAAAAAAAAAGATTTTATCTATCCTCTTGACAGAGAGAGAGGGAACACAAGCAGGGGGAGCTGCAGAGGGAGAGGGAGAAGCAGGCTTCTTGCTGAGCAGGGAGCCCAATGTGGGCTTGATCCTAGGACCCTGGGATCATGACCTGAGCCGAAGGCAGACGCCTAACGACTGAGCCACCCAGGCGCCCCGAGAATCTGCACTTCTAACAAGTTCCCAGGTGATATGGATGCCATTGTCCCAGGGATAGTCTCTGAGAATCTCTGCTCCAGAAGAACTTAAGTAACTTGCTTACTTTGTCGCAAATAATGAAGCAGCAGTAGGTTGTTTCTGCAGATGATTGTGATTGGATGCTTGTCTGTCTCACCAACTCACTTCTGTTTTATTGTCAGTTACCAGGCACAAAGGGTATTATTTTTCAGTACTCTGACTTATTCTAAATGGATTCATATCATGAAATCATATAGCTTATATTATCACTATAACATGAATAGTAATCTGTTTAAAATAAGACAGAAAGGTTGAAATTCAAACTTTATTTTATAAACATTATTTTGTGGTTCTATATTTAGTTTACCTTTCACATTTAAGAGAAATCTGCAGTACCAATATTTGTCACAAGATGGCATCAAAAGGCTGAAGATTTTGGGTGAAACTTCATTTTTGAGAGTTGGATGTATTTCATGAGTATTCAAACCAAAAGAAATTTGTACCATGAGGTATTTTTTTTTAATATGGGTGATTTTTGGTATTTTCATATCAGAAATACTTTCTTATTTACTTATAAAAATAAAATAGGCACATATATTGACATTATTGATGACTAATTCTTTTAGAAATCAGTGAAACATAAATCTTAGTGTAATAGTATCCAATATCTTATCATCTTTCCCCAAGAAGGATTTCAAAAGAATTCAAGTTAGTAAGCATTTAAAGGTCTTACTGTCCTGTGATTGATAATGTCCCTTTATGCAAATAGACGATGTAAACCCTGTCCCCAATGAGCTTTGAATTTAGTTGGGGGGGCAAAAGAAATGTATATACAGTTCAAAGAGATAACAAAATAATAAAAATGATTAAGTGCAATGTAGTACGATATGGATTATACAAACATTATGAAGGAGAATGAGGCCAATTAAGCAAAAATTTTAAATGGCATTTTACAAAAAATCTTTGTATCCGTTGAAAACATCATAATGAATCTTCCTTTTACTGCGATTATCTATCTATTATTATTATAACTTATTTAAACTATAAAGAAGTGTTTAGCAATCTTGAGAGCTGTGTAAGTTTCAGTATTTGACATAAACGTCAGAAAACACTCGAAATATGAACTCACCTTTTATTTCATGAATATATAATTTTATTTTTTCTGATTAATTGAAAAAAGATTTCTTAGAAGAAGGTGAAGGTTTTGTGGTCACAAAGATAGTAGTTAAAATACTCTTAGATTCCTGGAGTCTGAAAAACATATCTATTAAAAAATCAAGTGTAGAATGGTGGCTACCAGGGGTGGGGGGTGGGCAGAAAGGGGATTTGCTGTTTAAGGAGTATAGTTTGAGTTTTGCAAAATGAACAAGTTTTGAAGATATGTTTCACTGCTCTGTGAATATACTTAGCACCATCAAACTGTGTACTTAAAAATGGTTAAAGTGGTAAATTTTTTTACCACAAAAAGGAAAAAAAACAAGTATTCTTTATAAATTATGAGCAATTAATAGGTTTATATTGAGGATCAACAGTGTTCCTAGCTTTATTTTAGCCATTAAGAGCTACTTAAAAGAAATAAATACCCCTTCAAGAAGCTTATAATATAATTAATTGGTGATAGAAGATTAACCTAATTATTAGTAGGTCATCTACTAGAAGTCTAAATATAGCAAGCATTGTGCTGGACATTTTATATAAGTTATTTCCAATCTTTAGTTCTCAAAACAATATAGGAAAAAATAGTACTATCATCCCAGTTTCCCTATTTTATCACTAAGGAAACTGTTTTATAGATATGAAGGTTCAGCACCTTGTTCAAGTTTGCACAGTTTCTAATCTTGGAGTTGGTGTTTTAACCTAAGTCTGTCTAGCCTCAAAATCCATTTTCCCTATACTACACCATGCTCCTAATTTAAATAAAAAGTAATTAAAGAATACATATAAACAACCAGTAATTTGGGACTCTAGTTTGGTATTTCTGCTGTTGGTTAACATTGCCTGTTTTATTATAATTATGGTGACAAAATTAAAAGATACGTGCTATAATAAATGGTAGCAGTTAATTGGGATTGTATTTTAACTTCAGAAAGGATAACCATAGGATTTTTTGTTGTTGGTTTGAACTGCCTTCTCTTTTGATTTGTGTTTAACTTTTGGAGACACTAATTTTTCTTCCCTATGTCTTCGTGTGCAGGTTATGTGGGTATGTAATTTGTGCCGAAAACAACAAGAAATCCTCACTAAATCAGGAGCATGGTTTTATAATAGTGGATCTAATACACCACAGCAACCTGATCAGAAGGCTCTCCAAGGACTGCGGAATGAGGAGGCGCCTCAGGAGAAGAAAGCAAAAGTGCATGAGCAGGCCCAGTTCCAAGGACCCTCAGGTGACTTATCTGTACCTGCAGTGGAGAAAAGTCGCTCTCATGGGCTCACAAGACAGGATTCTATTAAAAATGGGTCAGGAGTGAAGCACCAAATTGCCAGTGACATAGCTTCAGACAGGTAAACATTTTGTTTAATCTTTAGGTAAACATTATTTTTAACCTTCATTCCAAACAGAAATAAAAATATATGAAATGTTTAGGCAACAAGTTGTCTAAATGTAATGTCAATGTCCATGTGTTATATATAAATGCCGGAAGTGATGTTCAGGACTTGAGCTTTTAGAAGTTTGAACAATCTTAGGTTTATTCTGATTTTCCAGAATGAAGAAATGAAATAAAACAGGGGATTTAGATAGAAGGCTATTGGCATAGGAAAGACAGACTGGGATAAGAGCCATGGGAATGAAGAAGAGATGCTTTTAAGACATTTTAGAGAGGTTGCATTGAAGGAACTAGCCAGAAGTGGGAGGTAAGAGAATGGGAAAAGTTACTGAGGTCTCTAAAAGTTCCACCTTGGCCTGAAGGATGAGGTAGTTTTCCAGGCAGGTAGATCCCGATGAAAGGATTTCACGAGTTTGCTGTTATCTGTGGGCTAACTCTGTTACTACTATTTGGGATCAATTCTATGGGCTTCTTTGTGTTAAAAATGTTAGACTTTTACAAATAGTATTTATGGTTCTATGTTTCCTGCCTTTGGAAGGGGAGAATGAAACATTTTCATGGGAAGATTATTTTTCTATACCACATTCCTATTTGAATTGCAAATTAAAAAAAAATCTGTTTTATACTATTTCTGTCACCCAGAAGTGGCCAATAAATTTCTGTGTGAATAAGTCCAAAGTCATGCATTTGTGGAAAATCAAACCTAAAATTATACTAATAGGATGGTGGGTTCTGAGCATTCATTTATCACAGGTAAGATAATTGGAAGTCACTTTATACAGTGCCTAAAGTGTCACCCCGATGTATTGCTATGTCTTAGGAGAATAATAAAATGATGACTTCACCAGTTCTTTTGAAAACTAGCAAAAGTTAAACAATGTAATCCTATCTTTGGGCAAAACAGTGGTGGTTTCATGGCTGAAATACATGTCTCAGTGTAAAATCTCAGGAACCCAAGAATTTTAAGTTTAGAGGACCATCTTCGATTGAGGTCCACCTTAAGCAGACAAAATAGTTTATTTGGAGGGCGGTCCCAGGCACCACCTATAGGGGAGTGAGTAATGATCCAGTTAAGAGAGAAAAACACAATAGTAGGCATATTCAAGAGCAGGTTACCTCTTTTGGCCAATGTGTCTCAATTTTACTGAGACTTCTGGGAGACAGGGTACAATGGCCTCAGAGTTATCCTACCTAATGGGCAAGGAGATTGGGGTATTTATCCCTATCTCTCCTTTGTTATTGGTCTGGGGTTGTTCCGGAGGGTGTTAACTCTTTGGAACTCACTGGCCAAGCATGTTCTTGTGGCCAGAGAAAGCACTCAGGCAGAGTATTACAAATATGGTAAGGAGACAGTGCTGTGTAGGGACTGGTAAATGATGAGGCAGTGTGAGTGGGGAGGACTTTAGAAATCAATAAAGCCTGTAAAATGGCAACCACAGTGGTCACGGTATATGAATTTGGGTGAAAAAATAGATGATAACCAGTGGAGGTAGGATTTTCAATGAATGAATGACTAAGTAAAATGGATAATGGGAACATAGATGCATTCTGCAAAAACTAGATAGATACATGAGATAGTTTCCTTTGGAGTTTAGAAAGATGGTTTAGGAAGAATAAAAGGAAATACTAAAACACTGGATCATGTAATAGATTATGAAGTTTGGGGATGCATTTCATCAGGAAGTTGTGGATGTTAAAAATAAATCCAACAAGTTTATGAATGATTAATTCATCTTTGTAAGGAAGCTAGATTCATCTCTCTAATCTTTGAAGACAGCGGTGATGAGAACAAATATATCTCTTTCAGTATTATCTCTCAACTCTTCTGTTGACAAAGGATTAGCCTGGATGAACAGTAGAATCTGATCCATTGTGGGGAAGCAAGATATAGTAGTTCTTTTTTTTTTTTTCCCCTTCTCTTTTACCTGGTGACTTTGGCTGCCATTACTAGTAAGTGTGTACCTTAATGACTCAAAGTATTCTGTAAGTATATCCTTCCTTTCTGAAGCTCATATAAGTCAAACCAGTAGCTCCTTTTGTGTATAAGAATTACTCTAGTGGGCACCTGGGTGGCTCAGTTGGTTAAGCGACTGCCTTCGGCTCAGGTCATGATCCTGGAGTCCCGGGATCGAGTCCCGCATCAGGCTCCCTGCTCGGCAGGGAGCCTGCTTCTGCCTCTGACCCTCCCCCCTCTCATGTGTGCTCTCTCTCTCTCGTTCTCTCTGTCTCAAATAAAAAAAAAAAAAAAAAAAGAATTACTCTAGTCAGGAAAGAAGAGTGTTTTAGATTTAGTAGTTATGCCTAGAAAATGGAATTGGTTATAATTTGTAAAAGCTTTTATTTGAAAAATACTTTCTCTTCAAGAATAATTCAATTCCCCTTATCATAAGCAAAAACAGAGTGTTTATTATTTTTAAATGTAGATTCTGTAGCAATTTGTCATGTGTGCATCTATGAACCCACGGAATTCTTTCTCCTAGAGCATGCGGTCAGCAAACTGTGCCTCCAGGCCACATCTGGCTTGCCTCCTGTGTTTTGTAAATAAAGATTTCCTGGAACACCCCATACTATTCATTTACTTAGTGTTTCCTGGCTATTTTCAGCTACAACTCCAGGGTTGGGACTATATGGCTCTCATAGCCTAAAATATTTACTCTCTGACCCTTTGCAGAAAATGTTGGCCAACTCCTACCCTAGAGAGTAGTTAGTTCTCTTGTTCTGTTGATAGGTCTGCTTTCTTTGCCCATTTTTTGTTACTGTTTAAATCATTTCAGTTAAGCCTGTTTTCTTGTAGATATACCACATCTTCTTTATCCATTCATCTATGGATGGACATCTGGGCTCTTTCCATATTTTAGGCCTGTTTTCTTGTTCTGCTTTCTCCCTGTCCCTCTCCCGGGCTCTCCCTCCCTCTTTCCTTCCTTTTTTTCTCTGGGTCCCCTGTCTCTCTCTATTTCTCTTTTTCTCTCCGCATCGCTCTCCTTCCTTACCAGAATGGATCTTCTAGCAGTTTGAGCTAGACAGTGAAATGGAGCTACTGATAAGGAATATAACTTCGGCTTAAAGTATTATTAGTAATTTGTTTCCTCAGTATCATTCAGAAACTGGTGCCCTCAAAAAGAGAAGCTTTGGCTCAATTAATTTAAATCTCTATAGATCTTAGAATTGTGTTTGACAGATACAAAAGTATTTTACATTTTCTTCTTTTAAGGAGTTTTGGTTTAATCTTTAACTACAGGAGCTTTGACCTGTTTTATGACTTTTTTCTTCCCTCACAGGTTTTGGACGCTTTATATTTATTGAGTGAATGAATATCAATTGGCCCTAGATCTTGGCTTTGAGTTAATGAATATTTACCTAATTAGTTTATTCATAACAATGGCATATGTTTATCATCAATTTAGATGCAAAATATTGTTAGAAGTTTTCAAATATGTTTTTTATTTCAGAATGAATTTTGAAATCACCATTTTTAAAAAATTATGTGCAGTTTGCTTACCCTTTGTTATGTCCCTCAGGAATGCCCAGTGGCTTCCCAGCCTTTAATTTACACTCATATAATGTGGTGACCTTGTTAAAATATAGATTTGAATTCTGTACTTCTGAAGTAGGACTTGATAATCTGTATTTTCACAAGCTTCCAAGTGATACCAGTACTTCTCGTGCAGGCCAGTAGTGAGGCAGCAGGGCATCTAAGAAGATCTTCGGGAGGGAAACACCACTGGCCTTTAATAGCTTAATGGCGGTTGTCCTCTGTAGCTCTACCACCAAGAGGCATACCGCTCAGTGCACATGTAAGGTTCTTAGAAGCGACGTAATCGTTCATTTGAATATACTGTTCTGACATGTTTATTGAATGGAGGACAAAGGTGGAAACCAGCTAGCTACCTGGTGGCAGATTGACTACATTCATGTAGCTGCAAGCACCTAACTCCTTTATTATGATGTTGTGGCTGAGCATTTACTTATTTAAATATGTTCTATTTTTTATAAATTACTTACTTCCCTATTATTATACAGTAAGGAATATATATATCTTAAAAGTTATATATATATTATATATAATAATAATAAAATAAAATAAAATAAAAATATAATAATAATATAATATTCCTTATATATATAATATATATTATATTCTCATATATAATATTCTCTCTCTCTCTCTTTATTTCTCCTTTGCTCATTTGTTTTGTTTCTTAAGTTCCACATGAGTGAAATTATATAGTATTTGTCTTTCTCTAACTTATTTCTCTTAGCATATAACTATATATATATAGTTAGGACATTTTACCTCTGGATTCATTTTCAAAGGAGTAAAGGGGATGTTACAGAATATTTATTTTACAGAGAGGCCTTGGGTTGGAGGAGGGATGTGAACCGCTGGGTTAAGGAATCTAAGGTGGGATCTAGAGGAGGGTGGGTGAAATAACCATGTAAAAACTAAATTTTCGGGACACCTGGGTGGCCTGGTTGGTTAAGTGTCTGCCTTTGGCTCAGGTCATGATCCCAGGCCCTGGGATCGAGCCCCACATCAGGCTCCCTGCTCAGCGGGGAGCCTGCTTCTCCCTCTCCCTCTGCTGCTCCCCCTGCTTGTGCTCTCTCTCTCTGTCAAATAAATAAATAAAATCTTTAAAAAGAATAAAAACTATATTTTGTTAAGAAAATAAAACTAAATAAAAACTAAAATAAATTTGTCTTACAACATTTAGTTGATATTTTATACACTTGAAATTATTTAAAAGTTGGATGCTTCATAATTTTCATAGTTGAAAAGTAGTTAAAATTTAGGAAACAGTTAAATTTTTTTCTTTTATGTATAATTTTAGTATTTATTTAGCACTTCCTAGGACATTGGGAGAAGTTAAAAAGTAGGAAATATTATGGCTAATTTGTTTGGTGAAGGGATGAAAACTGGAAATCAGAAGGCATAGTTACTGTTCTTACTTCTTCTCTTTACTATTATCATTTGTAGATGTATACCTTTTCTTTGTGTCTCCATTGTCTCATCTCTGAAATAAGAAAGGCAGTCTGCAAGATCTGAAAAAGACTTCCAGTTGTAAAATTCTTTGCTTTGTTGTATTTTAAGGTCTCTGCCATGGTATAAACTTGGAAGTATTCTCTTCCATTATTTTTTTCTTTCCTATAACTGGTAGTCTTGTGTTCAATTAATAGAGGGTTATCTTCCATATTGTAACAACTCATTGTTATAATCCACTTATTCAACAGACATTTATCAAATTTCAGTTAGATATTATCTGTTACTACATGTCTCAGATAATTTCACCATGATTCATATATAAAACTGAAGGTATCTGACATGTTAGATTAAATCTCCAATAAGGACATTTTGACTCTGATCTTGTAATTATATTACTATGTAATATTTCTTACTCTATTTTCCCTACTTCTTTATTCTATTACAAAACAAAAATTAAGAAGTAATAGGAAAAAGTAACAGAGTTAACTGCTTCTAATGGACTATGAAGAATTTTAAGAAACATAACGCAAATAATATTTCATAGGCATCCCAGATTCTTAAGTATTTGTTTCTACATTTTACTGCTTAAATAATGACACTTAATGGAAGTACTGAGAAACTTTATTATCATTTTTTCTGGAATTTTAATTAGGTGAGAGTGGAAAACTAAAAAAAATGTCATGACTCAATTACATTTCAGTGCATTCTGTTAGATGGTGAGCATGCTACCAGGTGTAATTGATGACAAGAGAGTAATAAAAATATAAGGTTATTATCTTGGATAAAAATGTAAAGTTTTAAGGCAAATAAAATATAATGAAAATTTAGTAGTTTGGTAATCACCATAATTTCCTTATGTCTGATACTTATAACCTACCACCTACTTTTGTGACATTTCATTAAATAATTAATTAAAAAGTTTGATTCAAATTTCAGTTAGTTAACATACAGTGTATTATTAGTTTCAGGTGTACCATGTAGTGATTCCCTACAACACCTGGTGCTCATCACAGCCAGCACCCTCCTTAATCCCCATCACCTATTTACTCATCCCCCCACCCACTTTCCCTCTGGTAAGCATCGGTTTGTTCTCTATAGTTAAGAGTCTCTTTCTTGGTTTGTCTCTCTCTCTCTCTCCTTCTCTCTCTCCTTCTCTCTCTCATTTCTCCTTTGCTCATTTGTTTTGTTGCTTAAGTTCCACATATGAGTGAAATTATATAGTATTTGTCTTTCTCTAACTTATTTCTCTTAGCATAATACTCTCTAGCTCCATCCATGTTGTTGCAAATGGCAAGATTTCATTCTTTTTTCTGGCTGAGTAATATTCCACTCTGTGTGTGTGTGTACCATAACTTCATTATGCATTCTTCAGTCGATGGACACTTGGGCTGTTTCCATAATTTGGCTACTGTAGATAATGCTGCTATAAACATTGGGGTGCATGTATCCTTTTGAATTACTCTTTCTGTGTTCTTTGGTATAAGACCTAGTAGTGCTATTGCTGGGTCATAGGAGAGTTCTATTTTTAACTTTTTCAGGAAACTCCATACTGTTTTCCAGAGTGGCTGCACCAGTTTGCATTCCCACTAAGAGTGTAAGAGGGTTCCCCTTTCTCCACTTCCTTGCCAACACCTATTGTTTCTTGTGTTGTTGATTTTTGCCATTCTGATCGGTATGGGTGATATCGCATTGTAGTTTTGATTTGTACTTCCCTGATGATGAGTGATGTTGAGCATATTTTCATGTCTGTTGACCATCCATATGTTTTCTTTGGAAAGGTATCCATTCATGTTTTCTGCCCATTTTTAATTGGATTATTTTTAGGGGGGGTATGGAGTTTTATAAGTTCTTCATATGTTTTGGATACTAACCCTTTATCAGATATGTCATTTGCAAATATCTTCTCCCATTCCGTAGGTTGCCTTTTAGTTTCATTGATTGTTTCCTTTGCTGTGTAACATTTGATTAAAGTAAAAGCAATAGTTAAAATACACGCTTAAGACTTTTGCTTCCAGTATAGATGGAGTAATAGGGCCTAGATTTACCCTTCAGCCAGAGATATCTGAAAAAATAGACAATATATTTGGAACAGTGGTTTTTTTGGAAATTGGGCACTAGGCAACAAAGGAGAGTAATACCTGAGAGATGGAAAATGAACAAAGTGAGCCCCATGATTGCCCTAACATCCTGCTTTGAGAGCGTTTATAAGCTATTCCACAGGGAGAAGAGTATAGGCAGAGCCTAGATGTCTTCCTGTGTTGAGGAGACAGTTCTGAGGGCTTGGGGAGACCAAGGCAGCTGTAGTTTGCTAGACAGAGTACCAGAGAGGAGACAGATGAACATAAAGATACCCTGGAGATCTGAAGAGGGTTCTTTTTGTGTATTCAGTGGACTAACGATTGGCACATGTGTGTGAAGAAACTATTTGTGGCCAGGGAAAGAATCACTCAAAATGATTAGAGGGAACACTGGCCTGCATTCACATAGGACCAAGAATAATGTCTGTTCCCAGCAGACAGACTACAAACCCTCAAGATTCCTGGAATATTGCGTAGAGTATTTTAGAAAGTTTTATCTCAGCAATGGGGAATAATTAATGCTAAAATGAGCACTACTGTGGGACAGAATAGCAAATCATAAAAGCAAAACCTGAAAAGATCAGGCTGTTTCCAAGTAATTTAACTGCCCCCCAGAAGTTCAAGAAGATTTATAGGAATACAAAAATATTCAGTACCCTACAAGATAAAATTCACAGTGTTTGACATCCAATCAAAGATAACCAGGTACAAAATAGCAGGAAAACTCAATCAATAATGGGACAGTAAAACTAGACACTGGACGTCAACCCAGAAGTGATACAGATATTAGAACTAGCAGGCAAGAACTTAAAAATAGTTATTATAATTGTATCCCATACAATTTAAAAAAGTAGAAATAAGTAACATAGAAAAATAAAATCAAATTAAACTTGTAAAGATGAGAATTAAAATATACTTAATGGGGATAATGGAAGATTAGGTACCAAGGAAGAAAGGATTAGTGAATTGAAGACCAACAGAAATGATGCAAAATGAAATACAGGATAAAAAATGAATAAATAATTTAAAAAGTGAAAGACCATCATTAGTTATGGAATAGTATCAAGTATTTAATATACATGTAACTGGGTGGTCCTTGAAGGAGAGGAGAGCATGAAGAGCACTAAGAAAAATTTGAAGGAATAGTGGTCAAATTTTTTTTCTTTCTCCAAATTTTTATTTAAATTCCAATTATTTAACATACAGTGTAATATTAATTTCAGGTGTAGAATTTAGTGATTCATCACTTACATACAATTCCCAGTGCTCATCGCAACAAGTGCACTCCTTAATCCCCATCACCTATTTAACCCCTCTCCACACCCCCTCCCCACTGGTAACTATCAGTTAAACACATTTTAAATATAAAGACAAATACAGTTAAAAGTAAATGAATGGAAAAGATATATCATGCTAAAACTACTAATAAAGCCAGAAAGAAAGCTGGACTGGTTATACTAAGACCAAAGTAGATATCAGAGTAAACAATATTACCAGGAATGAAGAATGTTGCTTCATAATGAAAAAGGTCAGTTAATCAAGAGAACATAAACATTTTATTTATTTATTTTTAAAGATTTTATTTATTTATTTGAGAGAGAAAGAATGAGACAGAGAGAGAGCATGAGAGGGGGAGGGTCGGAGGAAGAAGCAGACGCCCTGCTGAGCAGGGAGCCTGATGTGAGACTCGATCCCAGGACCCTGGGATCATGACCTAAGCAGAAGGCAGTCGCTTAACCAACTGAGCCACCCAGGCACCCGAGAACACAAATTTTAAATGTTTATGTCTCTATTAACAGACCTTCAAAATATATGAAGCAAAAACTGATAAAACTGTAAGGAGAGATTAGGCAAATCCACAGTTGTAGTTGGAGATTTCGATACTCTTGTCTTAATAACTAATAGAACAAGTAGGCAGAAAATCAGCAAAGATAGAGTAGACTTGAGCAATTGTATCAAACAATCTGACCTAGCTGATCTTTATAGAACAATCCACTAAACAACAGCAGAATATTCATTCTTATTAGGTTTACACAGAACAGTTACCAGGATAGACCATATTCTAGCCATTAAACAAGCCTCATTAAATTGAAAGGAATCCAAGTAATACAAAATATATTCACTGATCACAATGGAAATAAATTAGAAACCAGTAATAGAAAGATCTATGAAAATATCTCCTAATATTTGGGAGCTAAATAATGTACTCTTAAATAACGTAATGATCAAAGAAGATTTCAAAAGAGAGTATAGAAAACATTTTTAACTAATTAAATGAATTAAAATGAAAACACAGCACAGAATTTGTAGGCTGCCACTAAAGCGGTACTCAGGGCAGAATTTATAGCGCTAGGCACCTATATTAGAAAATAGGAAAGATCTCAAAGCATTGATCTCAGCGTCCACCTTAAGAAACAGAAAAGTAAATTAAACCCAAGTAAGAAGAATAAATCAAACAATAAAAATGAGAGCAAAACTCAGTGAAAGAGAAAATAGAAATGAAGCCAAAAGCTGATTTTTTTTTTTTAAAGATTTTATTTATTTATTTGACAGAGAGAGAGACAGCGAGAGAGGGAGTACAAGCAGGGGGAGTGGGAGAGGGAGAAGCAGGCCTCCCACTGAGCAGGGAGCCCGATGCAGGGCTCGATCCCAGGACCCTGGGATTATGACCTGCGCCGAAGGCAGACGCCTAACGACTGAGCCACCCAGGTGCCCCGCCAAAAGCTGATTCTTTGAGAAGATCAATAAAATCGCTAAACCTCTAGACAGACTAATTGGGAAAAGAAAGAGAAGATAGAAATTCCCTGTATCATGAACAAGAGAGATGACATCACCATGGACTTCAATGATATTAACATGCTAAAAAAGGAGATATTTTGAAAAACGTTCTTCCTACAAAATTGACAAGTTAGATGAACTGGACAAATTCCTTGAAAGACACAAATTACCAAAGCTCGCCCAAGAAATTGATAGCTTAAATAACCTTATATGTACTAAAGAAATTGTATTTGTGGTTAAAAACCTTCCCACAAATAAAACCATGGACCTGATGGCATCACTGGTAAATTCTAACAGACTTTTTTTTTTTCTAAAGATTTTTTTTATTTATTTGACAGAGAAAGACACAGTGAGAGAGGGAACACAAGCAGGGGGAGTGGGAGAGGAAGTAGCAGGCTTCCCGCAGAGCAGGGAGCCCGATGCGGGGCTCGATCCCAGAACCCTGGGATCATGACCTGAGCCGAAGGCAGACGTTTAACGACTGAGCCACCCAGGCGCCCTAACAGACTTTTAAGGAAATAATGCCATTTCTACATAAACTCCTCCAGAAAATTAAAGAGGAGGGAATATTTCCCAACTCCTTCTCTTAGCTAACATTATCCTGATACCAAAACCAAAACCAAACTACAGATGAACATCCCTCATATATAGAGATGCAAAATTTTGAAACAAATTTAGCAGATTAAATCCATCAGGATATTAGAAGGATACTACATCATGACCAAGTGGGGTTTATCTCAGGAATGTACAGTTAGTTTAACATTTGAAAGTCATGGTAATTCACCATTTTAACAAAATAGAAACATCATATTATTTCAATAGATACAGAAAAATCATTTGACAAACTCCAACATCCATTTTTAATAAAAACTCCCAGCAAACTAGGAATAGAAAAGAACTGCCTTAACCCAATCAAATGTATTAATGGTGATTCTGCAGCTGATATCACATCTACTCTTGAAAAATGAATACTTTCCCCTTAAATCAAAAACAAAACAAGGATGCCCATTTTCACCACTTCTAATCAACACTGTAGTGGAGTTTCTAGTGAATGAAATAAGACTAAAATAAGTAAATAAAATAAAAGGCATCCAGATTGAAAAGAAATACTTTAATTCACAGAGAACATGACTGCTTTTATAAGAAAAATCAGAGGAGTCTATAAGAATGCTATCAGAACTAATAAGTGAGTTTAGCAAGGTGGCAGGATATAAAGTCAATATCAGATAACCATTTGTATTTTTTTTTAAAGATTTTATTTATTTATTTGACAGAGAGAGAGAGTGTGCGCACAAGTAGGCAGAGTGACAGGCAGAGGGAGAAGCAGACTCCCTGCTGAGCAGAGAGCCCGATGTGGGGCTCGATTCCAGGACTCTGGGATCACGACCTGAGCTGAAGGCAGACGCTTAACTGACTGAGCCACCCAGGCGCCCCACCATTTGTATTTTTAAATACTAACAAAGAACAACTTGAAAATGGAATTTAAAATAGTATTATTTATGGGGCACCTGGGTGGCTCAGTTGTTAAGCATCTGCCTTCAGCTCAGGTCATGATCCCAGGGTCCTGGGATTGAGCCCCGCATTGGGCTCCCTGCTCTGCGGGAGGCCTGCTTCTCCCTCTCCCACTCCCCCTGCTTCTGTTCCCTCTCTGGCTGTCTCTCTCTCTGTCAAATAAATAAAATCTTAAAAAAAAATAGTATTATTTATAAGAGCTTAAAAATATGAAATATATTTTCACTAGCACCAACTGATTGAAGTACTTAGATATAACTCTGACAAAATATGCACGGGATCTGTATGCTGAAAACAATGAAATGCTGATGAAAGAAGTAAAAGTTCTGAATAAATGAGATATATCGTGTTCATGGATTAAAAGACTAAATATTGTTAAGATGTCATTTCTCTCTGGTTGAATCCGTATATAAAAATAGATTCTTAAATTCATATAGAAGTGTTTGGAATAACCAAAACAGCTTTTAAAAAGAATGAAGATAGAAAACCTAACACTCCGTGATTTGAAGACATGATAAATCTACAGTAATTAAAATAGTGCAGTATTGGCATAAATAAACACAAATAGATCAATGAAATAGAATGGAGAGCCTATACATACACCCACACATATATTGACACTAATTTTTGACAAAGGTACAAAGGCAAATCAGTAAAGAAAGGATAGTCTTTTTAGCAAATGGTACTGGAACAATTGAATACCCACTAAAAAAAAAAGGAGTTTGAGGTTTACTTTTTTACCACATAAACATAACTGAAAATAGATCATAATCTAAATGTAAACCTAAAAGTATAAAACTCCTAGAGAAAATATAGGGGAAAATTATTGTGACCTTTGTTTAGGCTAAAACTATAAAGCTTTTGGGAGGAACTAGAGGAGAATATCTTCATGACTTTAGGGCAGGCAGTGTTTTCTTAGGCACAGAAAACACTAATCATGGAAAAAAATGACAAGTCAGGCTTCATCAAAATAAGAACTTCTGCTCATCAGAAGACATTCTTAGTAAAATGTATAATCAATTTGTATTTCAAGAAATTTCAAGACAAAATATTTGCAATACGTGTAGCTTAAAAAGGGATATAATGAACATTTACATTTAAATGATAAAAATAGCCCCCAAATGCAAAAAATTGGAATAAGCTCTTCACAAAAGAAAATGTATGAATGGTTAATAAACATAAGAAAAAATGTCTGGTGTCTTTAGTCATTTGTGAGATGCAAATAAAGACTGAAGATAGTTTGATGCACTCACTAGGAAGGCTACAATTTAGAACAACAAAAAGCTGGTATCACATAATATTTGTGAGGACTTAGAGCAAATTGGAATTCTAATTCTTTGCTGGTGAGAGTGTAAAACATGTGAAATGGTACGAGTGTTTTGGAAAAGTCTTTGACAGTTTCTTATAAAACTAAATACATATTGGGGTGCCTGGGTGACTCAGTCGGTTAAGCCTCCGACTCTTGGTTTTGGCTCAGGTCATGATCTCAAGGTCATGAGATTGATCCCCGCATTGGGCTTTGCGCTCAGTGGGGAGTCTGCTTGAGATTCTCTCTCTCTCCCTCTCCACCCTCCCCAACCCCCTCAAATAACTAAATAAATCTTAAAAAAAAAACAAACCCAACTAAGTATACACTTAGCCTGTGACCCAGTAAGTCTACTTCTGGGTATTAACCTAAGAAAAATGAAATCATATGTCTATAAAAATACTTATATAGTAATGTTTATATTAGCTTTATTCTTAGTAGTTCGGAAATGGAAACTTTCCATATGTCCATCAATCAGGAGAATGAATAAACAAATTGTGGTATATTCAAATAAAATGAGGGAACTATTTACATGCACAGAAACATGGATAAGTCTCAAAACTATTGTGCTGAGTAAAAGAAGCCGGACATTAAAGAGTACATATTATATGGTTCCATTTATATAAAGTTTAAAAAGAGACCAAAAAATGGGTAGAGGAAGAAATCATAACAATGTTTTCCTTGTGGGAACTTTCTGGAATGATAGTAATGTTCTGTATCTCGACAGAGATATGGATTAGTAATTGTGTATATTTGTCAATAGCTATTGCAGTGTGACACTTAAGATTTGTGTACTTTTTTTTTAAAGATTTTATTTATTTATTTGAGACAGAGAGAATGAGAGACAGAGAGCATGAGAGGGGGGAGGGTCAGAGGGAGAAGCAGACCCCCTGCCGAGCAGGGAGCCCGATGCGGGACTCCAGGATCGTGACCGGAGCCGAAGGCAGTCGCCCAACCAACTGAGCCACCTAGGCGCCCAAGATTTGTGTACTTTTTACCTGAAACCAGTATTACACTATATGTTAACAAACAAGAATTTATTTATTTATTTATTTTTAAAGATTTTATTTATTTATTTGTCAGAGAGAGAGACAGAAAACGAGCGGGGGGAGAGGCAGGCAGAGGGAGAAGCAGGCTCCCCGCCGAGCAAGAAGCCCGATGTGGGACTCGATCCCAGGTCCCTGGGATCATGACCTGAGCCGAAGGCAGCTGCTCAACCGACTGAGCCACCCAGGCGTCCCAACAAACAAGAATTTAAATAAAAATTTGAAAAAAAATGAACAATGACAAAAAAGATTTGTGTACTTTTTACTGAATGTAAGTTATTTCTCAATAAAAAAATTAAAAGAGAATTAAGTGCATAATTGATACATTAAAATTTTTTATCTTTAAAAAATTTTCCAGTTTTATTGAATACAGTTGACATGTAACATGGTATTAGTTTGTGTACAACATATTGATTTTATATATGTGTATATTGTAAAATGAGTATCAAAATAAGTTTAGTTAACATCCTTCACCTCACATAATATATTTTTTTCTTGTGATGAGAACTTTTAAGATCTATTCTTATATTTGCTACATTTTTAAGTGCCGGTTTCATTGAAATTTTTAAAGATTTTATCCATTTATTTGTCAGAAAGAGAGAGAGAGAGCACATGAGCAGGGGGAGTGGCAGGGAGAGGGAGAAGCAGATTCTCTACTGAGCAAGGAGCCCGATGCAGGACTCGATCCCAGAACCCTGGGATCATGACCTGAGCCGAAGGCAGATGCTTAACTGACTGAGCCACCCAGGCGTCCCAGTTTCATTGAAATTTTATTGGTACTAAGTGTTTAAGATTTGTTATGAATTTGGATTAGAAATAATG